>NW_006922057.1:1294535-1362156 GCF_000298275.1 Orycteropus afer afer | reverse complement strand
CAAATAGAGATAGTTTTAGTTCCTCTTTGCCAATTTTTATGCATTTTATTTCTCTTTCTTGCCTTATTGCCCTGGCCAGGACTTCCAATACAATGTTAAATAGAAGTGGTGATAGAGGGCATCCCTGTCTGGTTCCTGTTCGTAAGGGAAAAGCCTTGAGTCTTTCTCTGTTAACAATGATGTTGGCCATTGGCTTTGCATATATACCTTTTATTGTATTGAGGAATTTCCCTTCTATTCCTATTTTGCTGAGAATTCTGAACAGGAATAGATGTTGGATTTTATCAAATGCCTTTTCTGCATTGATTGATATAATCATATGGTTCTTTTCTTTTGTTTTGTGTATGTGGTGGATTACACTGATTGATTTTCTGATGTCAAACCACCCTTGTAATCCTGGTATGAATTCCACTTGGTCCAGGTGTATTAATTTTTTGGTATGTTCTTGGATTCTGTTGGCTAGGATTTTGTTAAAGATTTTTGCATCTCTGTTCATGAGAGATATTGGTCTGTAGTTTTCCTTTCTTGTGGTGCCTTTCCCTGGTTTTGGTATTAGTGTTTTGCTTGCTTCATCAAATGAGTTTGGGAGTATTCCTCCTTTTTCTATGTTCTGGAATAACTTGAGTAGCATAGGTGTCAACTCTCCCCTGAATATTTGATAAAATTCTCCAGTGAAACCATCAGGGCCAGGGCTTTTCTTGTGGGAAGTTTTTTTATGATGTGTTCAATTTCTCTTTTGTTATAGGTCTGTTCAAGTTTTCTATCTCTGAGTGGCATAGTTTAGGTAGATCTTGTGATTCTAGAAACTTGTCCATCTCTTCTAGTTTCTCAAATCTGTTAGAGTACAGTTTTTCATAATATTCTGTTAGCATCTTTTTTATTTCAGTTGGTTCTGTTGTGATGACACATTTTTGTTTACAATTCTTGTGATTTGGATCTTCTCTTTCTTTTCCTTTGTTAGATCTGCCAATGGTTTATCGATTTAATCAATCTTTTCAAAGAACCAGCTTTTTGTTCTGTTGATTTTCTCTATGGTTTTTTTGCTTTGTTTTGTTTTCTGTTTCATTTATTTCTGCTCTGATCTTTATATTTCCTTGCTTTTAGATACTGTAGGATTATTTTGTTGTTCTATTTTTAGTTGTTAGAGGTGATGAGTTAGAGTGTTGATTTTGTTTCTTTCTTATTTTTTGATATATGCATTTATTGCTATAAATTGTCCTCTGAGTACTGCTTTCACTGTATCCCATAGGTTTTGGTATGATATATCTTCATTCTCATTTGTTTCTAGGAAATTTTTTTTATTTCAGTTTTTATCTGTTCTATTACCCAGTAGTTTTTGAGCAGTGAGTTGTTCAGCTTCCATGTGTTTGATGCTTTTTTCTTGCTTTTCCTATTATTAATTTCTAATTTTATAGCATTGTGGTCCAAGAAGATCCCTTGTAGTATTTCAGTGCTTTTGAATTTATTGAGGCTTGTTTCTTGTTCTAGCATATGGTCTATTCTGGAGAAGGATCCATGTGCACTGGAGAAGAATATAAATTGGGCTTTTTTTAGGTGAAATGCTCTGTATATGTCTATGAGGTCGAGTTGGTTGATTGTATTGTGGAGTTCTTCTGAATCTTTTTTTTTTTTTTCCTAGTTGACCTGTCCCTCTTTGAAATTGTGTGTTAAAGTCTCCTACAACTATTGTAGACTTATCTGTTATCCCTTTTAATTCAGTTAATATTTGCTTCACATATTTTGGAGCACTTTCATTGGGTGCATAAATATTTATTACTGTAATGTCTTTGTCAATTGACATTTTCAGCATCATATAATGTCCTTTTTTGTCTCTTATGTTGTTTTTCACCTTAATGCCTATTTTGTCAGAAATTAGCATTGCCACTCCTGCTCTTTTTTTGGTTTCCATTGCCTTTTTTTTTTTTCCCCCATCCCTTAACTCTTAATTTGTTTTTATCTTTGTGTCTAAGGTGAGTCTCTTGTAGGCAGCATATTGATGAGCCTTCTTTTCTTATCCAGTCTGCCACTCTCTTTCTCTTGATAGGTGCATTTAGTCCATTCACATTGAGGGTAATTAGTGATAGGTATGAATTGATTGCTGTCATTCTATTGTGTTTTTTTGTTGTCTTGTTGGTGTTTCCTTGGTCCATATACTTTTCTGTGCTGAGTTTGGTTTGTTGGCTAATGCTTTCTCCCTTTTCTTCTTTATTTTTGGTTTTATGCTTATTAAACCCATATGTTTTCCTTCCTTCTGGATTTACTTAGGGAGATTGTTACTTTTCTCTGTGGTTACCTTGGAGTATATTCTTGTCTCTACATTTTTAGAACAGTGCGTCCTGTGAAGACATTGTCCTGTTTTCCTCTCCATTTGGAAGTTTGTACCTGGAAGTTTTATTCCCTCTGATAGGTTAGCTGCTGTATTGTGTGCTGATTTACTTCCTTGGTTTTTAGAGTACTATGTTTTATGGTCTTATTTTGAGTTTCTATTTCTGATTTGGTTTTAGTGTTGATGCCATGTATCCTGATTTTGTTGATCTCTGTTGTGGGTTCTCTATTGGAAGAACTTCCTTAAGCATATCTTGTAGGGTTGGTCTGGTTTTTACAAAATCCCTTAATTTCAGTTTGTCTGAGAATGCCTTGATTTTGCCCTCATATTTGATGGATAATTTGGCTGGATATAGGATTCTTGGTTGGAAGTTCTTTTCCTGCAGTGTTTTATATATGCTGTCCCATTGCCTTCTTGCCTGTATGGTTCCTGCGGAATAATTGGAGCTCAGACTAACTGTTTGATTAGTATAAGTAATATTTCTTTTGTCCCAGGCAGCTCTCAAATTTTTTCCTTTGTCTTTGGTTTTGGAGATTTTGATTATAATATGCCTCAGTGTTTTTCTCTTGAGATCTATCTTGTGTGGGAGTCTATGAGCTTCTTTTGTTCTTTCATGATATGGGGAAAGTTTTCTGTTAGCAGGTCTTCCACAATTTTCTCAGTGTTTTTTCTTTTTTCACCTCTTCCTGTTCTGGAATGCTAATGAGTCTTAGGTGATTTCTTCTTATGTCATCCCATATAATTCTTAGGTTCTCTTCATTTCTCTTAAATCTTTGCTCTGATTTTTCTTCATATAGGCTGGTGTCCAGGGACTTGTCTTCTAGTCAGAATATGCATTCTAACCCACTCTTTTGTGCTTCTACTGTGTTGTGTAATTCTGTTATTCTGGTATTCATCTTCTGGATTTCTAACTGCTGTTTTTGTATGGGTTCTGATTTTGCATTAATCTTATTATTTTGTTCTTGAATGATTTTCCTGAGTTCTTCCAAGGAACTGTCTGGGTTCTCCTTGTTTCTGTTTGGGGTTTCTTTAGGCTTTTGTAAAGCTCTATAAACATATCTTCTAAATTCCTTCTCAGATAATTCTATTGCCTCCTCTTCCTCCATGTTTAATGAGACCTTTATTTGTGGTTTTGCTTCTAATGCCTTGTCCTGTTTTTCTGTTTGATTTGAGGTTGCCTGTTGTTTTCTAGACATTTGGATGTTGTCTTTAACTGTTGGTTATGTATTGGTTTGTTTTGTCTTGGTTTTATGGCTTAATATTTTGAAACGGTGAAGCTGGTATATTTAATTTTTTTAGTTATTAATTCAGGTATGCTGGGTTGCTCTGCAATTTTCTTTGTGCTGGTGGAATCACTGTGTAAAATGTGGATATGGGTTTCTGTTTGTCATAAAGAGGGTTTAGAACTTGAACTGGGAGGTTTTAGGGTGACTGAATGTGGTTTCTTCTATTGGATGAGTGAAGTTATTGTCAGGGAAGGTGGGAGCGGAAGAAGGAAAACTCGCTGTTGCTAGGGGCAGTTTCTAGGGCTTTGAGTGGTTTGCTACTGATGATGTTGTACTGTTATTCATAGGCCTGAAGCTCAATTTTAGGAAAGACTCCTGTTGTTAGGGGGTCACCACTTTCCAACAGGCTCAGATACACACAAAAGACCTGCTCCCGAGGCCCTTGGTGCCAAAAAGCTGACCCAGGACAACTTCCCAGCTCTGCGATCTGCCATGGGGGTTTCTCTCTCTGGGCTTGCCTGCTTGTGGCACCGCCCCAACTGGCCCAGACCACAATCCCCCTCAGGAGTTCCTCTTTGGGTCTGTCCACCCAGGCAGTTCCACTCAGTTTCAGTGACACTGGAGTTGGGAGAGTGTCTGCTAGTTATCTGTTTCCCAATATTACTGATAAAGTCAAGCGCAGGCCTTTCAGTGCCAGTAAGCTGACCCAAGCCTACTCACTGACCCACTGTGGAGGTACCTCCCCAGGCCCCCCCTCCTGCAGCACCAGTGGACTCTCCGCTCAGGTTTCAGCAGCACTAGATGTGCCTGTTTGGACCTACCTGACCCAAGTTACTGATAAAATCAGGTGCTGAAGGTAGATCCTTGGGGTAATCACTGGTATGCTGGTGTGGTCACTGGTATGCTGGTGTGGTGTGTCTTCTTCCTTAACCCAGGGAGGTCTTGGATGGCCATTCTCCTCTGCCAGTATTCCCCCAAGGAAGTCTCCAGTGGCCTTTTTCAGCTGCTTGTTGGCTCTCTGCAGGATAGCTCTTCTGATCTTGTTTTTTTTCCCCTGTCCCTTTCTCTTTTCTAATTCTACTCCTCTTAGTTTGGTGCACCCTGAGTCAGTGAGCTGTTCAGAGCACCAGAATCCCTAATTCAAACTTCTGTATGTAGTTTCTTAAGCAATAAGATGCTAGAAGGAAATAACATGGTGATTACTGATAAGACACCATTTTGAATCCAGAGCTCCTTAACATTTAACTGAAGCTTATGCCAACTGTAGCTTCTCCTTGGAAGCTTTGTGTCAGTCAAAAATTTCAGTGACAAAATATTGTTCTTAAGACAGGTTTATTGAAAAGTAGAACAAACTAGCAAATCATCAACATGTTGTACCAGAGTACATCTATGGACAAATTGTAAAGGATGAAAATTTGCATGTATGATTTGAGAAGAAAAATAAATTAAAAGAATAAGTGTGAGACTCAGTGATTCCGAGGCATTACAGCCCAAGTGTACTGTTAGTCTTCCCATGCAAAGGTAAACAAATACCAGCTGTCAGGGTGCACAGAAACAGTAAAAAAGGTACTGCATAAATCAATCATTAGAAAATGAGTTGCCTCTGAGGGGACATTAGAAAAGAGTAGATGCAGATTAGGAACTACAGGGAATCTGGGAATGGCAATGTGTTTAATGGCACTTAAGTCTTGAACAAATCTCCAGCTCTGATTTTTGGTTTCTTCACTGGATAAACAAGGGTGTCACAAGGGTTAATACAGGGAATAATTAAGATTTGTGAGGAAATCCTAAATTATGGGGCAAGCCTTTCTTTGGTTTCTCATTTCAAAGAATATTGGGACATTTTAGGTTTCAGCTGGAAGGTATCAATTTGGGTTCTGCAGACAGGATTCAGCCAACTTCTGTAGAGGTAGTGGCTCATAAAGTTTCTGGTATCTAGGGAGGATAGTCTAAAGGAGCAGAGAAGCAGTGAAACTATATTGCTTGAAAGGCAGATTGAGTGCCTGCGGGTAACAAAGAGCCTCCACTTTATCTGAATGTTTTCTGATTCAAAATCTGTTGGCTTACAGGTGTCTGGAAAATTCAATAAAGTTTCTCCTTTTTCAGTAATTTGCAAATGGTAATTCCATTTAGATAGAAGATCTCACTCCAGTAAGTTAACTGGACTATTCTCACTCTCTCACTGCTGTTAAGTCAGATCCAACTCATAGTGACCCCTCCTTGAGTTTCCAAGGTGGTATCACTAAAGAAGTAGGTTGTCCAACCTTCCTTCTGAGGAGTGGCTGGTGGGTTTGAACCATCAGGCTTCTGGTTAGCAGTCAAATGCTAGGGCTAAGCAAAAATGAGTTCATATTTCAATAGGACTCAAAAATATAGACTGGCTGAGAGTATGCTAAGTTGTGCTCTGGATTGATAACTCCCACTACTCTTGAGGTTTTTGTACTCCAGGTCAGGAGCTTCTGTAAACAAGTAGTATTGATAGACAACAGGGTGGCATCAATGTCAATTAAAAATTTGCAGGGTTCCCCATTAACTTGTCTAATTGTTTCCCCCTTGAGAATTTGAAATCATCATTGGAAAAATTCTTGTTTCTCCCTGAGGCCCATTCATTCTAGTTTGGGTTTGGCTCAACCTAATGACGAGTTATTCTATTTAATTTTTAATTTGCTACATCCTTTTCTAAATGTCCAGGTTTCTTAAAATAGTAACTAATAGCAGTTGCATGCTCATTTGTTTCTTGGAATCCTTCTCTGAGTTTGAAATTTTCCTTTTGGCTGGTTTTGTAACTGCTCCAATTGAAGTGTCTTTAATTTGTTTGTTGCACTTTGGCCTCTTGTTTTAATGCCTCAGTTTTTTGTTCCCATGTTTGAACTAATTTATAAGCTAAGGTAGTCAATTCTGGGTTAGAGATATTTTCCCAATCTAATTTCTGATATTTCACTAGGTCAGCTAAATCAGAGTGGTGTCCCTTTAGGAAAATGGAATGGAGTTGAAAACTGTCCCAGCTCCCAGCTCCTCTAAGTTTAAGCCTCAATGTTCAGCAAAAAAACTTAGTTAAATGATCTCTTCAGTTGTAAACATTCTCATCCTTTTCTTGTTTACAGCTTTGAACATTAGCCCAGTCAATTTTCTGGGGAAAATTTTGGGGAATATAAGTAACTTAACAATGACATTAGTTTGCTGTAGTGGTTCTGTACCAGGGACATTTGCTCTTATATCTAATGATCTTTCTGGAGTTTTCCAGTTGACCTCTACCATACATCATTGGGCATGACCTGGTACTACGAGCATACTTACTAAATTATATATATCCTCTGGGCCAGGCTGATACATTTCAAGTAAAATCCTTAGGTAAACTTCTAGGGATCTTGTAAGGATTAAGAAAATGTTTTACAATTGTAGAAAGTTCCACTTTAGACCAAGGAATAAACAACATAGGGAGGTTTATTTGATTCTTCCAGATACCTTATCTTAAAAGACATCTCTAGGAAGGCAACAGTGACAGGTTACTCCAATTTTTCCTTGGCAGGTTCTTTAGGATAGAAAGGAGGCTCAGAGAGGATTAGTGGGGATTAAGATGGTAGAGATAGATATAAAGAAGAAACTCCCAGTAGAGGAGCAGAGGGACTAGGAATAGAAGGAACAGAAGCAGGTGCTTTTACATTGTGTTTCCTTTTGTTGTTTAAGTAATTTGGAGATGTTACCATACATGGAAGCTGTTTTACTTTCCTGGTATCTTTCAGAGGTTTCCAGATTCCTGTCAAATTAGGCTTCCCATTGCCAAATCTGGGAGTCTTTCTTTTCTAATTTACTGTGCAGAACAACTAGTTTATCCACTTCAAAAAAGCCCCACAGAAGCCACTGATTTTCCAAACTGTCTTTAGTAAAATCATGCCAGTACTCCAAAAACAAGCAGGTATGAGGACTAAGATGTTTGTTCATATCAGCAGCCAGTGTGCCAGAATGGCACTCTGAGAGTCTTTAGAGGTTGCATTTCCCATATTACTAAAACAGTGTGAATACCTGTGCTATTAAAATCTGAGTGTGCGCAGAAACCTAAATGTGCATTGAGACCTGAATGTGTGCTGAAACCTCAATGTGAATTTTAGATAGAAAAGGTGAGTTCAAACTCATGGATTTAAATAATGACTCTCCCAAAATCAACTAGAGACTTGCCAGGGGTTTGCCACGAGGCATGTACTGGACTTTGCATCTTTTGCCTGTGCTTTTTGTGGCTTATTCGCCTGAGAGAATTAAAGCAACCACCTCATCAAATTTATTTTGGCAACAAACTTGCAGAATATTAAGAGTGTAAACTGAAAACAAGTACAAAAGAAGTGAAGCAATAAATCTTGAAGAGTATCAGCATAAGGAAGTGGAGCTCAATTTGAGAGGTTTTTTTACCTCAGCTGGCTACCAAGAGCCTGTGGATATAGAAGGGCCCAAGGGGCCCATGCAGGTATCAAAATTCTGGATCCGTAATGTCTTGGGTGTGCCACTAAAGATAATACACCTTCAAATTCCATGTATCTGACACCAGAATATGTCAAAGAGCAAGAATGTGTACTTTGTTAAAATAAAAGTAAGAAGATTTATATTTAGCAAAATACAATTTGCAAATTGGGCAGCAACCCTGTAGAGAATAAAGAGTTGCTCCGAAACATGGAGGAAGAGCTGTGCTTTTATGGTAAAAACAGGAAAAGGTAGTGCAGTATGGTTGCATGATTACAGCCACAAGGTGGATACATCATCAGCAAATCTATTTTCAATTACCTTCTTCCTGGAACATCTTGAGTAAATGCATTCTCCTACAGTCACATTCCTGACCCTCTACTTTATTTACAAAGAGTGGCTTGAGGCATAAGTCAAGCCAATTAAAAAAGATGATTAATGGGGGCCAGGGTTTCCTAGTTCCACCTTACCACCCTATTCTATATATGAATAGAAATAGAAATGAGTCAAGGTAACATTCTCAGGAATGCAGAAACAGAACTTTGTAACAACATGGAGTTGTGATTCAAACATATGGCAACTATTTTATTATGCTAAGTGCCTCAGTTTTAGAGATTTCCTAGCACACTGCCTAAGTGTGCAGTTAATACAAAGCAAAATGTATGTCATTCATAGACAGAAACAGATATATTTTAGCATCTAGATCCAGTTATGCCCAAAATCAGGCAAATGTTGGTACTTTTCAGTTGTTGGAGTCAGTTGATTCCTTTTTTAAAAAATTTAGCTAGTTTGTACTTTTTTCTCAGTTTCAGTGAAAGAGTTCTGATAAAAACACACACTTAATGGAGGGTTAAGCTGGGATTCAAACTCAGGTATGGATTCAAGACCTCAATTTATTAACAAGGTTGCTACACTGCAATTACTTTCTTCAGTGAATGTTCAAAGGTGAAGCGAACTTACCGTGACCACAAGGCAATTTGACTCTAGGAAGGGCAGGTGACAGGTAAACCCTCAGTCTCAGCAGTGTTTCTTAGATGTTCAGTGCCATCAGGTCATCTCAGACTCATAATGACCCTATCCACAGCAGGAGAAAACACTGCCTGGTTTTGTGCCAGCCTCATAATCTTTGTTATAGCTGAGCCCATTGTAGCAACTACTGTGTCTATCCATCTCACTGAGGGCCTTCCTCTTCTTCATTGTCCCTCCATTTTACCAAGCATGATATCATTCTCCAGGGAACGGTCCCTTCTGACAACATGACCAAAGTAGGTGAGAAGAAGTTTGGCCATTCTTGCCTCCAAGGAACACTCCAGCTGCACTTCTTCCAGACAGATTTGTTAGTCTTTTCAGCAGACCATGGTACTCTTAGCATTCTTCTCTAACACCACAACTCAAAAGCATCAACTCTTCTTCAGTCTTCCTTATTCATTATTCAGCTCTCACATGCATAAAAGGTGATTCAAAATGCCATGGCTTGGGTTAGGTGCACCTTAGTCTTCAAGGAGACATCTTGCTCTTCATCATTTGAAAGAGGTCTTTTGCAGCAGATTTGCCCAATGAGATATGCCATCTGATGTCTTGACTGCTGTTTCCATTGGTGTTGTTTCTAGAATCAAGTAATATGAAATCCTTGACAATATCAATCTTTTCTCCATCCACTGTGAAGGTATTTATTGGACCAGCTGTGAGGTTTATTGATTTCTTTCTATTGAGATGTAATCCATACTGTAGACTGTAGTCTTAAATCTTCATCAGTAAGTGCTCCAAGTCATCCTCGTTTTCAGCAAGCAAACTTGTGTCATCTGTATATCATAGGTCATTAATGAGTCTCCTTCCAATCCTGATGCCACATTCTTCTTTATATAATCCAGCTTCTCAGATTATATGCTCAGCACACAAGTTGCATAAGTATGGTGAAAGGGTACAACCCTGATACACACCCTTTTTGATTTTCAACCATGCAGTATCCCCTTCTTCTGTTCAAATGACAGCTTTCTGATCTATGTACAGGTTCCTCGTGATTACAATCAAGTGTTCTGGAATTCCCATTCTTCTAAATGTTATCCATAATTTGTTATGATCCATAAATAGAATATTTTTGCATAGTCCACAAAATATAAGTAAACATCTTTCTGGTATTTTTTGCTTTCAGCTAAGATCCATATGACCTCAGCTATGATATCTCTCAATCTATGTCCTCTTCTGAATCCAGCTTGCATTTCTGGAAGTTCTCTGTCAATATACTGCTGTAACCATTGTTGAATTACCTTAAGTAAGATTTTACTTGCATGTGATATTAATGATATTGTTCGATAATTTTCACATCCTGTGGGATTATCTTTCTTTGCAATGGGTACAAATATACATCTCTTCCAGTCAGTTGGCCAGGTAGCTGTCTTCCAAATCTTTTGGATTAACTGAGTGAGTACCTCCAGTGGGGCATCCATTTGTTGAAACATCTCAGTGGATATTCTGTCAATTCCTGGAGGCTTGTTCTTCATCAATTCCTTCAGTACTTCTTCCTTCAATACAATTGGTTCTTGGTCATATGCCTCCTCCTGAAATAGATGAACATCAACCAATTCTTTTTGGTACAATGACAGTGTGTATTCCTTCCATCTTTTTTTGATGCTTCCTGCATCATTCAATATATTGCTTATAGAATCTTTCAATATTGCAACTCGAAGCTTAAAGTCTTTCCTCAGTTCTTTCAGCTTGAGAATTGCTGAGCATGTTCTTCCCTTTTGGTTTTCTAACTCCAGGTCTTTGCACATTTCATTATCGTAATTGGCTTTATCTGCTCTAGCTACTCTTTGGAATCTTCTGCTCAACTCTTTTATCTTGTCGTTTCTTCCATTTGCTTTAGCTACTCTTCATTCAAGGGCAAGTTTCACAGTCTCTTCTGACATCCATTTTGATCTTTTCTTTCTTTCTTGTCTTTTTAATGACTTCTTGCTCTCATCATGGATGATGTTCTTGTTGTCATCTCACAATTCCCCTGGTTTTCAGTCATTGATGTACAATGCATCAAATCTATTCTTTAAATGGTCTCTAAATTCAGGAGGGATATTATCAAGGTCATATTTTGGCTCTGGTGGACTTGCATATGAGCAGTTGATTCTCTGTTCCCCAATAAGCTCCTCGCCTTGTTTTGGCTGAAGATATTGAACTTCTCATGTTGCTTGGTTCTACAATCAATGTCAATGGAAGCAGCAGTCAGGACATTAGACAACGTGTAGCATTGGGAAGGTCAACTGCAAAAGAACTGTTTCAAGTGCTGAGGAGCAAGGATGTCTCCTTGAGGACTAAGGTGTGCCTGACACAAGCCATTATATTTCCAGTCACTTCAAATGCATGTGAGAGGTGGACAATGAATAAGGAAGACCGAAGAAGAGTTGATGCTTTTAAGTTGTGGTGCTGGCAAAGAATGCTGACAGTACTATGGACTGCTAAAAGAACTAACAGATCTGTCCTGGAGGAAGTACACCTGAAATGTTCCTTGGAAATGAGAATGGCCAGACTTCGTATCACCTATTTTGGTCATGTTGTCAGAAGGGACCATTCCCTGGAGAAAGATGTCATGCTTGGTAGGGTGGAGGGTTGATGAAACAGGGGGAGGCCTTCAACGAGATGGATTGACATGGATGGTGCCTGCGATGATGGGCTCAAGTATAGCAGGGATCATGGAACTGGCACGGGATCGGGCAGTGTTTCATTCTGCTGTGCATGGGGTTGCTATGAGTCAGAAACAACTCGATGGCACTTAACAACAACAATAACAATTGCCTCTTGCCACAGATGTAGTCAATATGATTCCTGTGTATTCCATCTTATGAGGTCCACACATATAGCCACTGTTTGTATTGTTGAAAAGGGTATTTGCAATAAATAAGTCGTTGGTCTTGCAAAATCCTATCATGCAATATCCAGCATTATTTCTATCTCCAAGGCCATATTTTCCAACTACCAGTGACTCTTTGTTTCCAACTTTTGTGTTCTGGTCTCCAGTGATAATCAACACATCTTGATTGCATGTTTGGTCAATTTCAAGACGGCAGAATTTGGTAGAAATCTTCAATTTCCTCATCTTTGGGTTTGGTAGTTGATGCATAAATTTGAATAATAGTAGTATTAACTTGTATTCCTTGTAGGTGTATGGCTATTATCCTATCACTGACAGCATTGTACTTCAGGGCAGATCTTCAAACAATTTGTGACAATGAATGCCACACCATTCCTCTTGAATTTGTCATTCCTGTCATAGTAGATCATATGGTTGTCTGATTCAAAATGGTGAAAACCAGTCCATTTCAGATCACTAATGCCTAGGACATCGATTTTTATGCATTCCATTTCATTTTTTACAACTTCCAAATTTCCTGGGTTCATACTTTGTACATTCCATGTTCCAATTATTAATGCATATTTATATCTGTTTCTATTCATTTTGAGTCATGCCACATCAGCCAATGGAGGTCCCAAAAGCTTTACTCTATCCATATCATTAAGATTGCCTCTACTCTGAGGAGTCAGCTTTTCCCCAGTCAAATTTTGAGTGCCTTCTGACCTGATGGATTTGTCTTCTGGCACTATATTGAACAATATTTCAGGTTATTCATAAAGTTTTCCAGTAATATATCAGACAGTGTTTCACTGCTATTTATAAGTAAATAAGTATAGGAAGGTTGGGCAATCCTACTTCCATAGTGATACTGCCTCGGAAACCCAAGGAGGGGTCGCTATGAGTCGGGGCTGACTTGACGGCACATAACAACAACAACATTCATATTTTAAGTTTTCACATCCAGCATTGTGGTAGGTGATATTGTAGAGAAGGAAAGATAGATCAGCAGGTCAGGAAAGGCTTCAAGGATGAAGTGACTCTTAAGAAGAGTCTTGAAGATGAGGGCAGGTTACACTCTTATGGAAAGTGCGGCATAGGATGTGTCAGCAGAGTGGTCGTATGGTGCTCCAAGCCCTTCCATCCAGAGCAATCTCCATCTCAATCTTTCTCTCAATCTCTATCTCTCTGTCTCTCTTTCCATACTAGTCTTTATTTGTCTGTCTATTCATCTACCTCCTGTATCTCTGTGAATCTTTCCACACCTCTCTCTTTCCCTGTCTCTATCACCACCTATCTCATCTATTTTTTCTCTTTTTCCCATCTCTCCTCTTTCTATCTCTCTTCCCGTAGTTTTCTTTTCCTCATCCTTCCCCTCTGTTCATGCACTCACTTTTGTGACTTCTGGGGTGCAGTCCATTCCATCATCAATACCACCCTAGTCCAAGCTGCTATCATTTCTCATATGTCCAGTTTGATGGTCTCCTAACATCTCTTCCTACCTCCGTTCTTACCTCCCTCCTATCAATTCCTTACCTCCCTGACACAGCAAATGTTTAAAAATACAAATCTGATCATGGGATCCCCTGCTTAACGCCAAGGGTAAGGATCAAACTCCTCACCATGCCTTACAAGGCCCTACCCACTCTCCATCTTCATCCAGTCCCATGTTCCCCCAGCTTCCTGTCTTCACATTCAACATCCCTGGGACAAAGGCATACCTGAGTTCCTCCATCCCATATTACAAATGGAGAAATGGAGGCGCAGACACAATTAAGTACATCTACATTTCCAATACAACCCAGGTACTCTTTTTCTTTATTTGTTTGTTTCTTTTGTGAATTGAGTGAATGTTTACTGAGCAAATTAATTTTCCATACAACAGTTCATACATATTTTGTTTCACAACATTGACTATAGTCCCCACAATGCAATAGCTCTCTCAACAATGCACTTCCTCCCCGTGGTTATCTTTTCTCTGTGTCCTTCTTTCTTATGCATTTCTGCCCTCTGAACAATCTCCCTGTGCAAATACTGCCCTTCTGATCTCCCATAGTTGATTATTCTAAGGTGTGCACCTACCTACTGTAAATGTTCACCTTATACACCTGTCTATTGTTTGACTGGAAGCTATGAAGTGAGTTCAATTCCAGGCCCAAAGAGTGACTAGGGACCATAGTCTAAAACTTAGCTGCTCTTCCTTGACAAGTTTATAAAAACTCTTTCACTAGAGCCCCAGAATCCTAACCACACACATCATTTTCAGAGTGGGTTGTCATACATGCTAAATCTGAGGCCATCTCCTCCTCCATAGCCCTAACAATATCCATGTTCTGACATTCTGGTTTACAATGACAAGCAGAGAAGAACTCATCTCCTATTTCCTGCTTGTCCTGGGTCAGTAGATACTGGGGTTTTTCATTCTTTCAATGCTTATGGAGAATCTACAACATACAGGCACTGTTCCAGGAGTTGGGGATGCAACCATGAACAAAGCAGACAAAATCCCTGCTCTCAAGGAGCTTACATTGTCATAGGGTGACAGATAGACAAAGAACAAAACAAATAAATAAAATGTGTATGACATGCCAGATGGTGCTAAGTGCTATGGAGAAAAATAATCAGGGAGGGCAAAGGAAGTGTGTGTTGTGAAGGGGAAATTTGAATAGGATTGTCAGGGAAAAGCTCAATGAGAGGGGGATGTGTGAGAAGTGAGGGCAGGCTGTGCAGCTGTCTGGAGGAAGAGCATTAGAGGCAGAGGGAACAGCCAATGCAAAAGCCGTGAAGCCTAATTCATGATATATATACAAGGTCAGGAGCTCTCAGAATACTATCGGGGTTTTTGTCAAATTGCATACCTTCTGATCTGGAAAAGGATAGCAAGACTGGTTGCACAACTTGAAGAATGTGATCAAGGTCACTGAATTGTATATTAGAAATTGTTGAGATGCCTATGTTTTGTTATATATATTTTCACCACAATAAAAAAGAACAGATTTAAAACAATTCCATTAAATGTGCTATAATTTCAGGCACAATAAAAAATTGCACATATTCCACTTCTCAATCCCTAGTTTCCCATTTTAGATTGGACACCTGCAGACAAATCCAATCCGAAGGTTTTTTGAACCAATCTTTACTGAGCTTCTGCGAGTGCTAGATAGGGTGCTTTCAGATCCGACTCATAGCGACCCCTCCTTGGGTTTCCGAGGTGGTATCTCCATGGAAGTAGATTGCCCAATCTTCCTTCTGAGGAGGGGCTGGTTGGTTTGAACCACCAGGCTTCTGGTTAGCAGTTGAATGTCTTAGGCACTGCACCACCAGAGCTGCCAGTCCCACACAGTGGGGTCTTTGTTTTGGGTTTTGGCACTCACGTTTCAATGAGGTGAGAGTTTGCAACCATTTCTAACTTCGCTGGAAATATCAGACTTGGTCCCCCTAGGCTCCATGACCCTTGGTAATCATCTGCCCTCTTTGGAAGGGCATATGCCCCCCTAATCATCAGATCTCACCCACACACACACAGACCTTCAGAGTCCTGACTTATGCAGGCTCCCTGACCCTATCACTTTGAAGTTGCAAGCCTGCCCCAGAGAAGCATGCTCCAACCTCACCTCTAAGCCCACTCTTGGGAAGCAGTTAACAATGATGGAGACTGGACACACATGCAGCCAGGGATAGGCTCCCCTCCTTCGGGGGGAACCTAGGAGAAAGCCCAGCCTATCCCATCTTCCTAGGAATGAATATTTTACAGAATAGGGGTAGTCAGGGAGCAGAGTGGGGTCTTAGCCTTCTCGAAGCCTACTACATGCTCCAGCATGGCAACTGGCTCCTGGGCCTGTTAACTCTCTATTTCTGCAGAATCTTCTACTCTCTCACACACTGTCTTGAGCTTCAGATCCACATCTCTCCCTTTCCAGTTCTGATGTAACCTCGAGAAAAGCTGCACTGAAATCTCTCCACCTGCCTATCCTGAGGAGGAGAGGAGGTGTCTGTTCTTCCCAACTCTCCAAGGTTGTCTGGAGCCCCCTCCTTGACTTCACCTTTCCTTCACACAAGAGAATGCAATGTGAATATATGAGTGTGCCCGCCCGCACGACTGAGTACTGTGTATCTTTGTGTGCACGTGGGTGAATGTGCGTCTGAACGGCTGCAACATCCTTCGCCCTAACAAAAGGCTCCGTGTCAACGGCTTCTCTTTGCAGGCCTGCATCCCCTTCAAATGATCTCCAATTCAGGGACAGTCCACCTCTAGGCTCTCCAGAATCAACACAAGCGCGCACACATATGCATGCACCCTTCCTTTGGGACCAGACAAGCTCAACGCCTCTGGTCTAGGAACACTGACAACCTTGCTTTTCCACCCTCCCCCCATTCCCCGCCCACTGCCCTGAGTGTAGAATCCTCTGTTTGGTTGGAAACTGCCTCGAAGCACTGGGCAGCGGGAAGAGAGGTGGCGGGGAGAAGTGTGGAGAAAGGCAAACTGAGGACATGCCAGAGGAGTAAGGAGCCGCTGCGGGTGAAGCAGGTCCCATCCATACCACGCCCCTCCCGCAACGGATGGAGATGGGCTAGCCTGTCCTCCACCCGGTCTTCCTGCGGGTCTCCCTAGTCTAACCCCATCTTCTCTCCTGAAACTGGAGCCAGAAGCAGCAGCTGGGACCCCCTCCCCCTGCTACCCTCCCTCCATTCCCCGCGTCCAGGCCGCCTCTGATTGGCTGCGGGGAGCGGCGTCCCAGGCCCGGCTCGCGAGCGGGAGCCTAACCCTGCCCGGGTGGGAAGCGCCGAACTGGCTCCGGGAGCCCCTCCCGAGTCGGTGCGCCCGGCGCGCTGCGCGCTGCGGGAGGGCTGAGCGGGACTCCCGGCGGGCAGGTGCCGAGGGCGCAGAGGGGCCGGAGCAAGGCTGGGAGCAAGTGCTGCAGGGAGAGAGGCGCTGCCGCCCCAGCTGCCTCCTCCGCCGTGCCGGTGTCCGAGCGGGCTGGCAGGCCGGGACCGGGAGACGAGGGGCGCTCATGGAGCACACGCACGCCCACCTCGTCACCAACAGCTCCCTGTCCTGGTCCCCCGGCTCGTCCTGCGGCTTGGGCTTTGTGCCCGTGGTCTACTACAGCCTCTTGCTGTGCCTAGGTTTACCAGGTGAGAGCGTGCGGGGGAGAGGGTGGGAAGCCAGAAATCCAAAGTGCACGGCGACCCTCGCCAGACGCCCCCGCGGAAAAAGTTTATGCCTTAAGGGCAACTGCGGAGATTTCCAGACTGGGGGGAAGTTGCTGCAGGCTGACAGAGACTGGGCGCGTGTGCGCTTGTGTATGTGTGTGTGTGTGCCCGCGCGAGCGCGGCAGGCTATGGGCTTGGTGTGAGGGTGGCTTAGTGTGAGTGTGCACTTGGATTCGAGAGTGTTGGTGTGTGTTCATGGGCTTGCTAAAGTGTTGGCGTCTGCGAGGGGATCCTGCGAGGGTTTTGTGTGTGACTTGACTGCACGTTCTGGGAAGGTTTGTAGAGTCTGCACTTCCCCAGCGGCCCCCACCTCTGACCGTCCGTCTAGTGGAACCCTGCCCCTCTGTGCGTCCCTGCTGCTACTCGCTGGAGCCCCTCACGCAGGGCACTCTCTGGTTCGGAGGGAGCTGGGATGGAGCTATCAATGCGCCTCTGCTGCCCTCCGGAGCGAGGAAGGGGACTGAAGGCTGTTCCGAAGGAGTGAGGAGGGGTGACTGTGGCCAGGGAGAGGGTGCAGACTCACAGGCAGACTGCCATGCCTGCCCACCTCAAGGGGTCACAGTCTCCTTGAGGGCATTCTTCACCCCTGGCTTTGCCCCCTGTTCACTTCCCTGGGGCAGCTGGCTCCTGCTGGAGATGTCTGACAGCCTCACATCTTCAGGCCATCTTCAAAGTGTGGCTGAGACTCAGGCTGAATTCCTGAAGAGAGCTGAGCTGTCTGCCTGGGCTCTGTGCATGTAAGAGACAGACAGACAGACAAGATGGGAATGGGAAGGTTTAGCCTGGGGCTCCAGCTCCAGAGAGTCACTGAACATTCCCTGTGGCAGAAAGATTCCTAAAGATCTTCCTGCAGCCCTCTCATCAGCCCATCCTTTGGCACTTGCAGGCAAGGGGGAGAGAGGGACAGCCGGTAAGCATAGCCCCTTCTTTCTCATCACCTGCTAGTCTGAGAACCTTAGCATCCTAGGGCTCTGGGAACTCATGATCTGGATTTCTGGGAGCCTTGCTAAGACTTCCTTTTTGAGCATTCAACTTGGTGGCCAGGGCCCCTGGTGAGGTTGTTTAAATAACGCGCCCCCCCCCCAATTGGGCAGGCATGAGAAAGCAGAAGTTTACTAATGTGTGAGCCTCTCCTCATGCGAGTGATGAGGCTTTCATTACTAACTAATCGCTCTGGCTGCCCTGGGAGAGAAGGTCAGCTCCGATTCGCCCTGCTGGGGTAGCAGCACATGTCCTGTAATTACCTCAAGCTAGATTGATTTCAGTTCAGTTTGCACCTCCCTTCCTCCTCTCCCCTTCAAGCTTCTTTCCAGAGCTCTCTTTTAGGGAGCAAGATTTGAGAAGGTTGCTGAACCAGGGAAGTGACGGACCCCTTTCCGTTCAGCCCTCAGATCTGACTGCTTCCCCCTCTCTCCATCTTTTCTACTGAGGATGTAGCCACTTCCCTAGGATTTTCTTCTGGAAACCCTTTAGGGACACAGACAAGACCAGGGGAGGCTGACCTTCCAGGGGTCCACAGCAGCAATATGAGGATGGAGGAGAATGAGGCAGAATACAAACCTTCAAAGCCCTCCAGGTAGAAAGTCGTGATACGCCAGACTTTCACAGCTTAACTCCCATACCAGCTGGAGCTTCCTCGGCCCGCACCGTCAGCACCAGTACACACCAGGCACTGTGCTAAACCAACCAAACCAAACTCACTGCCATTGAGTTGATCCAACTCACAGTGACCCCTCCTTGGGTTTCTGAGGCAGTATCACTACAGAAGTAGATTGCCCAACCTTCCTTCCAAGGAGTGGCTGGGGGATTTGAACCATCAGCCTACTGGGTAGCAGTCAAATGCCTTAGGCACTACACCACCAGAGCTCCCAATGTTGAGCCGGGGCTAGGGATCAAAGATTGGGAATTGATGAGGTGGCATTGATTTGGTCACTGAATCAGACCATGAAGCCATCGCAAATGACAGAGTGAGGGCTAGCGTTGGGTGTGTGATGTATCCATTCACTTGGCTAATACTTATGTCCACCTACTGTGTTTTAAGTTCCCTCGATGAAGCAAACAGTACCAGAAGGCTGACAGTTCAAACCCCCCAGCCACTCCTTGGAAGGACGGTTGGGCAATCTACTTCTGTAGTGATACCACCTCGGAAACCCAAAGAGGGGTTGCTATGAGTCAGACCCAACTCGATGGCAGTGAGAGAGAGAGAGAGAGAGAGAGAGCAAAGGACCCTGGAAGGAGGTTTGAACCCACCAGCTGCTCTGTGGAAGAAAGATCAAGTAGTCTGCTTCCATGAAGATTTATAGCCTTGGAAACCTAGTAGGGGTTGCTATAAGTTGGAATTGGCTTAAAGGCTGTGAGTTTGGTTTGGTTTGTTTTTTTAAGGATCCCTGGTGGTGCCATTGTTAAGAACTCAGCTGCTAACCAAAGGGTTGGCAGTTCAAACCCACCAGCTTCTCTGCTCCACGAGTGATCTGCTTCTGTAAAAGATTACAGATAGCCTTGTTGTTGTTGTTGTTGTTATTTGCCGTCAAGTCGGACCTGACTCATAGGGACCCCTCCCTGGGTTTCCGAGGCAGTATCACTAAGGAAGTAGATTGCCCACCTTCCTTCCGAGGAGTGGCCAGTGGGTTTGAACTGCCAGCCCCCTGGTTAGCAGTCAAGTGCCTTAGGCACGATGCTACCAGAGCTAGGTAACACTAGGGGCTATTCTACTCTCTCCTGTAAGGTTGCTATGAGTAGTAATCAGCCTGATGGCACATAACAGCATCAAAAGGCTAACCAAAGAGTTGGCAGTTCAAATCCATCCAAGGCCTGGCAATCTACTTCTGAAAGGTCACAGTCATTGAAAACCTTATGGGGCATAGTTTTACTCTGAAACACATGGGGTCACCATAAGTTAGAATTGACTTGACAGCAATTGGTTTGGGGTGGTTCTATGTTTGTTTGTTTTGTTACTGTGTTCCACGTGCCAGAGCAGTGTCAGAGGGACTCAAAGACCCCTAAGACCCAGTCCCTGAGTTCAAGGAACCCATAGGTAGAAGCAGCAAGAATCCTAGAGAAGGCTTTGTTGTTGTTGTTGTTATGTGCTGTCGAGTCGTCCCCGACTCATAGCGACCCCTCCTTGGGTTTCCGAGGCAGTATCACTACGGAAGTAGGATTGCCCAACCTTCCTTCCGAGGAGTGGCTGGTGGGTTTGAACCGTCAGCCTTCTGGTTAGCAGTCAAGTGCTTTAGCCATTATGCTACCAGAGCTCCCTAGGCTAGTACAAAAGGCACAGGCGAACACCTGTTTTGTGACTAGCTTTCAAGGTTGGTACAAAGGCAAAATCCTGTCATCATTCTCTTAAAACCACAGGGAAGGCAAGTCTGTCCTGGTGGACAAGTCTGTCTGTCCAACTCTAGAATGACACAATCGCTGCCTCGGTTAGTATGTGGGCTTTCATGGCTCCATACCTGTTTTCACATCTGTAAAGAGGGCACTAACAGTAGCTACCCCCTGGAATTGTGGAGAGAAATAAAGATCCGGATGGAGATGATGGTGCACGATGGTGCTCAGCTCAGTGCATGACTCGGTACTCGTGATCACGGCTGAGGCCTGGCCCTTGTGGTTCTCACAAAGTTGGTTGGGTTTTGAGGAGGAGGAGAGGCTGTTCAGGCCCACCAGTGAGCCAGAGAAGGGACTGGGAGGCGCTGCCCAGAAAAGCACTTAGCTCAGCCTGTTCCTCCTCTAGCTGTGCTCACACAGTACTCTTTGCCCTGACTCTCAGCACCAGCAATTAGCAAGCCCTCATTACTCTGCCACTGACTGGGAGGCACAGCTATGCTGGGTGTGAAGTAACAAACCAAAGGACTTCAAAATATTGTTGAAAACTGAGATTTTAATTGAATCATTGTTTCCGGCAGCACAGGGTAGGAGATAAGGGTGGGAACTGAGGGCCGGATGGGGAGCTGGGGAGCAGCTGAGTGTTTGGAATGGGGAACCAATAACTAAGGGAAAGCAGTGGATATTTCTGACCGCCTTCAGGCTCTAGGTTGGCAAGAAGGGCCTGGGAAAGCCTGGGGTCCAATCTCTGCCTCAAAGGACTGTCCCAGAGTCTGATTTAGCTGATTTAGTCTGATTTAGCTGGCCTGCTTGGGGGATCCAGGGGATTCTACTGTGAAGAATGGGTGGAGCTCTGCCACTCAAGGCTCTTTGCTGCTCTGTGCCACAATTCCCTGTCTGTGAAACGGGAATAACAGTAGCACCTACCTACAGTGAGTTGTGGTTGTTATTAGGGGCTTGGACTCATGGTGACCCCATGCACAATGGAACCAAATGCTGCCCAGTTCTATGTCACCCCCACAATCAGTTGTGAATTGTAAGCGACAGGGCTTTCACTGGCTGAGTTTTGCCAGGCCTTTCTTCCTAGTCCATCTTAGCCTGGAGGCTTTGCTGTAACCTGTTCAGCATCATACCAACAGGCAAGCCTTCACTGACAGGTGGGTAGCGGCTGTGCAAGAAATGCATTGACCAGGAATCTAACCCAAGTCTTCTATGTGGAAGGTGAGAACTCCACCACTGAAACACTCCCATCCAAAACCCACTGCCATGGAGTCGTTTCTGACTCATAGTGGCCCTAGTGGACAGAATAGCACTTTCCTGTAGGATTTCCAAGGCTACAAATCTTTACAGAAGCAGACTGCCACATCTGTCTCCTGCAGAGTGGCTGGCACGTTCAAACCACCAACCTTTTGGTTAGCAGCTGAGCACTGTATCTCTTGCCCACCAGGGCTCCTTAATGAACCACCAAACCAAAAACCAAACTCATTACCATCGAGTTGATTCCAACTCATTGGTTTTCTGAGGCGGTAAATCTTTACAGAAGTAGATCACCAAGTCTTCCTTCTGTGGAGTGGCTGGTGGATTTAAACCACCAACCTTCTAGTAAGCAGTCAAATGCCTTAGGCATTATGCCACCAGAGCTCTTTACTGAACCACCAATATCCCTTAATCACATAGGGTAAACTGTGGTAGTCAAAGTTGTGTGTCTACTGGCTGGGCTGTGGTTGTGAGTGGCTAGACAGCTGGATATAGTTATTCCCCATGAGATTGTAATCACCTTCATGGTGGATTCTGCTGTGGGGTGTGGCCTGCTTCCTGTACATAAGGAAAGGTCTCTGGAGCCTGAATTTGGCTGAGTTTTCATCTCAGTGGCCTGCCATGTTGCCTGCCAATCTTGGAATTGTTCCTGGACTTGAACTAGTGGCCTGCCATGTTCTCTGCTAATCTTGGGTTGATCTTGGGTTCATCAGCCTTAGTAGCCAGGAGCTGTGTGAGTCAGAAAAAGCCTCCAGCTCTAGTGAGCCTGGAACAGGGAGCAGAGCTGAAGTCCAGGGTTGAGGGGCCTTCGCTCAGCTGCTACAGCTGGCACTTTGAACTCAGGCTTCTAGCCTCCTAGGCTGTAAGAGAATAAGTCCCTGTTGTTAAAGCAGTACTAGAAAATCAGTACAGTAAACTGAAACCAAACCCATTGCCGTTGAATCTATCCCAACTCATAGCAATCCTATAGGACAGAGTAGAACTGCCCCCAGAGTTTTCAGACTGAATCTTTACAAAAGCAAACCACCACATCTTTCTCCTATGGAGTGGCTGGTGAGTTCAAACTGATGACCTTTTGGTTAGCAGCCAAGTGCTCTAACCAGTGCACTCCTGGGACTCCTCAGTCACAGAGGATAGTGCATAATAAATAAGATAAGCAATGTAAAAAAAAAAAACAAAAAAAGAGGCTTAGCACAGTCCTAGCACCAGGTAAGCACTTACTATTCAGTGTCTTTCCTACACCAAATCTTTTCACCTATATCAATGTACATAGGCCTCATCAAATGCCTGTGACCTGTGCATGTCCCTGACCCCATTTTACAGATGAACTAACTGAGCTTCAGAGAAGTGGAACGTCTTGTCCATGGTCATACAGCCAGTGCAGCACGTAAAGCCCGCTCTCTCCATTGCATCATTCAGCCTTTATCCCTGCTGGGAAGTTCATTTAACTAACCTCAATTCCCTAAGCTGTGTGCCCAATGGAGGAAATTGCTTTCCCTGGAAAAACCAAAACAAACCCATTGCCAGAGAGTTGATTCCAACTCATAGTGACGCTATATGACAAAGGAGAACTACCCCATAGGATTTCCAAGACTATAATCTTTATGAATTCAGACTGCACATCTTTCTCCTATGGAGGGGCTGATGGCTTTGAACCACTGACCTTTCAGTTAGCAGCTGAGTGCTTTAACCTCTCCACCACCAGGGCTCCTTAGCTCTCCTTAAAACTCCATCTCTTTCCTTCTCTCCTCCTCTCTTTTAAGTAAGCAAGATGTTTCCAACTTTTGAAAACAAGACTATGGTAAACACTTTGGTCCTGGGATAAAACTCACTCCCAATGGCTGGCTCTCTGCCCAACACTAAATAAGACTTGCATACAGAACATTCAACCCAGGGCAATGCACCCACCTACTCTGTGGAGATACATCCCTTGGAGCAATTGGCCATGGGGCACCAGAGGGGCAACATTCACACGGAGGAACAGCTGAACAGACAGGAGCGCATAACTTAGAAGGGCACAGGGAGGGAGGGGTTACTGGGAAGGAAGAGGAGAAGAGTGGGTTAGGGTTGGGGATGGTAACTGGGGAGTGAAGCCAAATGTACATGAAATGTTGAATTCAAAACAAATTCTGCTCTGTAAATTTGCACCCAGTTTTGGGGACATTGACTGGGTGAGCTGAGAAGAGACAGTGCAGAGCAGGAGATTCAAAGAATATGTGGAGGAGGAGAGTATGAGGAAGGATGGAGCCCTCCTGGGAATGAACGAGCAGCATGAATTGAATTGAGATTTGAAAGATATGCTTTAAGTGTTACCCTTCTCAAAGGCACCATACATGTTAAGGGAGACAAAGTGAAGAGTGAGATGATAACTGAAACTACCTGCTCCACAGTAGGGGACTTCCACAACAGACAAGCGAGGATAATACCCACCTCCTTGGAGGGTTGGTGCAAGAGAAAGAGGGATGATGAGTCTGTAGCCTGGCAGATAGAAAGGCCTTTGACATGGCAATTAATGGCATTGTTGTTGAATGGAGTGGGGAGCATGATGACCCACAAGCTGGACTGAGCCTTGCAGATATGCTTTTGTTCCCTGTATAGCAAAATGAACTAGTTTTACCTAATGTCAAAAAAAGACAAAGACTGTGATGGTTATGTTTTTGTGTCAACTTGGCTGGGCCTGGTTGAGTGGCTGGGCAGCTGGTGGTAGTATTTCCCATGATGAGACTGGCAGTCAGCTCCGTGGTGGGATCTACCACAAGCAGCTGAGTAGCTGCCTTTGGGATGTGGTCTGCTTCCTGTATATAAGGAGAGAAGCTCTGGGAATGGTCTCTAGTCTATGGCACGCTTGGACCCTGCATGTAGCCATGTCATTGCTCAGCAGCCTGCTATGCTCTGCCGACCTTGGGAATTACAATGGACTTAAGTTAATGGCTTGCCGTGTGAATTGCTAACATCGGAACTGTGCCTTTTTACTTGTCAAACTTGGGGCTTCTCAGCCTCAGCAGCCAGCAGCTGAGTGAAGAAAAGCCTCTTGCTCCAGTGGGCCGAAAGCAGGAGGCAGAGCTGGACCCCAAGGTTGAGGGGCTTTCACCCAACTCCTAGAGCCTGGCACTTTGAACTTGGACTTAAAGCCTCCAAATTGTAAGAATAAACTCCAGTTTGTTAAGGCCATCCCATTTGTGGTATATTTCTTGTCAGAGTGACACTAGGTAACCAGAACAAAGACATTACAAGAAAACTATAAACCAATATTCCTCATGAATATCGACATAAAAATTCCCCAACAAATTTTAAATTTTAGATTAGCAAATCTAATCCACCAGTATATAAGAAGAATCAAGATGAAAAGAGGATTATCCCAGGGATGCTGAGCTAGTTGGACATTTGAAAATTATTCAGTGTAATTCACCATTTTAACATGCAAAAGAAAAAAAAAACATGATCATCTGAATAGACATAGAAAAAGCATTTCACAAAATTCAACATCCATTCATTATAAAAACCCAACAAACAAGGGGCAGAAGAGAACTTCTTTAACCTCATAAAGGACATCTATAAACAAACTACAGCTAACTTCACATTTAATGTGAAAGACTGTATGTGTTCCTCCTAAGATCTGGATGTCACCACTTCTATTCAATATAGTACTGGAAGTTCTATACAATGTAATAAGGCAAGAAAAAGAAATAAAAGGTATTCCAAAAGGAAGAAATTAAATTACCTCTAGTCCAGATGACACAATTGCCTTTATAGATAATCCCAAAGACTGCAATAAGATCTCCTACCTATAGTAGTTCTATACACTATCAATGAACTATTTGAAATTAAAAATTGGCAACTAAAAAAATAGATTTTCAAATTTCCTTGATAAATCAGAATACGTGACAACTCTGGGCTCACATTCCCTAAAGGTATCAATTGGCTAGAGTTGAAGAATAGCAGCCTTTTTGCTTTGCTTTGTTTTAATGTAAATTTGCAATCTCGTTCATATAGTTCAAAAACCAGAAAGTACTGAAGTCACATGGAAATGTTTCTCTCCCACCCTTGCACTTGTTTACCAGCTCCCAAATCTACCATCATCACCACCAATCCTCCACCGGTGACCACTATTATTAGTACCTTCATTTCTTAAGTATTATTTCAGGGTTTCTTAGTATATATAAAAGGAGCCCTGATGGTGCAGTGGATAAGGCATTTGACTGCTAACCAAAAGGTTAGTGGTTCGAACCACTCTGTGGAAGAAAGATGAGGCAGTCTGCTTCCATAAAAGTTTACAGCCTTGGGAACCCTGTGGGGGTTGCTATGAGTTGGAGTCAGCTTGATGACAGTGAATTTGGGTTTGTTGGTAGTATATGTACAAGTACTTCAGCCTTCCCTTTTTAACCCCCACAAAATGAGCATATTATATACACTGTGCTACTTCTTGCTTTTTTTTTTCACTTATTAATTGTCCATAACAGTATATCTAAAAAATAAATAAATAATTAAAAAATAAAACAACTATCTTCATATCAAAATGCAGTATATCTGAAGCTTCTTCGTTCTTTTATACAACTGCAGTTTCTCGTTGCATATTTTAACATCTACCTCTTTCAAAAGTACGTGTGCACTCCAATTCAAAATAGTCCCTACGTAGCCCACTTCCTTCACTTCTGTAATGGGTCTGGCCTATACTTTGACACATTTGACATCAAAAACAAAATAAGTCTTTTGTGACTCATGGTAACCCACATGTTACAGAGTAGAACTGTCCCATAGAGTTTGATTGGCTGCAATCTTTACAGACACAGATTGCCAGTCCTTTCTTCCATGGCCAACCTTTAGACTAATAAACTAAAACAAACAAACAAAAACCCACTGCCATTGGGTCAACTCAGATTCCTAGTGACCATTTAGGACAGAGTACAACTGCCTCCTTAGGGTTTCCAAGGCCATAAATATCTATAGAAGCAGATTGCCTCATCTTTCTAATGTGAAGCTGCTGGTGGGTTCAAACTGCTGACCTTTTGGCTGGCAGCTAAGTGCTTGTGCCACTCAGGGCATCTTCATTAGACATTTAAAATAATAATAATAAGCCACTGCTGTCAAGTCAATTCTAACTTATAGCGACCCTATAGGATAGAGTAGAACTGCCCCATAGATTTTCCAAGGCTGTGGAGCACCGGTGGGTTTGAATCGCCAACCATCTGGTTAGCAGCCAATACCTTCCCCACTACACCACCAGAGCTCCTCATTAGAAAGCAAGCCTTCTTTTATAACCAGGGAAAAGAGGACTTCATCAGGGGTACTGAATTCCAGGTTTGGGTCTGGAAATAGCTCACTATGTGACCTTGGACAAGTCACTCTTGATGGGGTCTACAAAAGGCCCGGGAGAGCCTGGCCCAGCATGGGCAGCTTGAGTTGGATACATGGATGTAGATGAGAAACAAGCACTGACCAGTGATGCAGCTACGCTCAAAGCTGCCTGAGCAGGCCATGGGCTGGGATGCAGGACAACATCTTAGTTGTCCTTGCCCCTGCCCAGTTTCATTAAGGACCCTCTATGTCAAGTTCTGCTTTGTGAGGCTAGGCATGAAATTCTTTTCCTTGGAACTGAGCAGACATGAATTTGAATCCTCTATCTTACCCTTGTTTGCTGTGTGATCTTGGGTGTGATCCTTCACCTTTCTGAACTCCAGTTTTCTCTTCTGCAGGAAAGTAGGCAGTAGAACTTAGCTATTAAGCATGTGATCTCTGATTCACACTGCCTGGGTCTGAATCCTACCTCTGCTACTTGCTTAATCTGTGACATTGGGTGAATTTTTCACCCTCTCTGAGCTTCAGCCTCCTCAACCATGAGAATGGGATAATAATAATACCTATGTTATAAGATCTCCTCTTGTTTCTAGGATTAAATAAAATTGTAAATATGCTTAGCATCATTCTTGGCATTTGTTTACTCTCTCATAGAGTAAGAGTTCAATAACTGTTGTTAACCTTCTGTCCCTTGCATTGTTGCTGTGGCAATTGGAAATAAAGCATTCCAAGCTTGCCACAGTACCTGACACACTGTAGGAGCTCAATAAGCAGGCACTCTCATTGCTTTTATTGTCTAACATGTCACTGTGTTCAAGTCTGCACCTTATAAATCCACTGGAACCACACACCACTTTATACCTAGAGCTCTTCCCTAAATGCACAATTCCTCTCAAAGTGCACCCACCAGAAATAGAATTCCTTGCTCTGACAAACTAGAAGAGAATGATCCAATGAATGAAGCAATCAATTCCATCTTAAACCGAGGGACTGTATCCCCCTAAAAGAGTTGCTATGGTTCAGTGATACCTCTAGAAATAATAGCAGTCCAAAATGTGAAATGGTCTTTAGAGAAGACTGGTGAGCTGAGACTGACAAACACCCGCAGCAAGATTGTCTTGAATATCATAGCTGAGATCGTGAACAGAAGGAGGCAGGAAGGTGAACGTGTAGGTGAGGCTGGTAGGGCACCTTGAAATGCCAGGGAGTGTCATGAATTCAAATGCCTGCAAGAGACAGTCAGGTGATATAAATGGACAAAGAGGTCCAGGTTTAGGAAATACTTCACTTACCCAAGGAACTGTGTTTCCAATTTTGTTTTGTTTTTGAAAACATGTGCATTCTTGGTCTCACTCATTTTCCCTTCATGATGGACATGTGGGTACAAGAAACACTGCACTTCCTTCCAACAGGTATGCAGCACTCACTATGTCCCAGGGACTCCTCAAAGCACTTTATATCCATTAACTCATTTAATTCTCACAATGATCCTTTGAGGTATGTATAACTATTATGCCCATTTTTCAGATGAGGACATTGAGGCACTTACCCACATTCACCTAGCTGGAAAATGACAGAGCAATATTTAGTATTGCTACTCGGCTTTATTATAAGTAGACAGCAGCATACACAGAACGACAGGTTACAAACGACATGGCTGAGTCAAGAGGTGGAGGGTAACAGCCCACAAGGAGACATAGGGACCACGGGAGCTCAAAAGTGTGGCCACCGTTCAGCTTTCCATCCAGTGTTGCTTTTTTTTTTTTTTTTTAAGTTCTGGAAATCCAGATTTTTTTCTATGAAATGTCCCAACGTTTCAACATTGGCAACTAGTTCCAAAATTGTAAAAACATCATGTGAGCCAGCACTGTATGAGCCAAGACAAACATGTCTGCAGCCTTGCTACAGCCCACCAGGCTGCCAATTCACAAACTTCAAGGTGGGTGAAACTACAAGAAACACCAAGAAATTCAAGGATTCACAGTGGGTACAGAATAAAAACGAGAAGCTAGACAGAGGAGCAAGAAATAACAGAGATGAAGATGTGAAGAAATACATGGTTAAACAGGGAAAGCATGCTACCTCAGGAAACCAGGAATCTGGCATAAACAAAGTAACAGCCCCCCAAAATACCACAAATTGCATGTTGACAATGTCTTGGAACACAAATCCACCATTTCTTGGAATGGAAAGAGTCCTTAGAACCTGCCAGTATGGTGAATCAGGATGCAAGTTCTGTGGTCTCACAGACCGGGTTCAAATTCCAGCTTCATGACTTCCTATTGCTGGGAGTCTGGCAAATTGCTTCAGCCTCCCTGCATCTCAATGTCCTTATCTGTGTAATGGGTTTAACAGTGCCTTCCTCACAGGGTTTATGGTATCAACTATGTGAGTCAATTCATGGAAGCAGGGGGCATAGTACTCATGAGTCCAGTATCCCCATTTTACAGAATAAGGAAGCAGAAGTTACTCAAAATCACAGAGCTAGAATTGTCAAAGTCTTTACTAGAACACACTTTTCCCAACTCTAATTTTGTGTAATTGTTATGAAATCACACTACTATTGGTCTTTGAAAGTAGCCCTGTTAGCGTGAATGGTTTGCACTCGACCACCCAGTAACTCCGTGGAAGAGAGGCCTGGTGGTGTGCTTCTGAAGAATCAGCCATTGAAAACCCTGTGCAGCACAGTCCTATGGCATATGTGTCACACTCTGACACACGTGAAGTCCCCATGAGTTGGAGTCAACTTGATGGTGACTGGTAATATACGCTAACACTCTCTTTTCAATAGAGCAGGACTTGGGCTCAGCAGCTTGGCAGGCAGCAGGATCTGGCCAGAGTTTAATGTCACTCTTGTGTTTTTGTTGCATTTACTTTTAATGCTAGCTTCTGTTTACAGTGTTTGAGGCACTCAGCTGCTAACCAAAAAGTCAGTAGTTTGAACCCACCAGCTGCTTCATGGGAGAAAGATGAGGTATTCTGCTTCCCTTGAGATTTACAGGCTTGAAAAGCCCATAGGAGTCGCCATGAGTTGGAATTGACTCGAGGGCAGTGTGTTTGGTTTTCTGGTTTCTGTTGATAGCAGGGAGGCTGGTTTGTTATCTGGAGCTATTGTACATCTTTACTGTCCAAAATGGTAACCATTGGGCACATGTGGCTACTAAGCTCTTGCCATGTGGCTGGTGCCAGTGAGAAACTGAATTTTTAATTTTGTTTTATTTCAGTTCATTTAAAGTTAAAAACTGATACTCAATTCAGTTACTGGAAAACTTTTAAGTTTACTTTGAACAATTTAGGGAAGTGAATGTATTCTCTCAGTTGTGCATCTCTAGGTGGGTTCTCACTGCCACTCGTTTGGCTAGCACAGGAGCGCTTAACCATTGTCACCACCTAGAGACACCTTGAACTTTAAATGCAGACCAAATGTTTTCAGTGAGAATTTGGCATCCATATTGAGATGTGCTGTAAGTGTAATATACATACAAGATTTTAAAAGCTGAGTATGAAAAAAATCAAGTTAAATATCTCGTTCATTATTGTATATTGATTACATTGTGGATATATTTGAGTAAATAAACTATACTATTTTTTTGTGGTTGTTAGGTGCTGTCAAGTCAGCTCTGACTCATAGCGACTCCATATACAACCAAATGAAACACTGCCCGGTCCAAAACTATACTATACACACATTCACTTCACCTGTTTCTTTTTACTTTTTGATGCTACTGCTAGAAAATTTTAAATAGGATTTGTGGCTTACGTTTCTACTGGAAAGCACTACTATAGAAGTAAAAATTTAGGTGGAAAAGGAAAGTCAACTTAAAACAAAGTATTAAGATAAGTAAAAGTGCAGGTGACATAGGAATGGCAAAAATCATAAAGTTATTGGGAAAATCATGGAAATCTGGGAAACACTAATCCAGCACAATGCTCTTGATGAGGAAACTGAGGCCCAGAGAGGGCAAGAAACTTCCCCAAGTTTACACAGCTATCTAGAGACAGAGCTGGGCCTCGACCCCAAATCTTCCTGTCCCTGCAGCAGGGCTAACCCTCCCACCACCACCTACAGAAAAGAAAAGAAGGTAGGGTTGGGGTGTGGGGAGGAGGTAACTGTCCTGGATCCCAGTGGAATTCAAAAGAAGGGAGCATGTCTGTATGGATGACCCAGAATCTTTGCTTTTCTATAGAGCACACATGGAATGACTTGGGCTCCTCTTGAGTGAGGGTCATGACCAGCTGAACTACATTGAGAGAAAGGTGAGACTTTAAAACCTAAACATGTGGTTTTACTTTGTCCCATGGAAGAGAGGAAGAATCTCTGGGGCACAAATGGTTAAGCATTCAGCTCCTAACTGAAAGGCTGACGGTTCAAATCCACCAAGAGGTGGTTTGGAAGAAAGGCCTGGTGATCTGCTTCCAAAATGTCAGCCATTGGAAATTCCATAGGGCCCAGTTCTACTCTGACACACATGGGTTTTCCATGAGTCAGCATCAACTTGATGGCAGTGGCAAATGACAGGGAGAGGTGAGAAGGGAAATTAAAGAACACAGACAATTGCATCTGCGTTCACTGACTCATTTCTCCATCTGTCTGTCCATGTGCCAGGTATTACCATGAACCACTGTGCTAGGCACCTGGTGAGCCAAAAGAGACGCATTCCTTGCCCTTATGCCATTTACAGTCTACCAAGGATGACCAGCACCATCAGTAACACAAAGAAATGTAACATTTCAATGGTGAAAATGTACTGAAGGAGCAATGCATGGTCATAAGACTAGGGGCTTGTCCCAAACAGAGATCAGGTCTTGGGCTCACCACCTTGGCAGGCATTAGTATCTAATGTTTTCAAAATATACTTAGAAATTGTTCAGTAACTGAATTAAGTATCTGTTTTTAACTGTAAATTAACTGAAATGAAATAAAATTTAAAATTCAGTTTCTCAGTGGCACCAGCCACATGGCAAGAGCTTAGCGGCCACATGTGCCCAACGGTTACCATTTTGGGCAGTGCAGTTGCATAATCGCTCCAACTGAGATCCAATGACTAGAGGGAGAAAGAAAGGAAGAGGGCTTCAGGTGCAGGAACTGGCTGTGCAATAGCCCTGGGGCAGAAAGGTCCCTGGGGAGTGAAGGCAGGGATGGAGAAAGGGCTGGAGCCAGAGTGTGTGGAGGGCTGAAGTGAAGGGGGTGCAGTGTGAGATGCAAGCAGAGAAGACTTGGAGGCTGAGCTTTGTAAAAAACCATGGATGTTGACCCTGAACTGGAACAACATGTTCTACCGTGTGAGAATTGATGTATCCACCAGTGATCCCTCCTTCCCCTCAGTTTGCTTTGCAGTCAGTGGAGCTGGGGGAATTGCTTTTCTACCACAGGCATTTCTTATCATTTTCAGCTAAGTGCAAAGGAAGCTATCAGCCACCTCATTTCAACACACACACTGCGCCGAAGCTATAGAATAGACTGGCCAGTCCCTCTGTTCCAACTGCAGCCCTTTGCTTTAGCATTCCTGGCCCCACCACCACAGTTCAGCTCCACGGAGACGATGTGATGATGAGAGCCATCATCTGCCTCTTGAAAGAAAAGCCACTGCTTCCCTAGAAGATGGTGAAATGGAGCAGTGATTAGATAGGGGACTTGAGAGGGGACAGTGTCTAAAAGAGGGGTAGAGAGGGAAATTCCTTAAAGGGATGGTCAGGCCCATGCTTCTCACCCTCACAGTGCAGGGGTTCCACATTGTATCCTTCTTCCACACCCGAGACCCTTCCAAAATGCAGCTGCCCCCTTAAGGAGAGGCTGGGGAGGTGACAGTGGGTTAGGAATTAGGCACACCTGGAGCTGAGATCCAGCACTGCCACTTTGCTAGGTGTGGGCTCTTCAGAGGGTAATTTGCCCCTTTTTCTAGCCTCAAGTTCCTCATCTGAGAATGGGGGTGAGCATATCAAATTTATTCACTTAACACATATACATGGGTCCCCTGTCCTCTGCCTGACACTGGTCTAGGCAGTCGGGGGAAAGCAGAGAACAAGCCAGAGAGGTGCCTCCAAAGGTGTGGCTTCTACCTCATAGAGACAAGCAATGAGCAAGGAGACAAATGAGTAAGTAAAACAACATTAGCTGTTGCTATTTACTATGGAGATAATAAGACAGGGTGAAGTGACAGAGTGCTGCTTTAGATACAGTGGTCGGGAATGCCTTCTGCAAAGAGGTGGCCTTTGGGCTGGGACCTGAGTAGTGTGGAGCAGCCATGGGAAGTGCAGGGTACAGGGACAGCAGGGTAAAAGCTGAGGAGGGAATGAGCCAGCAACGGGTTTAGTTGTTTTGGTTTTGGTTTTTTGGCTTTATGCTATACATTTTACTACAGTCCTCACCTCTCCCTAACATTTCCCCAACAAAGAGGAAGGCAAGTGAGGCTGGAGTATAGTAAGCAAGAAGGAGAGTAGCAGGCAAAGTAGTGGGAGAGAGGGGTGCTGTGCTGGACACACAAAAATATACGATCAAGTCTTAACCACAGAACCTGCGAATATGACTTACTAGTGTGTGTGTGGGGGGCGGGAAGTCTTTACAGATGTATTAAGTGAAAAATCTTGAGATTAGATCATCCTGGATTTCCCTGGTGGACTCGAAATCCAATAAAAAGTGTCCTTAGTGTCTTTATAAGAAGAGGACAAACACAGACAGACACACAGAGGGGAAGGCCATGTGAAGGTAGAGATGGTGCTGATGGTGCCATGGTAGAGATGGTAGAGATGGAAGGCCATGGAGGTAGAGATTGGTGCTGTGTCTGGAAGCTAGGGGACGCCAAGCATTGCCAGCGAGCACCAGAAGCTAGTTGCAGAGTGTGGAACAGATTCTCTCTGAGAGCCTCCAAAAGGGACCAACCCTGTGGACACCTTGAGCCTGGGCTCCCAGCCTCCAGAACTGTGAGAGAAGAAACTTGGTTTGCCCAGTGTTGGGTCGTTTGCCACTGAAGCCCTAGGAAATGAATATGCGCATGGGGTAAGTTATGTAGGACTTTTTGGTCCACAGTTAGGACTTTGGATTTTACTCTGAGTGCTGCAAGAACACACAGGAACCTTTTAAGCAGATGGCATAATCTAATTTGAGTTGTTCAAAAGTCTCTCTGGTTGTTGTGCGCAGAAAGATTGGAGGGTGAGAAGAGAGAAGCAACAACAGGGAGGGAGGAGGCTGCTGCATATGAAGGACTTGACGGGCTTACGTAGGAGACACGGGGTCTGTAGGGTGTCCAGCACAGTGCCCGGCACAGGGTAGGGGCACAGGGAGTGTGCGTCAGGAACCACGCTCACAGCCAGCCACTCAACCCCCCACTCTCTGCCCATCAAGACTTCAATCTTCAAGAAAAGCAGAGAAAGCAAAGAGAAGGGAGTAAGCTAATGATGTTGTCAGACACTAAGGACCCCTGTGCTGTGATCTCGAGCGGCCACTGGAAAGAGCCTGTGGCACAAGAGAGCTATCATGTTGGTGGTGGCAGTGGGTAAGTCCTGCCAGTGATTCAGTTGTCAGTTGCAAGAGTCCTGAGGAAAGAGAAAGACGCTATTCCCCCACCCAGCAAGGAAAGACAAGAAGAAAAGGGTCACCTTCAGAGCTGGCACATGACAAATGAGCAGAATTGAGTTCTTGCCAGTGTGGTGGAGGGACATTGTCACTGTGACTGTATTCAGCTCTGATGATCAGGATCCAGCAGACAGAAGGGAGTAACATGCCCGACTGGGGTGGAGATTTTAAGGAAACTGTGCAGAGATAGCTCATGGGAAGAGGGAAGAAAAAGCTTATTACTTCTAGGGTCTTCTCATAAAAGACCTTCTGGCCAGAGGAGGGTGGTTCTGAGAAATGAAAGACTTTCTCTTCATCACCGTCAGCACTAAGTGCTTCCTTCACAGCGTTGGTCAGATGCATGCTGCTTAACATCCTTCTCAACCATCCTCACTTCCCTTCCTCAACAGGCCTGGAATGAGGGCTGTAGCCAGCCCACTGCCAACTGGAGACTCAGACCTTTTAGATTGTTGGAGAAACCTGCTAGGTGTCATGAGAAAGCAGTACCTTCTCTAGTGACATTCAGAAGGAATTTCATTTAAAAAATAAATCCAGATTTCTGATGATATTGAGAAACCTTAAGGTCTGGTAAAACTGGACCCTTTCTCTCTGTCACTAAGTAGCTGGAACTAAGCAGCCTACGGCTCCTCTAGAGGGCTAATCAAAAAGTTGGAAGTTTGAACCATCTGAGCAGTGCTATGAAAGAAAGGGCTCGTGATCTGCTTCCCTGAAGATTACAGCCAAGAAAATCCTCTCAGGTCGCCATGAGTCAGAATTGACTCAACAGAAATGGTTGTTCTGTCTTCACATCTCCCTAATGTTTCCTCAACACAAAGATCTTTCTTGTACTTGGTCTCCTTTTCTCAGTATGTTGCCTGCCTTGTCCCTTTAGGAATTTGAGCTTACTGTTTTAATGCCTTCCTCCAATTTGACTGTGTGTTTGTGTATACACACACACACACACACACACATATACATATATATGTATACACACACACACACACATATATATATATATAAAACACCTAGAGATAAACAGACACATGCACATCCCACAACTATTTACACCATCACACATTTGCCCTTGTCTGATCTCTCCATCCACTCTAAATGTCTTTTCTGCAAGAAAGTTGGGAAGAACTAGATTTACATTCCCACTGGACTTGCTTACTTCTCTGAGTTGTATTTCCAGATCTGTAAAATGAGCATAAGAGTGCATTTGTTTTGTTTTGTTTAATTTTTATTGTGATTTGGGTGAAAGTTTACAGAGCAAGTTCATTTTCCATATAGCAGGTCACATATACTTTGCCTTATGACATTGACTGCAATTTCCCACAATGTAAAAGCTCTCTTCCCACTTCCTCCCCATACTTACCTCTTCCCTATGTCCTTTCCTCCCATGCACTCCTGCCCCCTGAGCTGTCTCCCTGTGCATACACAACCTTTCTATTCTCCCATGATGAATCTCTCCAAGGAGTGTATCTACCTAATGTAAATGTTCAGCTCTTATGCCTGTCTTTTGTTTGGCTGGAAGCCATGGGAGTGGGTTCAATTCCAGACCTGATGGGCAGCTAGGGGCCATAGTCTCAGTGGTTCCATCAGGCTCTATCAGACCAGCAAACCTGGTCCCTTTTATTTTTCTTAATGATTTTGAGTTTTGTTCCACATTGTTCTCCAACTCTGTGTAGGATCTCCTACATAGATCACCCTCCGAGTGGTTGACAGTGGTTGCCAGGCACCATCTAGTTCTCCTGGTCTCATAGTCATATAGGCTGAGGATCACATGGTGTACAAGTCCCTTGGACTAATTGTTTCCATGCATATTTGGTTTTCTTCATTCTTCTTTTCTCTGGATGAGGAGAAACCCATCGTTGCATCCAGATGGATGCTTGTAAGCTTTTAAGATCCCAGTTGCTACTTACCAAAGTAGGATGTGGAAAAATGTTTTTGTGTAATATGCTATGCCAATTGAACTTGACGTCCCCTGTGACCATGGTCCCGAGCCCACAGGTCCAACCACTTGCTCCCTCTGGGTAGCTGGCTGTGACCAAGAAATTATTACAACCTTGTCTAAGAAGGGTATCTTTTTTTAAGACCAACAAAGATTTTTATAATCTTCCCTCTTGGGCTTTTTGTACTGCATTAAGGATCAGGCTCCATTTCTTGAGACCAACTTTGTACTTGAGGCTATAAGGGATGGGAGAAAGACAAAGATTAACATGAAATGGTCCCTGCCCTCAAAGAACTCACAATCAATTTATGGATAGAGGCAAACCAATAATCATAACACAATGGAACAAGTTCTATAATGGTGAGAGGAGAATTTGAGACTTCAAATTCCTGTGGCAGCCCAACAAAATAAGGGCTTATCTCTGTCTGGGGACATCAGAAAGATACTAAATTAGACTAGCAACCCTTGACAGTAGGCACAGAGTCTGAGTTATCTGTTTGACTCCAAAACCTTTACTTGCCCTTGGCACATGGTAAGGAACATGGTAAGTATTAGATGGATGGATAGATCGGTGGATGGATGGATGGATGGATGACTGCCTTCTTAATCCTACAAATGTAATTTCCATTCTCCCTTGAAGAAACTAAAGAACACATCTTGTTCATAACTATCATCGTCATCATCACAATCATCATCATCATTATCACCACCACTACCATTTACTTAGCACTTACTCTGAGCTTCCCACTAGGCCAAACACATTACTCCACATTGCTTCATTTAATCTTCACAGCAGTGCCTGTGAGCTTAATACTTCTATCATCTCCTTTGGAAAAGGAGGAAACTGAGGCTCTGAGAGGCAAAAAGACTTGCCCAAGGTAGTTCAGCTAGTGATTAGCAGAGCTAGAACATGTCAGCCGGCATGATGCTGCCTGTGTTCACACCATGCTTTCTGTTGGACCCAGTGCAGATATTGATATTCAGGGCATCAGGACCACTCTGCATTTCCCACAGAGACAAGACAAATGCTGTGTCTGCAGACCTCTGTTTTGGTTCATTCTCCCAGCCTGGTCTTCTCAGATATTTTTAAGGACAATGTCTTCCTTCCTGATTGAGGACTCTCTGGGTGTCCCCATTGCCCTTTCCCCAAGCAGATGGTTTAATTACTGGAAATCTAAGCAAGGCTAGGTAGGTGAATTCCCTCTCCACCCCACATATAATGTACAAAGTGGAAATGGATTTGACTTTTTTTTTTTAAGTAGCATATTGTGATGAAACAATTCCCTTGAAACATCTGTCATCTTCCAAATCCTTCCAAAATGTTCTTTATTAGCCATAAGTGAACTCAATTTCAGTCAAGTGTTCAGAATTCCAAATACAGTTCGTTTAGTGAATGTTTATTGACCATCTACTATGTGCCAGGATCTGTGTGACTAATGCTTTAAAAAAGTATTCAATAATACCCATTACTGTTGTTATAGTGCTTACTAAAAAACAAAATGAATTATAATGTACAAGGACTTTCTCATCCATTATGAAACAGAAGCTCAGAGGAGTTAAATAGCTTTCCCAAGTACTATTAGCAGGCAGAGCTGAAAACTGAAGCTATGTCCCTGGACCTCAAACCCAGAGTTCATTGTTCCACTATATTTACCAAGCTGCCAAAGACAGGAATGACCCCCAAATGGACCCACCCCTCTGAATCCTGCTAGCCTACTGGACATTCCATTATCTGTTCATTTGTGAATTGTGTGTTGGATACTGATACTAGAAACACAAGTAAACCTGGTCCCTGCCTTGGAGAGCACACAGTCTCATGAGGGAGATGAGGAAGCAAACTACACGACTGTGAAGACGTATGTGTGATGTGGTAGAAGGAAGCCAAGTGTCCCATGGAAAAGATGGGCAACAACTCTAGTCTTGTTTTGGGACATGCTGGGGTTGAGGGTGGGAGGATCAGGGTGGAAATTTTGCCCCTGCTACTTGGAACTCACTTTCCTCCTGTCTGAGATCTGAGGAGCTCTCTGGGTTCTGATCACGAGTCCGTTTTGCCATCATACCCAAACACAGAGCACCTAACAACAACAACCATACACAGAGCAGTTCTCTACATCTGAACAATTGCTCAGGGATTGGAAAGAGAAAGATGAATGAATTGTGTCCTTGCTTTTAAGATGTGTACATAAAACAAAAACCTTCACAACTGGACCAATAAGTAACATCTTGATAAATAGAGAAAATATTGAAGCTGCCACAGATTTTATTTTACTTAGATCCACAATCAATGGCCAGGAAAGCAGCAATCAAGGACTCAAACAATGTATTATTACATTTGGAAAATCTGCCACAAAATATCTCTTTAACATGTTAAGAAACAAAGATGTCACTTTGAGGACTAAGGTGTGCCTGACCCAAGCCATGGTATTTTCAGTCACCTCATATGCATGGTGAAGCTGCTCATTGACTAAGCAAGACCAAAGAAGAATGATGCATTTGAATTATGGTGCTGGGGAAGAATATTGAATATACCATCGACTTCCAGGAGAACCAACAAATCTATCTTGAAAGAAGTGTAGCCAGAATGCTCTTTAGAAGCAAGGATGGTAAGACTTTGTCTCATTTACTTTAGCCATAGTCTCAGGAAGGACCAGTCCCTGAAGAAGGGCATCAGGCTTGGTAAAGTAGAAAGGATCAATGAAAAAGAGTAAAAACAGCCTAACGAGATGAGTTGACACAGTGGCTGCAACAATGGGCTCAAACATCACAACAATTGTGAGGATGGCACAGGACCAGGCAGTGGTCCACTCTGTTGTATGTAGATAGGGTCCTTATGGGTCATAACTGACTCAATGGCACCTAACAACAGCAGCTCTCTAGAGGATGATACAAGTAAGCTGATAACTATTAGGTCATACTATATGAAATTGCCAATATTTGACCACTGTTTTAAATACCTATGTTATGTGGTCCAACCTATTACAATATTGAGGACTCATTTGTTATTCTAGAGAGAAACTCAGGGGAATGTGGGACCATGGCCAAATATTGCATCAATGCCTCCTCCACCATCACCCCCCATGCAGTTGTACCCGTGGCTGTACCTTAGATAGTAAGATTGCTGAACTGTTGATTGGTAAAAGATCAACAAAGTCATTTACCATAATTATAACTAACATTTATTGGGTGCTGAGTCGGGTCCAACTCGATGGCAAATAACAACAACAGTGTTGGGCACTGTTTTAAGCACTTTTCATGAATTAACTCATTTAATCCTTCAACTCCATAAAGTAAGAGCTAATATTACCCCATACTACAGATGAGGAAAATGAGGCATAAGATTGGTTATGTAATTGCTTGGAGTCATAAAGGCGAAGCCAGGCTTCAAAGCCAGGCATCAGATGCTGGAGCCTGGGTTCAACTTTGCTAAACTGCAGCAAGAAGTAGTGGTTTCGATAATACTTTAGGGCAAGACCTTTGATTCCAAAATCACCCATTTTCATTAAAGCCATATTCATTCTTCTCTGCAATGAAGATGTCAGGTTGACACACTCAGGTTTGGGAGTTAGAATTGTAAAAGCTGTCTATGTTGGAAGTAGAAGTATAACTCTACCAAAAAAAAAAAAAAAAGACCAGTTGCCCTCAAGTTGATTGCGACTCATGGCGACCTCACATGTTACAGAGCAGAACTGCTCCATGAGGTTTTCTTGGGTGTAATCTTTACAGAAGCAGATTGCCAGGCCTTTCTTCCACAACACTGCTGAGAGTTCAAAATGCCAACCTTTTGACTAATAATTGAGCATAAACTGTGCCACCCAGGGATCTATTACATGACAAACTAGGTAGAAAATGTTTTCCCTAGAAGAGGGATTAGGATGAAAATGGGAGTGGCATCTAATTTTCCCATCAGGCAGACCATATTTGAGCCTTAATTTTTCCATTGATAAGAGCCAGATGTTAACAGTTTAGTGAGAGACTAATTCATGAGACTTTGGCATAAGCATGCTGGGTACTCAGAAGACACCATGTAGCCAGAGTCGGAGAAGAAGCTCAACTCCGCGCAGACAAAGCCCTCCAACGTCGGCACACCTTTGGAATGTTGGGAGTGGAATCTTCTTCCCGTTCTATTTTCTTTCCAGCCACTGCTGATGGGTTGGGATTTGGTCCCCTGGGTGACTCTCTTACTGGTTCTGTAAACTTTTCAGTTGATTCTCTTGGGTTTTCTAGGCATATAATTATATTATGTGCAAAAATTAATAATAATGATTTTTGCGTTCCTTAACACTTATACCTTTTGTTTTAGTCTCCTGCCTTATAACTTTAACTAAATTGCAGGTTTTTATTTTCTGTTGGTAGCATTAGTATTTAATGATAATTAAATTAGGTTTACCAACAGCATTTTATCAGAGTGAAGAAAATGTGTTGAGTTTTTGAGAAAATGCAGACAATATGGGTTTGAGAACAAAGAGACTAAGGCAGAGGTAAGAGGTCCCTGAAGTAATTGGGGTTTAATATGATGACATCTAAATCAGACCTACCACCCATCTGTCAGTTTGTCAAACAGTGGTGGTTTGCATGTTGCTGTGACTCTCAGTGGAAGCCATGCCACTGATACTTTAAATCCCAGCAGGGTCACCCATGGTGGGCAGGTTTCAGCAGAGCTTCCAGACAAACACAGACTAGGAAGAAAGACCTGGTGATCTACTTCCAAAAATTAGCAAATGAAAACTATGGATTGTAGTAGAATATTGTCTGGTATAATGGTGGTAGATTAGCCCCTAGGTTGGAAAACGAGTTGCCATCAAGTTGATTCTGACTCATAGTGATGCAGTAGGACAGAGTAGAACAAGGGCTATCATTGCTGATGTCTGATGTATATTGGCTGAAAGCAAAGATTACTAGAAATATGTTTACCATTCTGTTTTATTGACTATCAAAGGCATTCAACTATGTGAATTATAACAATTTATGGATAACATTGTGAAGAATGGGAATTCCAGAACACTTAATTGTGCTCATGAGGAACCTGTACATAGACCCAGAGGCTGTCATTCAAACCATACAAAGGGATATTGCATGGTTTAAAATCAGGAAAGGTGGGCATTGGGGTTGTTCCTTTAACCATCCTTACTCAGTCTGTTTGCTGAGCAAATAATCTGAGAAGCTAGATTATATGAAGAAGAACATGGCATCAGGATTGGAGGAAGACTCATTAACAGCCTGCAATATGCAGATGACACAACCTTGCTTGCTGAAAGTGAAGATGACTTGAAGCACTTACTGATGAAGATCAAAGACTACAGTCTTCAGTATGGATTACAATCCATAAAGAAAACAAAAATCCTCACAACTGGACCAGTAAGCAACATCATGATATACACAGAAAAGATTGAAGTTGTAAGGGATTTCATTTTAGATGGATCCACAATCAACACTGATGGAAGCAGCAGTCAAGAAATCAGATGTCATATTGCACTGGGCAAATCTGCTTCAAAAACTTCCTTAAAGTGTTAAAGAGCGAAGATGTCACTTTGAAGACTAAGGTGAATCTGACCCATGCCATGGTATTTTCAATAGCCTCATATACATGTGAAAGACAGACAATGAATAAGGAAGATGGAAGAAGACCTTCAGATTGTGGTGCTGGCAAAGAATACTGAAAATACCATGGACTGCCAGAAGAGCAAACAAATCTGCCCTAGAAAAAGTGCAGTCGGAATGCTTCTTACAAGTGAGAATAGCCAGATTGTATGTCACCCACTTTGGTTATGTTGTCAGAAGCGACTGGTTACCTAGTGCCACTCTGACAAGAATATACCACAAATGGGATGGCTTGAACAGCTTATTCTCTCACAGTTTGGAGGCTTTAAGTTCAACTTCAAAGTGCCAGGCTCTAGGGGTTGTGTGAAAGCCCCTCAACCTTGGGCTTCAGCTCTGCCTCTTGCTCCTGGCCCACTGAAGCTAGAGGCTGCTGAGGCTAACAAGCCCAAGGTTGACAAATAAAATGGCACAGTCCCAATGTTACCAAACCACACGGCAGGCCATTAATTCAAGTTCATTGTAAGTCCCAAGGTCAACAGAGCATGGCAGGCTGCTGAACAATGACACAGCTACATGCAGGGCCCAAATGTGCCATCAGCTGGAGACCATTCCCAAAGCTGCTGCCTATATATGGGAAGCAGACCACATCCCTAAAGCAGCTACTCAGCTGCTTGTGGTAGATCCCACCATGGAGTTGATTGCCGGTCTCATCATGGGGAATAACTACCACCAGCTGCCCAGGTACTCAACCAGGATCAGCCAAGTTGACACACAAACTTAACCACCACACTTGGTAAAGTACAGGATCAATGGGAAAGGGGAAGACCTTCGACAAGATGAACTGACATAGTGGGCTGCAACAGTGGGCTCAACCACAGCATGGACTGTGAGGATGGTGTAGACCTGGGCAGTGTTTTGTTCTGTTGTACACAGGGCCACTATGAGTTGGAGCTGACTCACTGGCACCTACCAACAACAACAATCTTTATGGAAGCAGACTTGCACAACTTTCTCCTGCAGGGCAGCTGGTGGAAGACACTGAGAATACACAGAGGCCAGAGCAATGGACTTGGGCCAGATCCTGAAGGTGGCACAGTGCCAGGCAACATTTTGATCTGTTGTACATGGGGTTGTCGTGAGTCAGAGCCAATTTGATGGCCAGTAACAACTGACTCAGATGCTGCGTTACACAAATATTTATAAAGTGCTGACTGTGTCAGGTCTGGTGCTAGGGACTAAGAATGTGGTAGCAAACAAGACTGACAGAGACCTGCTTTCACAAAGCTCCCTGTAAAAGGATGACTAAGAGACAAGAGCTCTGGTAGCATAGTGGCTAAAGCACTTGACTGCTAACCAGAAGGCTGGCGGTTCAAACCCACCAGCCACTCCTCGGAAGGAAGGTTGGGCAATCCTACTTCCGTAGTGATACTGCCTCGGAAACCCAAGGAGGGGTCGCTATGAGTCGGGGCCGACTCGACTGCACATAACAACAACAACAAGAGACAAGAACAGAGAAGGTGTATCTATGAGGTATTCTGATCAAGAATTAGCTGGATATGGTCATATGGGAATGAGCCTTGATGGCACATAGTTAAAACACTCAGCTGCTAACTGAAAGGTTAGTGGTTTGAACTCAACAGCTGCTCTGCAGGACAAAGATGTGGCAGTCTGCTTCCATAAAGATTTACAGTCTTAGAAACTCTATGAGGCAGTTCTACTCTATCCTACAGGGTCGATATGAGTTGAAATTGGCTAAATGACAATGGGTTTGGTTGGTACAGTTGGCCATGTGGGTGGGCAACAAAAAATTACTCCAAGCCTGAAAATCTGGCAGTGTAATTGATAGTGACCAAGCAACTGACTGCATTTTTATTAGCTTCTGAAATCTATTAACCTCTATTCATCTGAAGAGATGAGAGCAATGAAATTAAACTTCTTCATTTATGAATGCTTTTGAGACTGTGGCTTCAAGAGAAATTACTGGCTATTTTAATTTTCTACTGTCTTGCTCCAATACCAATCTGGTTACCTCTGCACTGCCTCGTGATAATTAACATTTACCTAACACTTAACCAGTTTGCAAAGCTGCTTTGCATGTATTGCCTCCTCAGTTCCCCACAATCACCTTGGGGGTTTGCAAAATAATTGCAGGGAGGTTATTGCACTGCATTCTTGAATTCTCATCCCTCCGGTTCTAGCGGCTCACACTCCAGCCAAGCCTGTGATTTTATAGTTCTGCAAACACAGCATGCTTTCACACCTCCTTGATCTTGCACTTAGCTCCCTCTGCCAGGAAAGAAGCCCATCCTTTCCTTGTTCAGCCAAGGAAGTCCAACTCATCTCAAAGAACCCTAGGCAGTCAGGGAAAGGCCTTTCTTCTCTGGGGCAAGGAGGATGGTTAGGAACTGAAGTAGGGAGCACCCAAGCCCAGTGCCTATGTCAGAGTGGACCAGCAGGCCAATGAGTTCGTGCATGAATTCTGTCCTGCAGCCAGTTTGGGTGTCAGTGGGAGCAATGATCCTGGGCCTTCTGTCTTCTTGAAGAGTCTAGCAACTGAGGGTGTGCCATTGGACAAGCCCAGATTTAACTTCTCGCCTTGCAACTTCCTAGCTGTACACCCTTCGGCAAGTCTCTAAACTGAATCCTAATGTCCCTCCTCTGTAGGAAAAGTTTAATAATACGTATCTTTGAAATAAGAAGGAGTCCTGGGTTGGCACAGACTGTTAAGTGCTTAATTACTAACCAAAAAGCTGACTGTTCGAACCCACCCAGAGGCCCCTTGGAAGAAAGCCCTGGAAACCTGCTTCTGTAAGGTCACGGCACTGAGAACCCTGTGGGATGTGGTTCTACTCTGCAAACATGGGGTTGCCATGAGTCAGAATCAACTCGAGGGCAACTGACTTTTTTTCTTTTTTTCAGTGGGAGGAGTGGCAGTGACTATTAAATGTAAAACACTTAGCACAGTTTCTGGCATATAATAAGAGATTACAGAATGAGAGCTAAGGAACTCTGGTTGCACAGTGGTTACAGCACTTGGTTACTAACCGAAATATCAGCAGTTTGAACCCACCAGCTGCTCATTAGGAGAAAGATGTGGCAGTCTGCTTCCATAAAGATTTACAGCCTTGGAAACCCTAAGCGGCAGTACTACTCTGTCCTATAGGGTCTCTATGAGTCAGAATCCACATGATGGCAGTGGGCTTTTTAGGGGGTATTTTTGGACAGCTCTGATTTTTATTATCAAGTCTACTTCCTTCATGGCAGTGAAAGTATAGAATCATCCATCACTGTTGTCATCATCATCATCACCATCATTTACAATGTCTCTTATTTCGAAAAAGGAGAAGAAAAATTTTTCCTTCCAACACTTTCCTGCTGTCCCTTGGAAATTGTGTTTTTGCTCAGAGGAGAAAGGAAGGCAGTTTGTTTTGTCATAGTCAGAAGTGCAGCAGAGAGTAAAAGACATCAGGCTGTCATCTCTGGTGGATGGATGGCAGGCAGTAGTTCTCCAGACTAAGTGGATTGGGGAAGAATTCTAGGAAGGGGATGCTATGTACACAAAGGCCTAGAGGCTGGATATATTGTGGCTTGTTTGGGCAGCTTCAAGTTCAGTGATTCCTTCCAGCTGGCCCAGGGTGGGCTCAAGTGGCAAGTGGACCAGGAAGGAGAAGTAAGTAGAGGGCATATTTCCCCTGGTATCCATTGTGCACCCCACACTCTTCTAAAGACCTTCTGTGTACTAACTTACTTAGCCCACATAACAATTCCATGAAGTAGGTCCTATTATCAGTCCCATTCTAGAGATGAGAAGACTGAGGCACAGGGAAGTTGGGTAACTTACCCAACATCACACAGCAAGCATGTGTTACAACTGGGATTCAGATCCAGGTGGTCTAAGTCCAGCACCCAGACTCATAACGATTGCACCAGTAAGACCGATCTTTTCCTCTGTTCTAAAATCAGAAAAGAAATAGATTCCTCTAAAATCATAAGGAAGCAAGCTGTCCTTCACATGCTGACCTCATGATTCAGATCAGAAGCTTGTCTCTTTCTGCCGCATCACAAGCCATTTCCATATAATTATGCCTCCTTGTCCTACATGTCACTCGGCTGTACTAGGGCTGGAGGTACAAAAACCAATTTCTTCAACCAAAGAAAATTGCCTTCCCAAGGCCCTTGAGTAATTAGACATTGGCATTGTCCTCTGGGCATGGCCTGTTCCCTGTCCATCCACGTCACCTGGCACAGGTGCTGCCACTTAACCCTGCATCGGCCGGAGAACACAGCCCCCATGGTGGAACAGAACATCCACCTAGGAGAGTGGCCTTGGAGAGAGGGCAGCTGGGTTGTGTACACCAGGGAATTTCCTAATGTTCTTGAACAACCCGATCTCTTGGACCCTTCCCTCAGATAACCCCAGAGGAGAAGAAGGAGTATACATCGTGTGGGAGTATGTTATCACTCAGCATTTCTGACACCTCCTGTGAGATTTTAAGTATGAAGAAGCTATAAGATCAACTCATGTTTGAAAGTTTCAGTGAGGTGTAAAAAGAATCCTCCCTTCTTTGCCCACTCTATCTCCCTTCAGGGGTATCTGTGGTATGATAATATAATAATAATAATAAGTTTCTTTGTAAAAGGAGTCTCTGGGGTGCAGATAGTTAGTCATTTGACTACTAGCAGAAAAGTTGGCAGTTCAAACCTACACAGTGGCATCTTGGGAGAAAGGCCTGGGAATCAGCTTCTGACAGGTCACCACCTTGCAAACCCTATAGAGCAGTTCTACTCTGCACACTTGAGGTCACCATGAGTCAGAGCCCACTAGAAGGCAACTAACAATAACGACATCCTTTATAAAGCCCTTTCATGCTTAAAGCACTTCCAGGGTCTCCTCATCACCTCAAGACAAAAAAAAAAAAAAAAAAACTGTGAAGCCCATTCAAAGCCAGTCTTGTTACTTCTTTATTTCATCTCTAGCCAGGCCTCCCTCCCAGCTCTCTCTCCGGTCAGAGCCAGGCAAATGGTATAGAAGAGGGAAGCCTGGTGGGGACTTGCACGGGGGGGCAGCCCCACTCAGCTACATTGTTGTCATGTGGAATGTGGGCCCAGCTTGCCTCACCTTCTGATTTTACCAAAGAAGTTCAAATCCTGGATTGGACATGAAATACATTTGTTTGTAAATATAGCACCTGATTCAAATACTAAAAACACACCTGCAACCCAGAATCCCCCAAATACCCATCAGTGACAGCCATTCTATGCTGAATTGCCACTTTTCTCTTGCATCTTGGCCCTTTACACATTCTGTTCCCTCTTGTTGGCATGCTTTGTTTCCCAATACTTGACTGGTTGCTACTCCTCCACATCGCTGTATATATGTCGCTTCCTCCAAGAAGCCTTCCATGATCCTGTAGGTTAGATTTATGACCTCTTCTTAAGTCCTGCCATAGGAGCTCTGGTGGCGTAGTGCCTAAGGCACTTGACTGCTAACCAGAAAGCTGGCGGTTCAAATCCACCAGCCACTCCTCAGAAGGAAGAAGGGGCAATCTACTTCCATAGTGATACTGCCTCAGAAACCCAAGGAGGAGTCACTGTGAGTTGAAATCAACTCGATGGCAGTGAGTTTGGTTTTTTTAGTGCTTAAGTCCTCCCATAAACCGTTGTCTTCTGCCATCATGGAACGTTTCTTTGTGTGTATCTGGCTTCTGTGCCAGGCTAGAAGTTCCAGGAGGGCAGACGCCAGTTCTTCTGGTCTACCATGATATCTACCGTGTGGATCAAGGTGCCTGGACATAGCAGGGAGTCAATATCTAAAAGAGGAAGAGGAGGGAGGCTGGCCAGAGTAGTCTTAGCAAAACCCCATATCCTCCTCATCCAGAGTCTTTTGGGTTGTGTTGGTAAACAATAATAGTATTTATTGAGTACTTTAAACCCCAAAACCCAATGCTGTTGAATTGGTTCTGACTCATAGTGACCTGAGAGGGCAGAGTAGAACTGCCCCATATGGTTTCCAAGGCTGTAAATCTTTACAGAAGCACACTGCCTGATCTTTCTCCCAAGAAATGGCTGGTGGGTTCAAACTACTGACCTTTTGGTTAGCAGCTGAGCACTTAACTACTGTGCTACCAGGGATCCTTATTGAGCACCAAACCAAAATATAACTAAATCCACTGCCATCAAGTCAGTTCTGACTCCTGGCAGTCCCATGCATTGCAGAGTGGAACTGCTCCAGAGAGTTTTCTTGGCTGAAATCTTATGGAGAAGATTTCCAGGCCTTTCTTCTATGGCACCACTGGGTGCCAACCTTCAAACTACTAACTTTCCAATTAGTAGCCAAACGCAAACTGTTTGCACCACCCAGGGACCTCTAACTCTGTGGCAAGCACTCTTCTAAATACTTTATATGTGTTAATTCACTCAATTATCACAATAACCCTATGAGACAGGTATTCTCATCCTCATTGAAGAGATGAGGAACATTGAGGCACAGAGTGTTTAAGTAACTTGGACAGAATCCCATAGCTAGGAACTGACAAAGTTGGAGTTCAATCCTAAGAAGCATGGCTTCAGAATCAGTAGTCCGAGAGGGAAATTGTCTATCACGCTCACCAGGAAAATAAGTTATATTTTTTTGAGCACCTATCGCATGCCAGGCATGGTACTAAATGCTTTTGCATATGTTAACTTACTCAGTCTTCTTAACAAGCCCTATGGGAGGATATTAATCACCACTGCACAGATGAGGAAACTGGGTTAATACTATGCTCTAGCCAATAAATGGGTAATTTGATCTGTCAGCCATCATAAGAGGTGTGGTAGTTAAGGTTGTGTGTCAACTTGGCTGATCCTGGTTGAGTGTTTGGGCAGCTGGTGGTAGTTGAGTATTTGGGCAGCTGGTGTTAGTTATTCCTCATGATGAGACTGGCAATAAACTGCATAGTGGGATCTACCACAAGCAGCTGAGTAGCTGCTTTAGGGATGTGGTCTGCTTCCTATATATAAGAAGCAGCTTTGGGAATGGTCCCTAGCTGATGGCACACTTGAACTCTGCATGTAGTCGTTTCATTGTTCAACACTCTGCCATGCTCTGCCAGTCTTGGGAATTTTAATGGACTTGAATTAATGGCCTATGGTGTAGCTTGGTAATATCAGGACTGTGCCTTCTTACTTGTCGACCTTGGGTTTGTCAGCCTCAGCAGCCAGTGGCTGTCTGAGTGAAGAAAAGCCTCCAGCTTCAGTGGGCTGGGAGCAGAAGGCAAAGCTGAAGCCCAAGGTTGAGGGGCTTTGACCCAGCCTCCAGAGCCTGGCACTTTGAACTTGGACTTAAAGCCTCCAAATTATAAGAGAATAAACTCCTGTTTGTTAAAGCATCTCATTTGTGGTATATTCCTGTCAGAGAGGAACTAGGTAACCAGAACAGGAGGTAACAGAGGAATGCCCATGAGGCTGTCTAGAGAAACTGGGTTTAGAGATGAGAAGGCAGAAAGAAGAGGTAACATCAGCCACCATGAAATACCATGAAAATGACAGTAAATAAATGAATGTTCCACAGAGAGCATCTTGGGGAAGCGATTTGTCACTCTTTCACCCCATAAATGTTGAAAGAGTGCAGATTCTTTATAGCCCTGTGATAGGCCCTCAAGGTTCAGAGAAAAGAGATACAGTCCTTGTCTTCTAGTGGCTCTGATGAGTGATAAAGATTTCAAAGGAGATCATTACAAAAATGTGTTAAATAGTGTAACCAATGAGGGACTTATCTGTTTGACAGCAGAGATGGCTTTAGAAATAAAAAGTCTGCATGTTGGGGGCAGGAAGGCATTCTAGGCAGAAGAAACTACCCATGTACTGCTACTGAGGTTAAGAAAGTGATATTCAGGGTGCATTTGTGTGGATTGCAGAGACAAGGAGCTAGTGGGGTGGGAAGTGCTTTGTTGTTTGGGAATGACATGGAATTTTGAGCAGAGATCTCTCAAACCACCAGTCCTCAGGGCCACACGTGTGTATGTGTGTGTGTAGTCATTGCTTACAAGCCTCCACTGAAACATTGGAAGGCCTGTCCACAGTTGTTCTCATTCCTTCACAGGGAATCAAGTGGAACTGAACGTGACCTCCCTCTTAAAATGGGGCATGGACTGTCCAGTTCACTGGAACATGCACACCTCACGCATGTTACCTGCCTGGCCTCTGTTGGCATTTGAGTTTGCAGCCACTGGCATAGAGCCATTGAAGGGGGCAAGGGGTTTGAGTATGTCCTCACATTCTGTCTTGGGCCTTAATAGGCTTGTTTAGTGGACTGTGTCATCTGAAGCCTAAAGAATGAGTCCTATTCAATCCTAAACTCACTAGGTCTTGACCTGGACTCTGGGATGTAGTTCTTTATCCCTAAATTCATGTTGAAATCAATTGGATTCACATGGAATATTCTCAGAGAGCCAGTAATCTCAAAACTATTTTTTTCAAACAATGAACACTAATTTCCAGTTACCCCTGATCAGTTTTCCTAATTAATTTTCTGCAATAAACCCTTACTAACCTTCCAGTCTATTAACAAAAACTGTTAACCAGTCCTTGTACAAGTCTGTGGTGCTGTGTTGATTCGTATCTGTTGTTACTCATTCATTCATAAGATATTTATTGAGCATCTATTATACTCTGGTGTCGCATGTATAAAGCATTTGGCTGCTAACCACTAGTTAGTTCAAAACTATTATTATATTATTATTATTATAAAAATTATTTAGTTCAAACTCACTAGCTGCTTCATGGACAGAAGATAAGGCAATCTACTTCTGTTAAGATTTATAACCTTGGAAACCAATGGAAGTCACTATGAGTTGAAATCAACTCCACGGCAGTGGGTTTGGTTTTTGTTATACACCAGAATCTATATAAGAGGTTGGCAATATATATTAATAATAATGAACAAAGCAGACACACTGCCTGCCCTCCTGGACTTCTAAGATGTCTAACAGGAATGATGGTGAGTTTTTTATAGCATGCACCCTGCAGGCGCTGTTCAGAGCATTTTCCTTCCATTAATTCATTTAATATTCACAAAAAGCCTGTGATCATAACAAACCGCATCATCATCCTCTTGATAAATAGGGAAACCAAGGCACAAAGATATCCCATAACTTGCCCAAGATCACACATCTAGAAAGAGTCAGAATTAGGTTTGGGCCCCGGCAGCCTGGCTCTGGAATCTGTCCTCTTCACCGCTGAAACACTCCTTCTGGGTGACAGTGGTAGCCCCTCTGGGGCATTCTGAATCATCAGAGTGTTCGTTCCAGAGCTTTCTTAGTATCTGTAGCAATAGAAGCCAACAAAAAATTATATACTACTTAAATTTTTTTTTTTCCTTCCTGATGTCACATATTACTGCTTTCTCTTCTTTCACATTGGAGATACTTGATGCAAACTTAATACTGAAAAGCAGCTGAGGGAGCCAAGTCAACAGTCGATTCCTAAAGCTTACATTTGCCTTTGCTGCAGGGAAGCCATCTGTTCCCTAGGAAATGCCCCTGGGAAGAGAAGCCTAATGGCTGGAAAGATGGCTTGGGTCATAGGTTGAAGAATTATTCTTTTTCTTTGGTTCCTAAGGAGCCCTGGCGGCACAGTGGTTAAGCACTTGGCTGCTAACCAAAAGGTCAGTGGTTGAAACTCATCCTGCAGCTCCAAGGGAGCAAGGACTTGGTGATCTATCTGCTGCTGTAGAGATTGTTGTTGTGTACCACCGAGTGGATTCTTACTCATGGGGACCCTAGAGGACAGAATAGAACTGCCCCAGATAGCTTCCTAGGCATATAGAGTTTCCTAGGCTGAAATCTTTATGAGCGCAGATAACCAGGTCTTTTCTTCCACAGAGAAGCTGATGGGTTCAAACTGCCAACCTTTGGGTTAGCAGCCAAGCACTTAAGCACTGTGCCACCAGGGCTCCTTCCCGTAAAGATTACAACCTTGGAAACCCTATGGGGCAGTGCTACTCTGTCCTATTCCCAACCAAACCCACTGCCATCAAGTCGACTGTGACTCACAGTAAGCCTATAGGACAGAGAAGAACTGCCCTTAGGGTTTCCAAGGCTGTAAATCTTTTATGGAAGCAGACTGTCTCATCTTTCTTCCTTGGAGCAGCTGGTGAGTTTGAACTGCTGACCTTTTGGTTAACAACCCAATGCATTAACCACAGCACCACCAGCATTCATTCTTTGCCCTATAGGGTCAGTATAAGTCGGAATCCACTCAAAGGCACCCCAAACACATTAGGTTCCCGTTGCTTGGCTGTGTCGCTCACAGGCTCACCTTCCTGCCTTTGCCTTCTCTCCTCCTATACCCTGAAGCACACTCCCCTGCTCCCCCTTTTGTGCCTCTGCTAAGCCTTCCATGGCCCAGAGTTAGGAATAAGCTGCTGCTTCCTCTCCAGGTTCACACGTAAATGCCTGGCCTCCTGGATCACGCTTGCTGCTCTGTCATATAACCTCTTTCCTTTTTGTCACCCACACCAGCACTCTCAGCACCACAAATGGCACATAGTGGGCACACGTTTTGTTTTGTTTTTATTTTTATTTTATTTTTTGAGACTAGATATGGCAAGACATACATCAGTTCAACAGTTTCAACGTGTACAACTCAGTGGCGTTAATTACATTTTGGAGTTGTGGAGCCATTCTCATTTTCCTGCCCTGAGTTATTCTTCCCCCATTAACTCACAGCCTCCTAAGGCCCCTATGTAATCTTTCGAGTGGCTGTTGTCAATCTGATCCCATGTAAGTAGTTCTTAAAAGGGCACACGTTTTTGCAATGAAAGCAGCAGAAAACCCAAATAGATGGCTGACTTACCCAAGGCCACAGAGCTAGTAGGTAGCAGGAAAGAATTCTACCCAATTCTGTCAAAAAGAGAATGGAAGCACCATGTGGGTGTGGACCACTTGTGTGTTTACCCATCACTGCGTCCTGGGTCTGATTCAGTGCCTGGTACATGGTAGGTGGGGCAGTAAATATTTGTTGAATGAATATGTGACCACCAACCTCATTTAATTCTTCCTTTGTCCTTGCCTGAATGGAAGAACAAGGCAGTGTAAGAGCAAATGAAGGCTTTTTGTTGGCTTCATTTTGTATGCACAGTTGATAAGCTCTTTGCCCACAGCTAAAAATACCCACCTCTGGCAGCCATGGCGTGGGGGATGCAGATGGCCGGTGCGGGCACAAGATATTTAATCAAATAGCCACAACCCAAACAGAGCCACAATTAGCCTCTGACACTCAGGTGAACTCCTGATGAAAGGCCTGGAAGCTGGTCCCCTGGCACCCTGTGGCCATCACCCTGGAGTTGCAAAACAAATGAGCATCCCTACTCAAAGCAGGGACCTGTTGGAAGCCAGGAGACAGGGAAAGTGGGTGTTGTGAGTGGTGTGCGTGGGAGCTCAGCAAGGGGAAGAATGCAAGGGACAATTAGCCCAGGACAGCTGCGTTAGGTATTGGAAAGGGCAGTGGAGAGGACCTCAGCCTAATCCCCTGGACTTCATGAAAATCCCTCACTGTCTTTCTACCCTTCATGGGTCGAGTATGGTCCATTCTTCAAGGTACTAAGACATCTTTGAAAGGAACTTCCCTTGGATTCCCTCTTGCCAATATATGCTAGCTAATATACACAGAGAAGAAGGAAGGGAGGGAGGGAGGGAGGAAGGCAAATAAACAGGAAGGAAGGGAAGGAAGAGGGGTAGGGGGAAGGAAGTAGGGAGCAAGGAAAGACCCATTTCTGTTTAATAGTCAGTTCCTCTGAGCTAATTATGAAAGCATTTGGACATGCAGCTGCTTCCACTGGGTGTCTTGTTGGGTGCTGTCAAGTTGATTACGAGTGGGAAATGACAGCGTCCCTACAGGACAGAGTAAAACCACCCCATAGGCTTTCCAAAGGTGTAATACTTATGGGAGCACTTAACTATTGAGCCTCAGTATCCTTGACTTGAAAATGGGGGTATTAATAGTATCCATTTCATAATGTCATGTGTAAATTAAAATCAGTGCGAATAAAACCTCTAGCAAGTGACCTATGTACCATAAATGCTCCATAAAAAACAACATCTAAACCCACTGCCATTGAGTCAATTCTGATTCATAGTGACTCTATGGGACAGAGTAGAACTGCTCCATAGAGCTTCCAACACTCATTTTACAGAAGTAGCATGCCTCATCTTTCTCCCACAGAGCAGCTGGTGGGTTCCAAGCACCAACATTTTGGTTAACAGCCAAAGGCCTTAACCACTGCACTACCAGAGCTCCTTAGTGCTCAATAAAGGTAACAATCATTAGTCAGTGTACCAGTCTTGCTCACTTCCTGTGGACCACAGGTATCAGGGAGTGAGAGAACTAGAAGAAGCACTTCATACCAGAGTATTCAATTCCCACTAATTTCTTAACCCTTCTAAGAATCATTCTTTCTCATCTATAATAAAAGGATGAAAATAACCAAAACAAAACCAGTTGTTATCATGTTGGTTTCAACTCATGGTGGCTACGTATGTGTTAGAGTGAGACCGCACTCCCTGAGGTTTTCAGTGGCTGGGATCCATAGATCACTGGGACTTTCTGGCCAAGGCCCATCTTGATGGACTCAAAGCTCCAGTTTTTCAGTTAGTAGTCAGGTGCTTAGTTATTTGTGCCACCCAAGAACTCCTGGAATGAAAATAGCACCTACTTAACAGTAAGGATTAAATACTAAATATTTAATATTAAATATTAGATTATTGTAACATTAGATAATATATTTAACCAAACCTCAATGAGTTGGATTGACTTGGTGGCTGCAATGATGGCTCAAACATACCTGCTGTTGTGAAGATGGTTCACAGCCAGGCAACATTTGCTCTATGGGGTTGCTATGAGTTGAAGCCAACTCAACAACAATATATTTAATATTATAGCTATTCAGTACACTTCATGGGTATGAAGACGTGATCTCAATACCCTCTACTTTACCAAGCATGATGTTTTTCTCCAGGGTCTGGTCCCTGCTGATAAGTAAACCTCATAACTAGGGCTCCTTACTGAGCACTTGCCCTGTGCCAGGCTCTCTGCCTAGAGCTTTGGGTGTGTGATTCTCTCTAATCCCCACAGCCCCATCCCTTTGATCCAGGTCCTTGGCCATTCCATTTCACTGACAAGAAATCTGAGGCTCAGTGTGTTTACAGAATTTGCCCAAGAGCTCTGCTAGAAATGTGCAGAACTGGGATGCTAAGCCAGATCTGCCAGACTCCAAAATTCATGCCTCTCATTTTAAGCAACCTGTCCTTTCTGTAACTCTCCCACTCAATGTCTGCTAAAGAGTTGCCTGCATAGCCTGGACTTGTTTGGGTAAAATTCTGCCACCATCAGTCTTTGTGACAAACTCCCAGAGCTAAGAAACCACACCTGCATCCATTACTTGGCAAGGACCTTGCCCCAGAATGGCAAAAGAATGCTTCCAGAATGCTTCTCTGACTGACCAGCTGTGTCACCTTAGGCAAATGACTTACCCTCTCTGAACACCAATTTCCTATTTATAAAATAGAGGCCAAAGGCCTGCATTCTACTTGCAATTTCATCTAATTTTAGTTTTCTTTAAATCAATTCACTTTTTTAGTAATTATGTCATCACATGCTTTTATCACTATTCTAATGTAAAACATAACATTCCTCTAATTCTATTTAAATGAAATACTTTAAAAATGAAAATGTTCATTGGCAAATCTCATCTCTTACAAAGCTATCCCAGCACATGGGAAATGGGAAAACAAACAAAACCCAAACTCAATGCCATTGAGTCAATTCTAACTCATAGTGACCCCTCCTTGGGTTTCCTAGGCATTATCTCTAAGAAGTAGATTGCCTGGTCTTCCTTCCGAGGAGTGGCTAGTAGATTTGAACTGCTAGCCTTCTGGTTAGCAGTTAAGTGCCTTAGGCACTATGCCACCAGAGCTCCCAGAACATAGTAGGTGTGCAATATATAGCACTCATAAGAAAATTTACTGAGAAGTAAGGTTTGGAAAGTCACTGAGTAGAAGAAAAATAAAGCAATCTACTTTCATCAAGATTTACAGCCTTGGAAACCTAATGGGGGTCATTATGAGTTGGAATTGACTTGATGGCAGTGATTTTAGTTTTTTTGTTTGTTTATTTGTTTGTTTGAGAGAGAGAGGGAGATTAGGTTAGAGGTAGTGAAGAGTTTCTTGATAGGGTAACAAGATTGATAGTACCTGGAATGAGCCATGGAGGAAAACTAGAACTTTCTCTGAGATTCCCTGAGAACTTTGGACTCTTTCCTATTCATCTCTGCATCTAGCCCAAGGCTTGGTACAGGGTATGGAATAGTGCTTAAGGCATTTGACTTACCAGAAGGCTGGCAGTTCAAACCTACCAGCCACTCCTCGGAAAGAAGGTTGGGCAATCTACTTCCGTAGTGATACCACCTCAGAAACCCAAGGAGGGGTCGCTATGAGTTGGGTCCGACTCAATGGCACATAACAACAATAACAACAACAAATAATAATAATAATTGTTGAACTGAACTGGCCAGGAATAAAAAATAACAATAACTAACATTTACTGAGCACTCACTATATGCACTGTGCTAAGCCTTTGACACATGTTGTTTCATACATCTTCATGATAACTCATAAGGTATTATTTATTAAAATCAGAAAAAAAAAAAAAAAACAAACTCACTGCCGTTGAGTTGAGTCCAACTCATAGCAACCCCTCCTTGGGTTTCTGAGGAGCTCTGGTAGCGTAGTACCTAAGGCAGTTGACTACTAACCAGAAGGCTGGTGGTTCAAACCCACCAGCCACTCCTCTGAAGGAAGATGGGGCAATCTACTTCTGTAGTGATACTGCCTCGGAAACCCAAGGAGGGGTTGCTATGAGTCGGGTCTGACTGAATGGCACATAACAACAACAACATCTTTATGGAAGTACATTGCCCAATCTGCCTTCCGAGGAGTGGCTGGTAAGTCTGAACCACCAGCCTTCTGGTGAGCAGTCAAGTGCCTTAGGCACTATGCCACCAGATGCCCATTTCACAACTGTAGGAACTGAGGCTCATAGAGATTTGATCACTTGCTCATCATCTCATAGTTACACACACACACACATACACACACATTACTTTTGAATAGATTCTGACTCATAGCAACCCTGTAGGACAGAGTAGAACTGCCCCTAGGGTTCCCAAGGCTGTAAATCTTTTATGGAAGCAGACTGCCTCATCTATCTCCTGCAGAGATGTTGGGTTCAAACTGTTGCTCTTTCAGTCATCAGCCAAGTGCTTAATTACTGTGCCACCAGGGTTCCTATCACATAGTGAATGATAAATTTGAGATTTGAAGCCAGGCTGTCTGCCTCCATAGCATATACTCGTTTTGTAGTGATAATAATTATTGTTGTTGTTAATTGCTATCAAGTCAATTCCAACTCATGACAACCTCATGAACCCATGTATGTCACAGTAGAGCTTTGCTCCATAGAATTTTCAAGGTCGTGAACTTTTGGAAGCAGATCACCAGGACTGTCTTCCAAGGAGCCTCTGGGTAAGTTTGGGCTACCAACCTCTCAGCTTAGTAGTCAAGCACTTAACCATTGATGCCACCCTAAGACTCTCACATTTATTATTATATGCATATAAAATCCTGCATATATCAATACCACATCGCTAACAAAAATTTGTTCTGGTTCTGTATTGCAGATAAAAAGCCACCCAAAAACTTAGAGGCTTAAAACAACAATTTATTATGATCTATTACGGTTCTTGGGCCAGTTGGCTCAGCTGAGCAGTTCTTGCTTGGGGGTCTCTCATGCAGTTGCAGACAGGGGACAGCTGGAGCTGCAGTCACTTGGGATTAAGCTGGGCAACCCTAATTGATGGCTGATAGGAGCTCTGGTAGCACAGTGCCTAGGGCACTTGACTGCTAACCAGAAGGCTGGCGGTTCAAATCCACCAGCCACTCCTTAGAAGGAAGGTTGGGCAATCTACTTCTGTAGTGATACTGCCTCGGCAACCCAAGAAGGGGTCGCTATGAGTCAGGTCCGACTCAACAGCACATAACAACACAACAAGTTGATGCTGGATGTTGCCTTGGAGCCAATCTGAACTGTCAGCTAGAGTTCCTACATATTGCTTCTCCTGTGGCTTGGGCATCATTAGCATAGCAGCTAGGTTCCAAGAAGGAGCATCCCAACAGGTAGTATCCAAAAGGCCCACTATGACCTAGCCTTAGAAGTCATACAGTGTCACTTCTAACATATTCTATTGGTTAAAAATAAGTCACAGGACCAGCTCCAACTCAAGGGGAGAAAACTGTAGAAGGTGTGGTTCATTGGGACCATCTGTGAACCTAGTGACTGCATTTTCTCTGGAAATGGGATTTTTCACAGATTCACTTTCTAATCTCTAATGCAGCAGTTAAATATATAAACACAGGAGACAAAAGGCCTGGTTTAATGCCCTGGTTTGTCATTTGTTAGCTGTGTGACCTCAGGCAAGTTACTTAACCTCTCTGAGCCTTGATGTTCTCAAATAATAGTAGCATAAATCTCATAGGGTAGTTGTGAGGTTTAAATGATATAATGTGTCTGAGATGTCCAAAAGTGCCATGTGCATAGCAAATGCTCAGGGAAAGTGAGGAGTTATTATTATGATATAATGTTTGAATCGGGAGCTCTGGTAGCGTAGTGCCTAGGGCACTTGACTGCTAATTGGAAAGCTGGCAGTTCAAACCCACCAGCCACTCCTCCTAAGGAAGATGGGGCAATCTACTTCCGCAGTGATACTGCCTCGAAAACCCAAGGAGGGGTCTCTATGAGTCGGGTCCAACTCGACAGCACATAACAACAACAGCAATGTTTGAATTTTTACAAGTATGTATTACATTTGTGTGGACTTGAGCATACAGTGATCATGAACATGGCATAGAACTAGGTAACACTTTGTTCTGTTGTACAAGGAATCATAATGAATTGGAGCCTACTCACAGTAACTAGGGAGCTCTGGTAGCATAGTGCCTAAGGCACTTGACTGCTAATCATAAGGCTAGCAGTTCAAACCCACCAGCCACTCCTCAGAAGGAAGATGGGGCAATCTACTTCCGTAGTGATATTGCCTTGGAAACCCAAGGGGTTGCTATGAGTCGGGTCCAACTCGACGGCACATAACAACAACAACACAGCAATCATGAACGGGCTTGATAGTACCCAGGAGCTTAAACCTGTTCAGTGACATGACTCTGACAGAAAAGATTTCCTTTCTGGAAGCATTGATATTGTGAAGCTCATTGGAGTTTGCTTGGATGGGACTGGTGTTGCTCCTCAACAGGGACCTTGGACCAGTTAGTTTGAGAAAAAAGTCAAGAAAGAGAGTTTCTTGGTTTCTTGGGTTTCTTTGCTTAAAACCAAAGAAAAAAACAAACCCAACCAAACCCACTGCCATCGAGTTGATTCCGACTCATACTGAACCCCATTGGGTTTCTGAGATGGTAAATCTTTACAGCAGTAGATTGCTTACTTACCCATTATAAATACAAACAGATCCTGTCAACACCACTCTTTGTCTTCGGGGAAAATCATGCCACTGTGGAAAATGAAGGGATTTTGGAATGTGGGGGCTAGAGCAAATGTCAAGTCACAAGCATTGAAAACTCTACCTCTCATTTCCTTTTCAGAAAATCAGTACCCAGATGTCATTCTGTTCCCACTGGTTCTCTCTGGCTCACACGTCTCTCTCTCCTCCTGGGGATCTCCTAAGTGTTCTTGATGTTGCATTGGGGGAAAATCTACTTGCATAAAAGAAATGGGAAATTCAGTGTCTGCGGGTTAGTTTCTCAAGAGTGGCAAATACTAGAAACTTAAGGAAACGTCAAATATGAGTACCTGGCAATTTCACATAGAGCCAATGAGACCACCTGACTTAAAGTATTAATTAAATGGGGATGGAATATTTTTAAAGAGTTTGGATATGTAGAATTTTTAGCACCAACACCAAACACATTTCAGCTGAGGAGTAAGAGGCAATGGTGAAGAATCACTCTGAATAATTTTATACTTTTTTCTGGGGAGAGCCCAGCATTTCATCCACTCTTTTCTCCTAGTCAGATTGGGGGAGTCCTTGAGTGGTGCAAACAGTTAATGCATCCAGCAGCTAATCAAAAGTTTGGGTGTTCAAGTCCATCCAGAGGTGCTTCAGAAGAAAGGGCTGGCAATCTCCTTCCCCAAAAATCAGCTCTTGGAAATCATATAAAACACAGTTCTGCTCTGACACACAGGCTCACCATGAATTGGAATCAAAGCTGTTTGTTTTGTTTTTTAATGCACTTAGGTGACAAGGACACAAGAGAGAATGTGAGCATTGTTTAACAAATAAAACCAAAAAACCAAACTCACTGCCATCGAGTCAGATCCGACTCATAGTGACCCCTCCTTGGGTTTCCAAGGCAGTATCTCTACGGAAGTAGATTGCCCAATCTTCCTCCCAAGGAGTGGCTGGTGGGTTTGAACCTCTAGCCTTCTGGTTAGCAGTCAAAGGTCTTAGGCACTATGCCACCAGAGCTCCTGTTTAATGACTAGGGAGAAAAAAAAAAAGATTCAAGAAATTATGCACTTTTCTAAGTCAGGCACAACGTAAGAAACAGAATCATTTTACTCCCACTGAGACTCAATTCCTATAAACAAGTCAGAAATTGAGCCACTTTTTCTGGCTCCCCTACTTGCTCAGTATGTGACTTTGGACTAATCACCTAAAATTCAAAGCTTCAGTTTTCTTATCATTAAGATGGGAGTCATAATGCGACTGATAAGAGGCCTTCTTTCTGTTCCATAAACGTACTAAGCTCATTTCTACCACAGGGCCTTTGTACTTGCCATTCCCACAGCCTGGAATTCTTTCCTACAGAACTTTGCATGGCAAGGATCTTCTCACCCTTGACTGAACTCAAATTCCATTCTCTCCAACTAAATTAATCCCTACCCCTTGGTTTTATTCTTCATTGTATTGCCATCTGAAATTCTCTTGTCCATTCATGTGATTATTTGTTATGTCTCCCCCACTGTAAGATAAGCTCCATGACAAAAGAAAACAAATCCAGTTTGTTAATCCCCATATCTCTAGAACCTCATACAGCTTCTAACACATAGTAAATGCTCAGTTAATATTTGTTGAATGGGATGATGGACTAGGCATATACACTATCCAGACTCTGCAATAAAGAGTTGAGAAACCAAGTGAAATGGATATGGATGACAATCCTGGAATCCATACCTTCAAAGGGAATAAAGGATAAATAAGTAGATTAAATACCTGTGAGAGGAAGAGATTGAGTGAAAACAGTAAACAAGAAGTAAATTGCCAACCAGCACAGCACAGCCATTTTTAATTATTACAAGTAATGTTCTGATCAGAGCAGAAACCAGATAATGAGCTCTGCTTGCACAGGTGCACAGGACTGCATCAGCACTCACACCAGTGATCAGGCACCCATAGAGGCATGAACTCCCCCATTACCTTGCACAACCTCCCAGTGACCAGAGGTACATCCCTACCTCCACCCCTACCCAACCAGCAGCCAGTTAGGCCTCTCCCACTGCCAGTGCTATGCTTTTTTTTTTTTCCAAATTTTTCTCCTTAGTTCTTCCCTCCTCCCACCTTTTCTATTCCTTTCCATTTTTGTCTTTCTTTTTCTTGCCATTTTTCTTCTCTTTTTTGGATGCTGCAGAGCTGGTGCCTTTCCCCCAACAACTCACACAGTTGAATAGCACTTTCGCCAGTACTGTGCTTTTTTCCTTTCCTTTTTTTTTTTCTTTGTTTTCTTTTTTTCACGCTTCTTAGTTCATGCCTCTTCCCCCACCTTGTGGTTTACTTCTTTCTTTTCTTTTTTCTTACTTTCCACCCCCTTTTTGTTCTTCTCATCCCACAAAGTGGGTGCCTGGCCCCTCCCACAGTCAGCAGTGCCCACCCGTGCCCCTCCACGGGCAGTAGTGTGTGCTCCTCCACAGTGAACTCTGCTTTCCTGCTGCAGCTGTGTTTGGTGGTTCACACATGTGCCAATTCCTTTTTTCTTTTTCCTTTCTTCTCAGTTCTTTGCTCATAACCAACCCCTGCCCCTTGTTTGTTTGTTTGTTTCTTTTTCTTTTTTTCTTTACTTCCCTCCCCCTATTTTTTTCTTTCAATATGCTGAGTGGGTACCGCACCCTTGCTACCTCCACGTTCAGTAGCACCCTCCCCTGATCCACCATTCAGGTCATATTCAGGGAGGTAGAGTGCACCTCCGCAGAGCAAGTGTCAAATTTCTACCACAGACATGTGTGGTGGCTAGTGCCACATTTGTGTATTTTTCTTGGTTTTTTTTTTTTTTTTATTATATCTTTTTCTTTCTTTGCCAGTCTCTCCTATTCCTTCTTTGTTCTTTTCTTTTTCTCTTTCTCACACCCCCCCTTTTATTTTTTATTATCATTCCCCAACAGTCAAGAGCCAGCAACCCTAATCAGACATACCTACCACACTTGCCACCCTATCCACTGGGCAAATCCCACCAACTGATCCAGTACCACTATAAAACAACAAATGGCAGCCAAAACCCAGCCAGCCAGCTCTCATCTGCTATGCACTATCAGCAATCAGAAACTCACACACACACACACACTCCAACCCACTACCAATTCCACCCAGAGACAGGTAGTGAGTACCTCAATGCTGCCAAAATAGCAACCAGAGTAACATGCCAGCCCCGTTGCCTGGATATGTTAAAACAAAACAGAACAGAACAATTAGGGTGAAGCAAGCCAACATACAATCAACAAATTAAATGCAATAACACTACAAGGTCTCAGAGACGGCGTTGTTGTTGTTTATGTGCTGTGGAGTCAGACCCAACTCATAGCGACCCCTCATTGAGTCTCCGAGGCAGTATCACTGTGGAAGTAGATTGCCCCATCTTCCTTCCAAGGAGTAGCTGGTGGGTTTGAACCACCAGCCTTCTGGTTAGCTGTCAAGTGCCTTACTTAGGCACTATGCTACCAGAGCTCCCTCTCAGAGACAGTAGAAAATTTCAAATAAAACCTAAAAAAATGACAAGATGGTATGAACAAGTGACCAAAATAGAGAGACAGAAAGTCTTCCAGAGGGATAAATGCTTTTGGAACTACCTGGTAAGGAATTCAGAAAAATTATACTCAGGTGCCTTAAATTGGTTAAGAGAAAGTTTGAAGATACCACAGACAAAATTAAGGAAAACAGGCAAAATGCTATAAGAATTTAAAAAAAAAAAAAAAAGCAAGAGCAAATTGGGAGAATTAGAAACTGTATAAAAACAGCAACTAGAAATCCAGAATATTACTATGAAATTTTCAGAAATAGATAACACATTGGAAGGATAAAGGGGTAGGAATAAATCAGTGGAAGACAGAATTAGCAAGACTGAAGACTTATCTAAAGGAACAATCTGAAAAAAGAACAAAAAGAAAAAAGAAAGAAAGCCTAAGAATTATTTGGGACACTATCAAGACAAATAATTTATGTGTATTGGAATTTCAGAATAGGAAGACACAAAAAACAGCACCAAGAAAATTGTCAAACATTTCTTGGAAGAAAATTTCCTTCATATCATGAAAGATGAGAAGATATGGATTCAAGAAGCTCAATAAACCCCAAATATGATAGACCACGATACAAAATCAGTGAGATACATATCATAATCAAACTTTCCAAAACTAAAGACAAAGAAAGAATCCTAAAAGCAGCTTGGGAAAAACAAAACTACAAAGGAGAACCAATAAGACTAAGGTCTGATTTCTTGGCAGAAGCCATTCAGGCAAGAAGTCAATGGGGTGACATATATAAAACCCTGAAAGAAAAAAATAGCCAACCAAGAACACCACACAAGACCCAGCACAATTGTCCCTCAAATATAATGGTAAAATTAGGACATTTCCAGATAACAAAAATTTAGGGAATTTGTAAAAACTAGATCAACCTTACAAGAAATGCTGAAGGAAGTTCTTTGAACAGAGAACCAACAAGACCTGAGTTTAAGACACCGACACCACCACCTGGAAATCAACCCAGAGGTAGAAGTATCAAAAATAAAATAAACCTGTAAGACTGAACATAGGGAACCAAATGGGTCAATTTGTAAACACTTGTTACTACAAAGCAGATAGAGGGAATAAATGATGTAGTTAAAGAACTTCTAAATGAAGAGGATGTCAGGATGATAGCAAGATAGAATGGACTGTTTTAAACTTGGGAAATAATAATAAATTACAAGGTAACTTCAAAGATATTAATAAACTTTCTTACCAAAAAAAAAAAAAAAAAACAGTCTCAGTAAACACTAAAACAACAGTAGTGAAGAAAATGATAAGAAAATCGATCAACAAAATGAACTCAGCACAGAAAAATATATTGAACAAAGAATCCATCAACATCACACACAACAAGACACAGCAAAATAACAGCAGTGCATTCATACCTATCTATAACTATACTAAATATGAATAGATTAAATGCACCAGTCAAGTGACAAAGAGTAGCCAAATGGATGAGAAAATATGATCATCAATATCCTGTCTACAAGACACACTTTAGACACAAAGACAAAAATAAGCTAAAAATCAAAGAATGGAAAAACTTGTATTAAGCAAATGCAAAGCAAAAAAGAACAGATGTAGCAATATTAATTTCTAACAAATTAAGACTTCAAGGAAACTAGCAAAAGAGAAAAAGAAGAACACTATATAATGATTAAGGATCAGTTTAACAAGAGGCCATAACCATATTAAATATCCATGCACCCAATGAAAGAGCCCCAACATACATAATTCACACCTCAACAGAATTGGAAAGAGAAATAAACAACAATAATAGTAGGAGGATTTTGTATGCCACTTTCAATGAATGACAAAGAAACAGAAGATCTAAACACACAATCAAGCAACTTGACCTCACAAACGTATACAGAACACTTCACCCCAAAACAGCACAACATACATTCTTTTCTAGTGCACATGGAACATTCTCCAGAATAGATGAAATGTTAGACCTCAAAGCAAGCTTCAATAAATTTAAACACATTGAAATATTACAAAGCACCTTCTCAGATCACAATGTTATAAAATTGGAAATCAACAACAGGAAGTTGTTGTTGTTGTTAAGTGCCATCGAGTCGTTTCCGACTCATAGCGACCCCATGCACAGCAGAACGAAACACTGCCCGATCCCGCGCCAGCCCCACAATCCCTGCTATACTTGAGCCCATCATCGCAGCCACCGTATCAATCCATCTCGTTGAAGGCCTCCCCCTCTTTCGTCGACCCTCCACCCTACCAAGCATGACATCCTTCTCCAAGGAATGGTCCCTTCTGACAACATGACCAAAATATGTGAGACGAAGTCTGGCTATTCTTGCTTCCAAGGAGCATTCTGGCTGCACTTCCTCCAGGACAGATCTGTTAGTTCTTCTAGCAGTCCGTGGTACTTTCAGCATTCTCCGCCATCACCACAACTCAAAAGCATCAACTCTTCTTCGGTCCTCCTTATTCATTGTCCAGCTCTCACATGCATACCAGGCAATTGGAAATATCATGGCTTGTGTCAGGCGCACCTTAGTCCTCAATGAGATATCCTTGCTGCTCAGCACTTGAAACAGTTCCTTCGCAGTTGACTTTCCCAATGCTACACGTCGTCTAATGTCCTGACTGCTGCTTCTGTTGGCATCGATTGTAGAACCAAGCAACGTGAATTCCTTGACAACCTCAATCTTCTCTCCATTGATTGTGATGCTGCTCATTGGTCCAGTTGTGAGGATTTTTGTTTTCTTTATGTTGAGATGTAATCCATACTGCAGACTGTATTCTTCAACCTTCATCAGTAGGTGCCTTAAGTCATCCTCACTTTCAGCAAGCAAAGTTGTATCGTCTGCATATCTCAGGTTGTTAATGATTCTTCCTCCAATCCTGATACCACGTTTTTCTTCATATAGTCCAGCTTCTCAGATTATTTGCTCAGCATATAGATTGAATAAGTGTGGAGAAAGAATACAACCCTGACGCACTCCCTTCTTGATTTTAAACCATGTAGTGTCCCCTTGTTCTGTTCGAACGACAGCCTCCTGGTCAAGGTACAGATTCCTCATGAGTACAATCAAGTGCTCGGGGATTCCCATTCTTCTCAATGTTGTCCATAATTTGTCATGATCCACACATTTGATTGTGTGGATCATGACAAAACAACAGGAAGATCAAGGGAAAAAGAATATAGGGAAATTGAATAACACCCTACTTTAAAACTACTAGAAATGAAATTTTAAAATTTCTTGAATCAAATGAGAATGAACACTCAACATACCAAAATCTTTAGGATATAGCAAAAGCCGTGCTCAGAGAACAATATATAATAACAAATCAAAAAAGAAGAAAGAACCAGAATAACACCATAAACCATCTCCAACAATTAGAAAAGAGGACAGCAAAACAGCCTACAGTCACCAGAAGAAAGGAAATAATAAATATTCAAGCAGAAATCAATGAAACAGAAAAATGATAGAAAGAATCAATAAGACTAGAAATTGGTTCTTTGAAAGAATTTATGAAATTTACTCACCACTGGCAAATTTAACAAAGGAAGAGAAAAAGAAAAATGCAAATAACATGAATAAGGATGAAATAGGGGATGTGACAACAGAACTGACTGAAATAAAAAGGATAATAACAGAATGTTATGAAAAACTATATTGCAACAAATTTGAAAACCTAGAAGAAATGGACAAATATCTAGAAGCACACTACCTACCAAAACTACCACAAGAAAAAGAAACTGAATGGATCATAAAAATACCTCCCAACAAAAAAAGTCCTGGCCAGACAGCTTCACTGGAGAACTTTACCAAACATTCAGAAAAGAACTGACCATAATTTTACTCAAACTATTCAACAACACAGAAAATGATAGAATACTCCCAAACTCATTCCATGAAACAAGCATAATAACCCTGATATCAAAACCAGGCAAAGACATCACTAAGAAAAGAAAATTATAGACCAATATTCCACATGTACCTTGATGCAAAATTCTCAACAAAATCCTAGCCAATAGAATCCTAGCCAATAAAAGGTTACTATACTTGGGAAACTACAGGGTCAGCAAAAAACAGATGAGCCTTGACAAGATGGATTGATACAGTGGCTGTGACGATGGGCTCAAGCATGGCAATGATTATGACGACAGTGCAGACCTGGGCAGTGTTCATTCTGTTGTGCATGAGGTCACTATGTGTCACAACCAACTCAACAGCACCTAACAACAACAACATTAGAAGCCAACAACATAGCACAAAAATAATACACCATGACCCAGTGGAATTCGTACCAGGTATGTAAGGTAGGCTCAACGTTAGAAAAACAATGCAATCCACCATGTAAATAAAACTAAGGAACAAATCTACACGATCATATCAATCAATGCAGAAAATGCATTTCACAAAATCCAATACCCATTCTTGATTAAAATACTCAGAAAAAGAGAAAAAGAACAGAAATTCCTCAACATATTAAGGACATACACACAAAACCAATGGCCAACATTATCTTAATGGAAACACTGAAAACATTCACCTTGCAATCAGGAATCAGACAG
>NW_006922057.1:1292761-1294245 GCF_000298275.1 Orycteropus afer afer | reverse complement strand
TTTACAATAACCAACGAAAAGATGAAATACTTAGGATTTCTGAGGTGGTATTTCTATGGAAGTAGATTGCTCAATCTTCCTTCCAAGGAGGAACTGGTGAGTTTGAACCACCAGTTTTCTGGTTAGCAGTCAAATGCCTTAAGCACTATGCCACCAGCGCCTCCAGAGGCACAAAAGACCTATACAAATAGAACTACAAAATACTACTACAAGAAATCAAAAGAGACCTGCATAAATGGAAGAATATACCGTTGCTTGGATAGAAGACTTAACATTGTGGCAATGTCAATACTACTAAAGTGATCTAGAGATATAATGTAATACTTATCCACATTCCATTATCATTCTTTAAAGAAATGAAAAACTAATCACCAACTTTACATGGAAAGGAAAGAGACTCTAAATAAGCAAACCACTACTAAAGAAGAACAAAGTAGGAGGCCTCACACTCCCGATCTCAAAACCTACTAAACTGTCACAGTAGTCGAAACAGCCTGGTATTGGTACAGTGACAGACACATAGACCAATGGAACAGAACTGAGAACCCAGAAGTAAATCTACCCAGAAGTAAATGCACAGATATCTGATCTTTGACAGAGGGATGAAACCCATTAAATGGGGAAAGAGATTGTCTCTTTAACAAATGACATTGGCAAAACTGGATATCAGTTTGCAGAAAAATGGAACAGAACCCATATCTATCACCATATACAAAAACTTACTCATGATGCATCAAAGACCTAAATGTAAAACTTAAACTATAAAGATCATAAAAGAGGGGGCATAAATACACTATCAAGCATAATTCAAAATTTACAAACAGCAGAAGACAAACTAGATGACTGGGATGTCCTAAAACTTAAGCATCTATATGCATGAAAAGACTTCATCAAAAGAGTAAAAAGAAAACCTACTGACCTGGAAAAAATTTGAGGCAACTCCATATTGGACAAAGAACTAATCTCTAAAATTTATAGAGAATTTCAACATGTCAACAACAAAAAGACAATACAATTTAAAAATGGACAGAGGAGATGAACAAACACTTCACCAAAGGAGACATTCAGGTAGCTAACATATGAAGAAATACTTGTAACCATTACCTATTAGAGCAATGCAAATCAAAACAATGAGATATCATCTCACCTCAGCATTGATAGCAAAATTCAATGAGACAGAAGACAAAAATTGCTGTATGGAGAGTATGGAGAGACTGAAACCCACATATACTGCTGGTGGGACTGTAAAGTAGTACAACCACTGTGGAAAACAGTATGTCACTTCCTTAAAAAGTTGGAAATAGAAAGACCGTATGATATAGCAATTCCTCTTCTAAGTATACATCCTAGAGAAGTAAGAGCCGTAACATGAGCAGATACATGCACACCCATGTTCATCACAGCATTATTCACAGTACCAAAAGCTGGAAACATCCTAAGTGCCCATCAACGGATCAATGTATAAACAAATTATGGTACATACA
>NW_006922057.1:1271851-1291252 GCF_000298275.1 Orycteropus afer afer | reverse complement strand
AGGGGAGCTCTGGTAGCATAGTGCCTAAGGCACTTGACTGCTAAACAGAGGGCTGGGGTTCAAACCCACCAGCCACTCCTCAGAAGGAAAGTTGGACAATCTACTTCCATAGTGATACCACCTTGGAAACCCAAGGAGATCACTATGAGTCAGGTCCAGCTCGATGGCAAATAACAACAACAGGGATGAGAGGGAAAAGGAGGATAAATTACTAACTAGAGGATAGGCATATTAACTTGGGTGAAGAGAAAGCCAATATACAGTAAGGGGGAGATCAGCACCAAATGATCAAGGCAAAATCATCCATAACCAAACACCTTCAGGTGCTGAGTCTCTGAGTCTAGGAGTGCAAGACCATAGTCTTGAGGGATACTGACATCAATTGACAGAAATACTCCAGAAAGACAGTGTTCTACATCCTACATTGGTGAGTAGCGACTTTGATCTTAAGAGCTTGTGAGGAGCCATCTAAGGTGCAACTATTGTTTTCTCCCCATCCAGAACAAAGAAAGGTGAAGAAAGCCAAAGCTGCAAGGGTACAATTAGTCCAAAGACCTAATGGACTATGTGAACTCCAGCCTCCATGACCCTGAGACCAGAAGCACTAGATGGTACCCAGCTACCACTGCTGACCAGTCTGACAGGAATCACAATAGGAGGTCCTGGACAGAGTGGGAGAAAAAATGTGAAACAAAATTCAAAATAATTAAAAATTTAAATGAATAAATAAGACCCACTAGTCTGACAGAGACTGTTGGAACCCCCAAGACACCCTAGACACCCTTCAAGCCAGACTTGAATTCACTCCTATAGCTCAATTTTCACCAAACAATTGTTGTTGTTATGTGTCGTAGAGTCGGACCTGACTCATAGCAACCCCACCTTGGGTTTCCAAGGCAGTATCACTACGGAAGTAGATTGCCCAACCTTCCTTCCAAGGAGTAACATAGACAGGCCTAAAAGGTGAACAATAACACTAGGGAGGTACACATTCATTAGACCAATAAACCATGCAAAATCAAAAGGGCAGCATTTGCCCAGAGAGAAAGCTGAGAAGACAGGAATGGCTAGGAAAGAAGGATGAAGGGAAGTAGTAAACACAGGGAGGAAATGGGAAGAATGCTGTTGTACTGGGGAAATTGCAATCAGTGCCTCAAAACAAGATGTGTATGAATTGTTGAATGGAAAACTTACTGACTCTGTAAACTTTAACCCAAATTAGTTTAAAAAAAAAAAGTAGCCAAAACAAAACAAAAATGTATTGAAGGAATGGATTCTTAATGTTGTTAGGTGGTGTCACATTAATTCAAAATCATAGTGACCCTATGTACAACAAAATAAAATGCTTCCAGTCCAGTCCTCACAATCATTTCTATGTTTGAGCCTGTTGTTGTAGCCACTGTGTCAATCCATCTCATTATAGTCAATACTAGTATACTGTACACTTTCCATATGTCAGACACTGTTCTAAGTGTATATGTAAATTACTAAATCCTCAAAACAACTCTATGCAGTGAGCATTCTTACTAACTCCATTTTATAGGTAAGGAAACTGGGTACAGAGATGCTAAATAGACTTGCCACACGTCGAAGAGCCGATAAGTGGTGGATCCAGGACTCAACCCCAGGCAGCCTGGTCCCAGACACCCTTTTATGGTTTTAGGTCCATGAAATTCCCACTATATATAATTAGGTCATAGGAACAGGGATTAAAAATCAGACCCATGCCCTCCATTGAAGCCTTTCCATTCATTCTACAGCCGTTCACCAGAAGCTCCTGTATCTTTGTGTGTGTTCTTGTTTAATTCTTTATAGTCACCACCATGCTGTTACTATGCTGAGGGGAGGCTCTGAATGTTGGCAGTACCAGTTTGTATTCACCTTGGGTCCAGGCACAGATCTTTGTATATAGAAGGTAGATGATAAATACTTTTTGAAAGTACTTTTGAAAGGGTGTCTGAATGAATAAAACATTTTGAACCCTTCAATAGAAGACATCTTTTAAAGAGAGCTACAAAAAAAAAAAAAGAAAGAAAGAATTCCTTGCAAACAAGTAGGTAGGTGTCCCTTGCTTTCACCAAGCCTACTCGTCACAGTACCCCACCCCAGAAGGTTTGCACATGATGTTTCCTTTGCTAGAAGCATTTTCTCCTGTCACTCTGTTTGCCCATTTACTTCCTCCAAATCTCAGCTTGAATATCATTTCCTTAGCAAAACCTCTTCTGATCACTACTCTCAAACAATTCTTCTTAGCACTTACTATAGTTTGCAGTTACACATTTTCTTCTGTGGTTCTTCAGTTCATGTTTTTCTCTCATAGCAGACTCTAAGCATCAAGAGGGCAGGACAGACCATGTCTATTTTGTTCATCATCTCTTCCCCAGGCATGGCTCATAGTAGATGCTCAAAAAATTTCATTGGATGCATGAAAAAACTTCTATTTGAGCTTCAGAAGTGAAAATAATTTTAATGATTTCCTTTTCTTAAGTAGTGACTTAAAATAGAATTTCCTCATGATTTTTATTTATTGTATCCAGCATAACATACCTGAATGGCACCCCTGCTCCCACTTGGAATGAGTACCAATATTGCATAGTGGTTTAGATCATGGCATTGGTCTTGGGTAAGAATTCTGGATAATTCATATAAACAGTACCTTAACTCTCCACAACTTCAAAATGGTATTTCAAACTGTTTTGAACAAGGGCAAAGACAATACAGACTTTTTTCAAACTCTGACGATACCATGTATGGAAAGGATGTAAACCAACTGAAATTCTCATACTTTGATGTTGAACATGTAATTTGGACAACCACTTGACAGAGCAATTCAGCAGTATATCTTGAAGTTGTCTACAGTAAATGTACTTATCTCCAAGGTTTGTATCAGCAAAATCCTTGACCCACTTTAAATATATATATAAATAAATAAATTACGGTTGTTGTTGCTAGGTACTGCTGAGTCAGCTCTAACTCATTGTGAGCTTATGTACAACAGAATGAAACACTGCCCGGTCGTGTGCCAGCCTCCCAATCCTTGCTATACTTGAGCTCATCGTTGCAGTCACTGTGCCAATCCATCTCATTGAGGGCCTTCCCATTTTTCGTTAACCCTCCACTTTACCAAGCATGATCTCCTTCTCCAGGGAATGGTCCCTTCTCACAACCTGACCAAAGAAGATGAGATGATGTCTGGCCATTCTCACTTCCAAGGAGCATTCTGGCTGCACTTCTTCCAGGATAGATTTGTTAGTTCTTCTGGCAGTCCACGGTACTTTCTGTATTCTTCACCAACACCACAACTCAAAAGCATGAAGTCTTCCATCATTGTCCAGCTTTTATATGCATATGAAGTGATTGAAAATACCATGGCTTGGGTTAGGTGCACCTTAACCTTCAAAAAGACATCCTTGCTCTTCAGCACTTTAAAAAGGTCTTTTGCAGCAGATTTACCCAGTGCAATGCATCGTCTGATTTCTTGACTGCTGCTTCCATTGCTGTTTATTGTGGAAACAAGTAATATGAAATCCTTGATAACTCCAATCTTTTCTCCATTTGTTGTGATGCTGCTTATTGGTCCAGTCATGAGGATTTTCATTTTCTTTATGTGGAGATGTAATCCATACTGTAGACTGGTGTCTTTAATCTTTATCACTAAGTGCTTCAAGTCACCTTTACTTTCAGAAAGCAAAGTTGTGTCATCTGCATATCACTGATTGTTGAAGTCTTCCTCCAATCCTTATGTCACGTTCTTTTCCATATAGTTCAGATTCTCAGATTATTTGTTCAGCATACAGGTGGTGAAAGAGTACAACCCTGAAGCACTCCTTTCCTAATTTTAAACCATGCAATATTACCTTGTTCTGTTCAAAGGACAGCCTCCTGGTCCATACACAGGTTCTTTATGAGCACAAGTAAGTGTTATGGAATTCCCATTCTTCTTAAAGTTATCCATAATTTGTTATGATCCACACAATCAAATGCTTTTCCATAGTCAATAAAACACAAGTAAACATCTTTCTGGTATTCTTTGCTTTCAGGCAAGATCTATCTGACATCAGCAATGATAACCCTCATTTCATGTCCTCTCCTGAATCCGGCTTGCATTTCTGGAAATTCTTTGTTAAAATACTGCTGCAACCATTTTTTAATTATCTTCAGCAAGATTTTACTTGCATGTGCTGTTAATGATACTGTTTGATAATTTCCACTTTTGTAAGATCACCTTTCTTTGGAATGGGTACAAATATGGATCTCTTCCAGTCAGTTGGCCAGGTAGCTGTCCTCCAAATTTCCTGGCATAGATGAGTGGGTGCTTCCAGCACAGCATCAGTTTGTTGAAACAGTTCAATGGGTGTTCCATCAATTCCTGGAGCCTTGTTCTTCAACAATTCCTTCAGTGCAGGTTCAACTTCTTCCTTCAATACCATTGGTTCTTGATCATATGCCACCTCCTAAAATGGATGAACATTGACCAATTCTCTTTGGTAGAGTGACTCTGTATATTCCTTCTATCTTTTTTTGATGTTTCCTGCATCATTCAATATTTGGCCCATAGAATCTTTCAATATTGTAACTCGAGGCTTGAATTTTTTCTTCAGTTCTTTCAGCTTGAGAAATGCTGAGCATGTTCTTCCCTTTTGGTTTTCTAACTCCAGGTCCATTCACATTTTATTATAATAATTGACTTTGTCTTCTCAAGCTGCTCTTTGAAATCTTTTGTTCAGCTCCTTTATTTTGTCATTTCTTCCATTTGCTTTAGCTACTCTCTATTGAAGGGCGAGTTTCAGAGTCTCTTCTAACATCCATGTGGTCTTTTCTTCCTTTCCTGTCTTTTTAATGACCTTTTGCTTTCTTCATGATGATGTTCTTGATATCATCCCACAATTCTTCTGGTTTTCTGTCATTGGAATTCAGTGCATCAAATCTGTTCTTCAGATGGTTTCTAAATTCAGGAGGGATATAGTCAAGGTCATATTTTGGTTCTTATGGACTTGTTTTAATTGTCTTCAGTTTCAACTTGAACTTGCATATGAGCAATTGAAGGTCTGTTCCACAGTCAGCTCCTGGCCTTGTTTTGGCTGAACATATTGAGCTTCTCCATCACCTCTTTCCACAGATGTAGAAAGCCCATGTGTATAGCCACCATTTATGTTGGTTAAAAAAAAAAAAAAAAAAAAAAAGTTTTTGCAATGAATAAGTCATTAGTCTTGCAAAATTCTACCATGAATTCCTCCAGTGTCGTTTCTATCACCAAGGTCATATTTTCAAACCACTGGTGATTCTTCTTTGTTTCCAACTTTTGCATTCCAATTGCCCATAATAATCAACACATATTGATTGCCTCTTTGGTCAATTCCAGGATGCAGGAGGTGGTAAAAATCTTGAATTTCTTCATCTTTGGCTTTGGTTGTTGATGCATAAATTTGAATAATAGTAGTATTAACTGTTCTTCCTTGTAGGCGTATGGCTATTATCCTATCACTGACAGCACTGTACTTCAGGATAGATCTTGAAACACTCTTTGTGACAATTAATACCATGCCATTCCTCTTCAATTCCTGGCAAAGTAGATCATATGGTTGTCTGATTCAAAATGACTAAAAAGTCCATTTTAGCTCACTAATGCCTAGGATATCAATCTTTATATGTTCCATTTCATTTTCACAACTTCAGTTTTCCTAGATTTATATTTCATACATTCCATGTTTCAATTCTTAATGGATGTTTGCACCTGTTTCTTCTCATTTTGAGTTGTGCCACCTCAGCCAATGGAGGTTCTGAAAGCTTTACTCCAGCCACACCATTAAGTTCGACTCTACTCTGAGGAGGTAGCTCTTTCCCAGTTGTGTATTGAGTGCCTTCCTACCTGAGGGGCTTATCTTCCAGCACTAAATTGGACAATGTTTCAGAGCTATTCATAAAGTTTTCCAGTAATATATCAGACCTTGTTTCACTGCTATTCATAAGGTTTCACTGGCCAATTCTTTGAGAAGTGGATGGCCCCTTCCTTCTTCCAAGTCTATCTTAGTCAGACAATGAGTTCACTCAATAAAATGCTACATAGTCATTAAAATGAGTGAGCTCTATGTATCAACAAAATACATAACATTGGTCTCAAAAACATAACATTGAGTGAGAGAGAGAGAGCATGACAGAGAGTCCAATTCCAGCTCTTCCAGCAAAACTCAGACAAGGGACTTAAGCTCTCTGAGATCTAGTCTCCTTGTTTGCAAAATATTAATAATGGTTACGTTTCAGAATTAATTCTTAGAATTAATGAGAATAAATATGTAGAGTGACTTTCAGATATTTTATCCATTGGAATATCACTTTGGAGTGAGTTCCTAGTGACTTTCCAGATATGTCTTATTCAGGAAGACACTGATTTTAAAAAAAAAAAAAAAATCAGAAATTATATGGATGTTGTTGTTAGGAGGAGTCAGCCACAGGAATCCAGGAGAGGAGAGGGAAACCAGGCCGTGCCCCACAAGCAGCAAGGCGGGAAAGCAGGGAGAGGACAGAAAAGGATATGGATGGATTTGCAAAATAAATCTGATGCCAGAAAAAATAATACATTGCTATCATTTGTGAAAAAACTCTGTACACTCATATTATAGAGATATATATTAGTATAGATTATTTGCTAACTGCGATTACCCTCAAGAGGGGCAATTGGAGTGGTTAGAGAACAAAGGTAAAGGGGAAAGTTACTTTTCTCTGTTATTCTTATGAATTATGTACCATGTGTGTATATTATCTATTCAAAAAATAAATATAACTTATTTTTAAATTAATCCAAAGATCAGGATCTTCTCAGCTCCTTCAATTTTAAATTTAAGAGGAAAGATCCTAAAGTCTTAAATTCTAAAAAGTTTCTTAAGAAGCTATGTAGTCCAATCTCTTACCTGAATACACAAAACCAAGAAAATTCATTCTAAACCCATATCTTCCATGGAGTTGAACAAAACAGAGCATGGGTTTTGGAATAAGAGGATTTATATTTGGTCCCTGTCACCAAGATTAGGAGCTCTGGTGGTGAAGTGCCTAAAACATGTGACTGCTAACCAGAAGCCTGTCGGTTTAAACCCACCAGCCACTCCTCAGAGGGAAGGTTGGGCTATCTACTTCCATAGTGATACTGCCTCAGTAACCCAAGGAAGGGTTTCCAACTCAATGGCAGTGATTTTGGTTTTGGTTGGTGGTCACCATGATTTACCTGTTATGTGACTCTAAGAAAGTTTCTCAATGTCTTGAAGCCCCAGTTTTATCTCTAAAGTTAGGATAATTTCTCAAGGTACATGAAAAATAAATAAACTACATATGTGCATAACTTTGTAAAATATCCAATTGTTTGTATGAGATGCAATTTGTAACATAGAGATTGTCCCTAAAAAAAAATTGGATCAATCCCTTTGACTACCATAAGGATGTCCCAACAAACATACTTTGTAGAAATTCCTGGGGCATCCATAGTAGCCAAGAAGTCATCTTTGCTTCAGAGATAAACCAATTTCTCTACTCTCCACAGCAAACATCCTGACAGTGATCATCCTTTCTCAGCTGGTGGCTAGAAGACAGAAGTCCTCCTACAATTATCTCTTGGCACTTGCTGCTGCTGACATCTTGGTCCTCTTTTTCATCGTGTTTGTGGACTTCCTTTTGGAAGATTTCATCTTGAACATGCAGATGCCTCAGGTCCCCAACAAGATCATAGAAGTTCTGGAATTCTCATCCATCCACACCTCCATTTGGATTACTGTTCCATTAACAATTGACAGGTATATTGCTGTCTGCCATCCACTCAAATACCACACAGTCTCCTACCCAGCCCGCACTCGGAAAGTAATTGTAAGCGTTTACATCACCTGCTTCCTGACTAGCATCCCTTATTACTGGTGGCCCAATATCTGGACTGAAGACTACATCAGCACTTCCATGCATCACGTTCTTATCTGGATTCACTGCTTCACCGTGTACCTGGTACCCTGCTCCATCTTCTTCATTTTGAACTCAATCATTGTGTACAAACTCAGGAGAAAGAGCAATTTTCGCCTCCGTGGCTACTCCACAGGGAAAACCACTGCCATCTTGTTCACCATTACCTCTATCTTTGCCACCCTTTGGGCCCCTCGCATCGTCATGATTCTCTACCACCTCTATGTGGTGCCAATCCAAAACCGCTGGCTGGTGCACATCATGTCCGACATCGCCAACATGCTGGCCCTTCTGAACACCGCCATCAACTTCTTCCTTTACTGCTTCATCAGCAAGCGGTTCCGCACCATGGCAGCCGCTACACTCAAGGCCTTCTTCAAGTGCCAGAAGCAACCTGTACAGTTCTACACCAACCATAACTTTTCCATAACAAGTAGTCCCTGGATCTCTCCAGCCAACTCACACTGTATCAAGATGCTGGTGTACCAGTATGACAAAAATGGAAAACCTATAAAAGTATCCCCATGACCCCATATGTTTGGCACCTAGTGCCTTTGTCTAACCTGTTTCCAGATGGGAGAGTGTCCCATCCTACAGCTAAAAAGCTCTCTTTAAGAGTGCTAACCTGATTCCTGTCTCCACAGACTGAGCAACTCTCAGACTGGTAGATGAAAAACATGGAAGAGCAGAAAGGAATGCATGAATCCTGTTTTTATTTATGTATTTATTTTTATAACATCAAGTTGACAGCAAAAGTTCCTACCAGTTTGAAGATGACATTAGAGATTGTATCATCAGTAAGGATGTGAAGTAGAGAAGTAGTCTGCGACTTAGCCCTGGCACCATCCAGTCACTGGAAATCACTCATTGATGTGGCACACCAGGCCACAATAGCACATAGCTGAGCCTGCACTCTTCCTCCAAGAGTTGAGATCATCTGTCGCTCCCCTGTGCCATTCCCAGCATTAGCAATGCTGACCAACTCTGAGTTTTTCGAAGGTGCCCTTTGTCGTAGAGAAAGTTGAGTTCTTGAAGTGGTCTTGGCACCCCCAGCAGCAGAATGACCCAGTGGGGACCAGAAGTATTGAGTCCCATCCAAACTCTGCCTAGAACTTCTGTAGAAAGGCTCCAAACCAGCTTAAGTAACTGTGACCCTCAGATATGGAGTCTAAGATGCACTCTTTCTATTTGCTGTTATATAGAGATTTTTATGTCTCCTCCAAAACAAAGACCCTGCCTGGTGTGTGGGGGGAAAGGAGGAATTCTTGAGCCCAGAAAAACAAAAAATAATAATTAATAAGCCCACTCTTGCCATTGTTTTGATCTGCCCGTGTCAGCTGTGTACTAAACCTTTACTTGAAACGCTTCTAGTTGCCGTGCCATTTGTGCTCTCTGGAGAAAACTTTCCCACGTAGAGTTGCCAACCCTGTCTCCTTACTTGCTGAAGCCCTCCCCAAATTGTTTTATTTGAAGTGACTTCTGAACTGGATTTAATATTCAAGGGTCAGAAACTGTCACTCTCTAGGGGTGACATCGCAGCTGTGCCCTACAGTCCAGTTGGCATGGCCATTCCACCACAAATGCAGACACAGTTGACATGGAAAGGTGCCCATTCTGTCTGCTCATCTGCCCTTTGACACACATGGTTCTAAAGGGTGGTGCCAGTTCTCAGTGAAGCTACTTAACCCAGACCCTTTGCAAAATGATAAAATACAAATTTATTTATTCTATCCTTACCTGTCCTAAACAAGAATAGTTCTAGGGTGTAATTAAATGAACTTCCCTGTGAATTGCCACTGGTGTGTACATATGTGCATGCACACACACACACACACACACACACTTGAATATATTAGCAGCCCTGGTAGCACAACGGTTAAGCATTGGTCTGCTAACCAAAAGATTGGCAATTCAGACCCACCCAGTGACTCTACGAAAGAAAGGCCTGGCAATCTGCTTCTGTAAACATTATAGCCAAGAAAACCCTACAGGCAGTTTTACTCTGTCACCATGGACTCAATTTGAGTCAAAAATCAACTTGACAGCACTTAACAACAACAACATGCATCTAGTGATGTGTTTTGAAAGGGAAATCCATACTGGAATTCCTCTGAATTAGTCTATTTTTTTTTTCTTTCCTTTATCCCCAGTGTTTGAAAGTCATGCCCGTTTTGGAAGAAATCTCTCAAAATGATTTTGAAAGTGCATATTTTTGGTAACAAAACAAAAAGCAGACAATAGTCCTTCTGGAACACATGGTTCCTCACACAAGGGTTCTACTTCATTGTTGTCCCAAAATTGGAAGACGCATCTATGCTTTTTCATGGAATTTGCAATAAATGAGGGGTGGGAGACAAAAGGCCCCAATGCAACACAAGCCCTAAGCTTCAGGCAGTACTCTCAAAGCTAATTGAATATCACTTTAGGTCATATTCGTCATGACCATTCTAATTTCTGTCCCTTTTAAATGGCAGCAGTAGAGTCTCATCTTCTCCAATGATGTATTCTAGAGTCAGTGCAAAAGACAAATATCTGGAATAGCCAACATTACCTTTGCAGAGTCTTCAGGAAGAAGCCGTATTTGAGCCATATTCCATCTCCTTAAAAACCCAACACAGCTAATTGTTCCCCAGCTTTGGAACAGGTTGCTGTTTCTTTAGTTGAAGACAAAATGGCTTGCATTTATAGACCACATTGCATGAGGAGCTCTGGTGGCACAGTGCCTAAGGCACTTGACTGCTAACCAGAAGGTGGGTGGGTTGTTCAAACCCACCAGCCACTCTGCAGAAGGAAGACTGGGCAATTTACTTACATAAAGATTTGCCACCTTAGAAAGCCAAAGGGGGTCACTATGAGTTGGGATCAACTCCATGGCAGTGAGTTTGGTTTTGGTTTTTATTACATGAGTCTAATGTATCTGAGAACATTAGAATCACACTGATGCAAGGAGATGCTCACACTCTTAAAAGGCTCATAGATGTTTGACTAAGGAGAAGAGCAGATTTGAATCTCCCATCTCACAAGGCATATTTGTCTTGAGTTGAATGGTGGGCAGATTCCCTTACAACCCCTAAATTGCATTTCTCTCTCATTGTTTTTTTTTTTTTTGTTGGCTAAGCACATGTCAATGACTATGTGTATATTAAATGTGTGTATGATGCAATTCCACCACACCTTTTTATGCATAAACATTGACCAAAGGCTACCTACACTGAATATATATATATATATTAAATGCCTAGCTCTGAAAAATACTAGCTTGTGCTGTGCTGTCCATGAATGAGTCAAAGTGCAATATCTATAAATATGAAGAATTCTTTTTGGAGAACTTATGTTAAATGGAAAATATGTATGCAGCTCTCAACGCTCCCCACTCCATGTTTTTAATTGTATGTACAAATTAATTGTTGATGTTTAAAAAACTAAAAACTGGGTGTGCAGGAATGTTTTCCTCATACACTCATCTATTACTTCTCTTAACAATAGAGTCTCTACCAAGTTGTACTGTCATCTCTTTTCCTTCTGACTATATTTTATATTTTGATAAGTAATATTTAAAAGAGATCAAAGTCTCAAAGGCACTCCAGTGAGTAGCTGTCTTCTGGTTAAAATGTATACAAGTGTCCACTGTATTGATATATATCTGCTGAAATTTATTTAAGATAACCTAAAGACTTTTAATTTATTCTTATTTATAGTAATAATTATGGAGAATTATGGAAAAGTTTTTTTTTAAGAAAAACTTTTAAGCCAGTTCTGGAAGCAAAGCCTTTAAATATGAAGCCTGTCATGTAAAAAGCTGCTGATGATGGCACTTAAGTAAATGGTGCCTCTTTCAAAGACTCTTACTTAGCATATTCCTTTACTGTGTGGCATGTGTCCTGGCTGGACACGCAGTGATGTTACACACATACATGCTGTGTCTTTCTATTAGAAGCTCAAGGACTTAAATGTCTATGGGGATGGGAATAAGGGATGACCGACAAACCATAAAAGATGACATGAACTTCCACTTTGCAAGCACCCTGCAATTGGAAAAGATTACTTTGCACAGTTGGTGCCTACTGATCCAACATGGGGAGGGGGTGCTGTCTGAAATGAATACAAGACTCTATTGTTGGCTATTCCAGTTCAAAGAATGGGAGGTACCATAGAGAAATAGTAAATGTTCATATTTTCTTAATTAGATAATATATTGTGTTTGGACTTGTTTGTATTATAATAAATTCTAATATGGTGCACATGTGGTATTTGGTATGGTATGTATGCAAGCAACTGCAGAACTCTGATATAAAATTCTGAAATGAGCATCTTGCTTTTATGTTGTGCTGGATGCTAGTCTTACCTGGTCAGCTGGAGCTATTTCAGAATTTAAGACCACAGCAATGTTCTTCCTATAATCTTCACTTAAGTAGCTTACAAGATATAAATCTGAATTTTTCCTCTAACTACCTCCTATACACATCTTCAAAATAGTGATGGCTGTACTCATAAGTGGAAATCTAGGGTAATGGCTAAGAGCATGGACTTTGGACTCAGACAAACATAGATTCATGTCCTACCTCCACTATTAACTAGGCATGCATTCTTTTTTTTTTTTTTTCACATCAACTTTACTTTTAATATACCATAATTTATCTCAATTCTTTTTTATCTTTTTTTTTATTATTTTAAGAGCTTGTTTTACATTCAAAGTCATGCATACATTTAGTTTCATGCCTACATGAAACTAAATGTACACATGTGTTCTTGAGCAAGTTCTTAAAGATCTCATGTAGAAAATGGTGCAAAATTTTCCCAGTAAGGCTGCATAGAAGCACTTATGGTCAGGAACCCAAAATTTGGAGTTAAACACCTCTGTTACTGCATCCAGGCTCTGCTACTTTCTAGTTGTGTGACCTTGGGTAATCTTGTCAATCTCTCTGAGTCTCAATTTCCTCTCTGTAAAATGAAGCTAATAACTCCAAAACTTACTTCATGGAGCTGTTATAAGTAGTTGAGCTTTAAAGAGCCTCCAATTTTGCATCATTTTACAGGTGAAAATTCCAGGCCCAAAGAGGCTAATGGTTCTGTCCAGAGTAGAACGCAGTCACCCAGCATTGCTTCCAGCATTCTCACCATTCTATTGCATTGCCTTCTCTGCACAATTCTGACTCATCCCCCAAAAGATCACATTATTTTTATGCCCTTTTTAGAGTTGGGTATATTGCATAGTTTTCTAGCTCTTCAAGTCCAGGTCATTCAAGCATGATATATATTATAAGAGCATCATAATTAAAACACTTAGTTTGACCTTTTCTCTGTGAGGTAGACTTTTTTTTTTTTTTTAATTGACTCCATCTAGAATCCTAAACACATCTTTCATACTACGCATTTTCCCACACAAACCACCATCAATTCTGACAGCCACCCACAAATTGTTGTCACAATCTATCTTTGCATCAACTTAGATAATGAAACCGACTTATAAGTTGAGGGGGAATCATAGAAAAGAGAAAAAAAAATGTGCTGACAGGGTTGCAAAACAGCCATTAGGCATGGCCACAGCATCTTATTAATTTTGTTCACCAATTCAGGAGGCAGGAGAAAAGTGAGTTGATGGAGGTTGAACTGTTAAATAATATTTTTTTTTATTAGTTCACTCAGCTAAATGTGATGGTTCAATCTTTATAGAGGGTGTGCAATTAATCCAAGTACTTGCCAGACACAACAAGGATAAGAGGCTCATGTCTACTGGGATAAATAGATACTGTGAGTTTTCTAGGTTGATTGAAAGAATGCCACTGTCTTGCCAGGAAGAGAAAGGGATTATTTATAAAGGAGCAAAGCAGAGCCACAGAGAAGAGACATGCCTTTTCATCCACTTTCTGGATAAACAGTCACCCTGTTTTGTTACCTATAGAATGGCAGTGACATAATATTTCTCTCCACTGAAGATAGAACTAGATAAGGGAGAGTTAAGCTGCAGCCAGAGGGATCCAGAGATTGAACTCAAAGAAGAAATCTTCACAGTGATGACTATCAGCTCTAGCAAAGGTTGAATTCTTAATTTGCTATCATTGAATGATTAGAGTGCTGGAGAGGATCTGAGAGATTATCTCCCTCAAAGATCAAAAAAAAAAAAAAAAAAAAGCAAAGACCCCAGAGGTCATGTTTCCCAAGGTCACACAATCTAGATGTTTGGAGATTCTCGTCTCAATTATTTTTCTGTAGACCTTTCTCAAAAACATAGAATTATATAACTTTATAATTAGTTAGATATAGAATTAAATAACTTCAAAGTTCTCTTTCCAACACCCATAGTCAGAAATGTCTCATATGAATTCCCAGCATCTCCAAAGACCAGACTGTTAACCTGAGAATATTTACATATGGAGGAGAGGGTCAAGAGGATGGGTACTTATTTAATAACCACTATCCCCCCTCTAGGAGCTCTGGTAGCACAGTGCCTAAAGCATTTGACTGTTAACCAGAAGGGTGGCAGTTCAAATCCACCAGCCACTCCTCAGAAGGAAGGTTGGGCAATCTACTTCCATAGTGATAAACTGCCTTGGAAACCCAAGGAGGGGTCTCTATGAGTCAGATCTGACTCAATGGCACATAACAACAACATGCCCCCTCTGGTGACATAGTGCCTAAGGTATTAGACTGCTAACCAGAAGGCTGGCGGTTCAAACCCACCAGCCACTCCTTGGAAGGAAGGTTGGGCAATCTACTTCTGTAGTGATACCACCTCAGAAACTCGAGGAAGGACTGCTATGAGTTGGATCTGACTCGACGGCAGTGTGTTTGGTTTGTTTTTTATGTCCCAGATGAGAAGTCCTGGTGGCACAATGGTCAAAGCACTCAGCTGCTAACCAAAAGGTAGGTGGTTCTTACCCACCAATTGTTCCATAGAGAAAGATGTGGCAGTCTGCTTCCACAAAAATTTATAGACTTGGAAACCCTATGCGGCAGTTCAACTCTGTCCTGTAGGGTCACTATTATTCAGAGTTAACTGGATAGCAAAGGGTTTGGCTTGGCTTATATCCCAGCCACTCCTATGATCATTCATTTACTTGACTAATATTAATTGAAATATCCTTACTTTCTAGTGGGAGAGGGAGGAAACACACTAGGAAGTAAAAAGATAATTTCAAATTGTGATAAGTACTAGGAAGTAAACAAATAATGATAAGTGACTGGAGTCAGGCAGGAGCAACATTATGTTTCAGTGAAGGAAGATCTTTTTTAGAAGGTGGAAACAGAGCTGGAACCCAAACAAAAAGGTGACAGCCATACAAAGAGCATTCCAGGGAAAGGGACCAAAAAGTACAAAGGCCCTGAAATGGAATTACCTTGGAATGTTCATGGAACAAAACTAAGACTAGCAGTGCTGGAGCATAGCGACCCTTGGGGAGTGGCATAGGACAAGGGGAGAACGGGGAGACAGGAACAGAGCCAAGTCATGTAGGACTTTGTGGACCATGGTGAGGAATTTTATGGGAACCTCATTTAATTCTCACAACAAGGCTTGAAGGACAATGTTATTATCCCATCCTCCAGATGAGAAAACTGAGTCTTACAGGGGTTAAATTAAACTTTCTCAAGTTCACAGTGAGTAATTAGTTGGTATTTAAGCCCAGCCCTGTCTTGTCCCAAGAACCACTTGACATGCTTTTGTTGACATCCTACACTCTCTCCCCTAAATTATCAGTTATCAGTTTGTTCTTACTAGCTTTTTCATCATCCAAGATTGATATTTATCTTCTAATTCCATTAATGAGAAGTTAGAGTCATCACGGCATAATATTGCATGGTCTTACTCTATCGTGCATGATGAGACCTAGCCAAATAGAATACAGAAGAAATAATACATGCTCTACTATTAACCCACTGCCGTCGATACCGACCCCTCCTCGAGTTTCCGAGGCAGTACCACTGCAGAAGTAGATTGTCCAGTCTTCCTTCCAAGGAGTGGCTGGTGGGTTTGAACCGCCAGCCTTCTGGTTAGCAGTCAAATGCCTTAGGCACTACACCACCAGAGCTCCCACCCTGCTATGAAGGCATTAAAAAAAAAAAAAAAAAAAAGCGTAAGTTTTTGAAAACTTTCCTGCACTGCCTCTAACAATAGTTTCGATGTCATTGCATTGTAAATGTTTTTATGTACAGATTTAAATTCTTGGTCCTTTTCCAAGTTAGGTCCAAAAAAACGTCAACTGTAGAGTTGATTCTGAATCATAGCTACCCCTCCTTGGGTTTCTGAGTTTAGGTCCTGGTCATTTAAAACCATGACTTTTATTTTGAACAGGAAGGGTAATACCTGTTTTAAGAAAATTTTCTGCATGAAGATACAGATACGTATTCTCTCAAAAAGAGGGATGGAGTGAATTGTATTAGCATTATTTACTTTGTGAAAATATTTAAGATAGTCTTTCTTACAGATGCAAGTTCTGCTAAGATTTTCTTCTGCAGACTGTGGTCCACCTACCAGCAGCATCAACATCACCTTGGCAACTGGAAATATAGAATCTCAGCCCCACACCCAGCTAGCTGAGTAAGAATCTGCATTTTAACGAGCTCCCCTGGTAATTCATATACACATTAAAGTTACAGAAGCAATGCATGGGTGTATTAAAACAAGGGTTTTTCACCCTTCGGGAGCTTTTGAAAATTCCAAAGCCAAGTGAAATCCAGATATCAGTCTGCGTTAAGTTCCTCAAATGGTTCCAATGTGCACCCAAGATGGAGAACCTGTGATTTATTTTAAAAGAAAGTTTTATATCACTATCATAAATGGAAAATCAGTATCACTTAAAGAGATGAAAACCACAAAATAATAATGAAATATTGTTATTAAATTCTAGATATTTAGCCATTTCACTAATTCAGACTAACTTCCGTAACTGCTGAGATTTCACAGGGTGCATTTCTGACTATTGAGCCTTGAGTGGGCTGAAAAATTAAACCCATCTATCCCCTCATTCTGAATTTGAAATCAATTGAGAAGTAGATTCAATAAATGGACTGGTGGAGATAAATTATCAGCTCTATTACTGGAAGGGTAGATTGAGGAACCTTGGTTGAACCCAGAGCCAATGGAATTTCTATACAACCAATTTAGGTCTTAGGCCAAATACCCATGAGATGACCTGGAGCTTTATGGAAGACAATTGAAAGCTAAATTACTTCCTCCCAACCAGAGCCTTTTTAGGACAATGAAAAGTGGGCCTCCAGACCCTCCTCAGACTTGGACCACAGCCCAATTGGTTTATAGGAGCATAGAAAGAATTGCTCCCTCCCAGAGGCAGACTAGCCTGAGAAAAAGAGGAGTTAATCATATATATGGTGTCTCTTCTCTCAATCCTACAATTCAGTGATGACTTCCTTAACCACTGAGGGTAGAGTGAGAAATAAGGGCTGAAAGAAGTTATCTTCTAAGTACTTCTGGGAGGAAGATCAGGAATTCCTAAGTTATGGGCTAACATAGAACACTCACCTCCTCATGAGGCAGGGAATTCTACAAATGCAGCCCAGGTAATTTCACAGCCCTTAAGGAGACAGTCAGGTGTTCTGTACTGTTAAGATACTTAGAGGAAAGGTAAGAAAAGATCATCCTAACCCTACAGATACCTGTTTATTGCCCTCCAGGTAGGAGTGTTGGGTCCCTCCAGTGAATATTGCTGTCTCCAGGAACAGAGGCTCCCAATCATAGTCCACCCATCTCTTCCAGCTGTCACACAATTCTCTAAAAGGTCTGAAACAAACAAACAAACAAAAAAATTTAATTGATTTTGATTTCAAATAAAGATATCAAGTAGCTCTTTTAAGAGGGAACAAAATTGGCACCTTCAAAACATCACAACTCCCGTCGTCATGCTCCTTGTGTGAAAAGGTTGTGAGTCGTACAGATCTGGGTTCCTATCCTGCCTCTACCATTTACCAACTTAGTGACATTGGAAAACTCACTTCCAGTTTCTGAGCCACTGTTTCATCATCAGCAAAACAGGAATAACAACAATATTGTCTTCAAAAACGATGAATTATTTTTAAGAATTATTTATAACTATTCGACAGCATATAACAACAACAACATTATAAATATGTTACAATGCATAATACAAATATATTATATTTATAACAATGTAAATTGTCTGGAGCATATTGATATTCTTGATAAATTATTATTTATCATGGTACTATGGGCTCTTTCCCTGTCCTGGATTCACATTCCTTTGGAGAGGAGTCTCATTTGTGTGCCTTTGTTGGTAATCCATTATTCTATTTAGTACCCTGTGATAAGGACAAGAGAAAAATTCTCTATACTGGATTTCTCTGAGAAAATGGGTTCCTTTGAGATGACCAAAACACTCCCAGGAAAAAAAGATTTAGCTATGTCATCTGCCAGCTCTATTTCCATCAAAGGTGAGAAAGCTGTCATTCACTATGGTCATCCCATCACAGTATTGAGAGACAATGCATCAAGGACTTAGAAGAAAGGGGCCAGTCACTCTGTACATAGTTTCAATACCATGAAATATGGCTTCTGTTTTTACCCTAGTTCTTTCTCTCAAAGAGTTTCCACCCACTGCTAATCTCTGGAGTGAAAAGTCAGCCTTCAAAGGGATGAGAAGGCAGCTATTAAAGGCCACTTGCCCATCTCATTAGGTTTGCTATCACACAGCTCCAGAAATGATAAATATGGAATCAATCCTGCTGGTGGGTGAGGGCTGATACAGGTGACCTGTCCTTACTATGTCAAGTGTGTGTCCCGGCTCTACTAGAGGGCACAAATATTCCTCAGCTGGAGACAAGGGCTTCTTGTTACTTTAAATTAATCTCGTGAATATCCGATTTCTAAAAGGCTGTGAGGAAATTACTTCCTTCTGCTATATTTGTGTACCTCTTGGTGTATTTGTGTGGAGTTAAGTGCTATGTTATGACATAGTTGTCCCAATGATGACAAGGCCACAACCTTGAGTGGAAATGGCAGAGTCTTTCCCAAAGGGAGAGGTCATCACAGCAGCTATCATCTAGAAGCAAAGCAGGTCTTCAATAGAGAGAAGGGAAATAGACCTGGGAAGATAAGAGAGAGAGCTGAGCTTCTCCTTTTGTTGGCTTGGGTAGGCTAGATGTCTACAATAATTTTCCTGGGGAAGAAAGCCATCTGGCCATTCCACTATTTCAGACTGACCTTCTCCATGATTGCTTAGGTTTCACCGTGTGCAAAAGCCTAGGACAAGACTACTCTTCCTGAGGGACCATTGAGACAAGCAGCTCTGCTTTCAGTTTAACTCCTTCGTTGAGATTCTTTTTGTTTGATTTTGGCCATAAACCAGACCTTACAGAAAGTTCTGTTTAAATATTCAGTCTTGGTTCAGCTGAACTAAAACATTGAATTAGAATGGACAGCCAACCAAGGCAATCACAGTTGTAGAAGCGGACACTCAAAGGAGATCCTTTCCCAAAGGAAAGTGAATCCAG
>NW_006922057.1:1268143-1271303 GCF_000298275.1 Orycteropus afer afer | reverse complement strand
AGATAAATCTTACCAGCCTCTCTGGGTTATCACTAGTTGCCATCAAGTCAACTCTGACTCATGGTGACCACATGTGTGTCAGAGTAGAACTGTGCTCCACAGAATTTTAAATGGCTTATTTTTCAGAAGCACATGACCAAGTCTTCCTTGTGAGCTACTTCTGAGTGGACTCAAACCTCTAACCTTTTGGTTTGCAGCCACATGCATTAATCTTTTACATCACCCAGATGACAGTTCTCTTCCTTCCCCCATCTCTTTTTACTAACCAAGTCTAAAAAGATCTTTCAGGATCAATGTTACTTCTCTCCCAAAATGTCTGCACCAAGATTTCTGGTTTCAGATCATTGTATAAAATTAACAAAAACTCCTAAAGAATGAGATTAGAGGGGGAAAAGACAAAGAATAGGATTGGAAATTTAAAAATTCTGCCATGTAGCAAGACCAATTTCAACCCATCAACATCTAATTGTTTCTTCCTCTTCTACAGAATAAAAGGCAGTCATTTCTCTCCATTTCAGAATCCTCTCTTGTCATGATACCAGAACTGGTTGGTGGTCAGCTACCACTATTACACATTTTGCTCAAATATTCTATAGAAGAATCCTGATCTAAAAAGTGAAAATGCAGAACAGAATTTCAAATTCTTCTGGATTCCAGACTTTTTGGAGCCATAGAGGCTAGATGAACCCTGGAAACTATTCCTCTGAGATTATATTTAAACCTTCAACCAGAAATATCCCGTGAAGTCTTCTTAAAACCAAGCAATAGTTCAGCTTAACTAGTTAAATTAAAAAAAAAAAATTAAATTGTGATTTGGGAGAAAATTTACAGAGCAAATTCATTTTCCATACAACAGTGCATACACATTTTGTTTCATGAATTGATAGCAATCTCCACAATGATGTAGCAGCTCTCTTCCCACTTCCTCCCTGTAGTTACCTTTTCCCTGTGTCCTATCCTGTGCATTCCTGCCCTCTGAGCTATCTCCCTGTGCAAATACTGCCCTTCAGATCTCCCATCGTTGATTGTTCTAAGGAGTGTAATGTTACCTGGTATAAATGTTCACCTTATACACCTGTCTGTTGTTTGGGTGGAAGCTATGGGAATGAGCTCAATTCCAGGCCCAAAGGGCAACAAGAGGTCATAGTCTTGGGGGTTTCACCAGTCTCTATAACATCAGTAAGCCTAGTCTTTTTTATGATTTTGAGTTTTGTTCCACATTTTTCTTCCACTCTATCCAGGATATCCTACATTGATCACTGTCTGAGTGGTTGACAGTGGTACTCAGGCACCATCTAGTTCTTCTGGTCTCAGGGTCATATAGCCTGAGGTTCACATGGTCCACTAGTCCCTTAAACTAATTCTTTCCAAGCATCTTTGGTTTTCTTCATTCTTCTTTGCTCCAGATGAAGAGAGACACATTGCTGCATTTCAAATGGCTGCTTGCAAGCTTTTAAGGCCCAGTTGCTACTCACCAAAGTTGGATGTAGAACAATGCTTTTGAGTAGTGTATTATGCCAACTGAGCTTGATGGCCCCCATGACCATGGTCCTGAGCCCACAGGCCCAACAACTCATTCCCTCAGGATGTTTGGCTGTGGCTAAGAAGTTATCATAACTTTGCCCTCTGTTAGTTTTATTATATATGTGGACATTTTTATAACATATATAAATACATGTATAGAAATATTGCCTGCTAAACTTAATACAAGCATGGATATATTCCCTTTTGCCTAGACATACTTAATCAGTGAGCCTGTCTCCCTAGGTATCTATCTGTAGATTAATATTGGTTATTACTGATGATGCAGTATTATATATGGAGAAGTGTTTATCTTTGTTGTCTGCACCTCTTATGCACCTCTCTGTGTCTTCCTTTTCCTTAATATTGTTTTGTTGATCACTTGCTTTTGGTATATTGTCTTTTCCTTCACCCAAATTAATACCTGTGAGCACTATACTCTTTTAAGAACTATATATGTGGGATCAAATTGACATCAGCAATGAGAAAGATTAAATAGGAACCTTAAGGGGCAGTGAGTTTATGTTAATGAAGGTAGAACAATGCATAAAATGAGGGTGAGAATGGTTGCAGAACTTAAAGAACGTAATCAATGTCATTAAATTGTACATGTAGAAGCTCTTGAATTGGTGTATGTTATGTTGTGTATATTCTCAACAACAACAAAATAATAACAATAAAAGAATCTTCTTTAAACTTGAAGGGAGTCCTAGAATTACGTCATTTTCTTCTCTTACACAAACAATTTCAGTAACTCTTATATTTCCTCCAGCATCTTTTCCTCCAATTTCTGTAATAATTCTTATGCTTCTTTCCAAATATACTCTAAGAACCAATGCTATCTGCACTAGCCCATAGATAATTTCATTGCTGGTAACCTGTGTCTTTTATCTACTTTCCTGGATAAGACAATAGGATAGATAGAGCATAATGGAGAAAAGATAATGATTTAGAGCAGACATTCTTCAATTTTCTTTGTTTACAACCCAGTCTCAAATACCAGAACTTTGAGGGACATGCTTGAAGGGATTAATAGAGTCAAAACAAGTCTAAAAATGTCAACAATAATTACAATGCAATTGCTGCTACAGAATGGTCATGTCTCACCCCTTCTGCAAAAGCATCCACATATATTGAACTCATTATTCAGGAGTCCTTTAGCACCAGCTGTATTTTCGCTAGAGACATTCATTGACCTGCCTGTGCTTTCATACATATTGCAAGGTAAACTTCTTGTGACATCTGGGTTAGTAGACTTGTAATAAACCTACATTTAAGAGAATCAAACCAAAAACAAGTGATATGAAATGAGAAAGACAGAGGGAGAAATAGTAAAACACATATGCATAGTGAGCGTTATCCTTTCTACTTCTACAACATGAGAGTGAGTCTGAGATGGAACATACAAATCTACAGTTGGTTCAGTCTCAATTCCCACGTGCCTCTCAGTGTGAGCATCTCACCAGACCAAAGGTGATTCTAGTGCTTTCAAGTGTTTCGTGTAACTTGTCCCCTAAATACAAGCTAGCTACTTCATATCTAGTCTTCAAATGAATAAATATTTTCTTCAATGCAGAGGGGCTACTTTTGCTATATGTTGTTGTTGTTAGTTGACATCGAGTTGACTCCAATTCATGAC
>NW_006922057.1:1263958-1268043 GCF_000298275.1 Orycteropus afer afer | reverse complement strand
GAAGAGAGACACATTGCTGCATTTCAAATGGCTGCTTGCAAGCTTTTAAGGCCCAGTTGCTACTCACCAAAGTTGGATGTAGAACAATGCTTTTGAGTAGTGTATTATGCCAACTGAGCTTGATGGCCCCCATGACCATGGTCCTGAGCCCACAGGCCCAACAACTCATTCCCTCAGGATGTTTGGCTGTGGCTAAGAAGTTATCATAACTTTGCCCTCTGTTAGTTTTATTATATATGTGGACATTTTTATAACATATATAAATACATGTATAGAAATATTGCCTGCTAAACTTAATACAAGCATGGATATATTCCCTTTTGCCTAGACATACTTAATCAGTGAGCCTGTCTCCCTAGGTATCTATCTGTAGATTAATATTGGTTATTACTGATGATGCAGTATTATATATGGAGAAGTGTTTATCTTTGTTGTCTGCACCTCTTATGCACCTCTCTGTGTCTTCCTTTTCCTTAATATTGTTTTGTTGATCACTTGCTTTTGGTATATTGTCTTTTCCTTCACCCAAATTAATACCTGTGAGCACTATACTCTTTTAAGAACTATATATGTGGGATCAAATTGACATCAGCAATGAGAAAGATTAAATAGGAACCTTAAGGGGCAGTGAGTTTATGTTAATGAAGGTAGAACAATGCATAAAATGAGGGTGAGAATGGTTGCAGAACTTAAAGAACGTAATCAATGTCATTAAATTGTACATGTAGAAGCTCTTGAATTGGTGTATGTTATGTTGTGTATATTCTCAACAACAACAAAATAATAACAATAAAAGAATCTTCTTTAAACTTGAAGGGAGTCCTAGAATTACGTCATTTTCTTCTCTTACACAAACAATTTCAGTAACTCTTATATTTCCTCCAGCATCTTTTCCTCCAATTTCTGTAATAATTCTTATGCTTCTTTCCAAATATACTCTAAGAACCAATGCTATCTGCACTAGCCCATAGATAATTTCATTGCTGGTAACCTGTGTCTTTTATCTACTTTCCTGGATAAGACAATAGGATAGATAGAGCATAATGGAGAAAAGATAATGATTTAGAGCAGACATTCTTCAATTTTCTTTGTTTACAACCCAGTCTCAAATACCAGAACTTTGAGGGACATGCTTGAAGGGATTAATAGAGTCAAAACAAGTCTAAAAATGTCAACAATAATTACAATGCAATTGCTGCTACAGAATGGTCATGTCTCACCCCTTCTGCAAAAGCATCCACATATATTGAACTCATTATTCAGGAGTCCTTTAGCACCAGCTGTATTTTCGCTAGAGACATTCATTGACCTGCCTGTGCTTTCATACATATTGCAAGGTAAACTTCTTGTGACATCTGGGTTAGTAGACTTGTAATAAACCTACATTTAAGAGAATCAAACCAAAAACAAGTGATATGAAATGAGAAAGACAGAGGGAGAAATAGTAAAACACATATGCATAGTGAGCGTTATCCTTTCTACTTCTACAACATGAGAGTGAGTCTGAGATGGAACATACAAATCTACAGTTGGTTCAGTCTCAATTCCCACGTGCCTCTCAGTGTGAGCATCTCACCAGACCAAAGGTGATTCTAGTGCTTTCAAGTGTTTCGTGTAACTTGTCCCCTAAATACAAGCTAGCTACTTCATATCTAGTCTTCAAATGAATAAATATTTTCTTCAATGCAGAGGGGCTACTTTTGCTATATGTTGTTGTTGTTAGTTGACATCGAGTTGACTCCAATTCATGACCACCTTATATAAAACATAATGAAATAATGTCTGGTCCTGCATGATCTTTGCAATCACTGGCATGTTTTAATCCATACTTGCAGCTACTGTGCCAGTCCATCTCACCAAGGGTGTCCCTCACTCGTGCGGGCATACTGCTTCTCCAGACACGACGTTCTCCTCCAGCAGTTGATCTACCCTGATAATGTGTAAAAGCAAGTTCTGGTAAGATTCATAAGGTTTCCACTAACTTTCAGAAGCAGATCACTTAATCTTTCTTTCTAGTCCACCATGCATGACTCTGCTGGTACTCGAAATGCTGCTGCCACAGCTGCCAGTATCACAGCGACATGCAAGCCACCACAGTATAACAAGCTGACAGACAGGTGGTGGCCTGTTGCCATATGTCACACATTATTTTATTAATAACTTACTTTCCAAAGTAATTTGGAATACTCAATTTTCATCTTCCTCACTAATTTTAGTACCTAATCTCTATCAAGGAAGGATCCTAAAAGTCACTCTTAATTCACACAGAATTTAGATCAGAAATACAAATTTCTCCTTTCAAGACAGTGAATAGTATCTAAATGTTTTTATGTTCCCGATATCATAATAGAGGAGGCATTGTTGATTGAGCTACTAGCAATTTTCTTGATGAAAGTAACAACTCTTCTAGAATGAACATTTTTCATTCTAGAAAAACTTAACATTTTATTTTTATATTGTGGACAATAAACATATTGTCTTTGACTTTATCAAGTCCTTTAAAAAGATCATTCAAATAATTACCATAGTCATAAAATAATGATCAGTGTGAAAAAATCAATGATATTTTGAAGGTTGTATTAGTTGAAATAAACCATTCAGTAGTAGGATAAGTTCTTCTTAAAGATGTATTACATTCAGAACACATAAAAGCCTCCCTTATTTTGAGAGTTCCCGTATGAACAATTCACTTGATGTTCTTCTTATAGAATTTGTTTTTTACTTTTATTGTAGTGAAAACATACACAAGACATTCACCAACATGACAACTTCCACATTTGCAACTCAAAGACATTGATGACATTTTTCATGTTGTGCCACCATTATTGCTGTCCTTTTCCAAAATATTCCACCACCATCAGCATAAACTCAATATCCCGCAAACAAAAATCTTCCCCTTTCCCCCCCCTTCTCAACCCTGGTAACCACTAATAATCTTTGGTTGCTATATTTTTTTTTTTCCCAACCTATCTATGAATTTTCCCTCCTCTCCCTTCCCATCACTGGTAACCAACAATGTTTCCTTCAATATATAAACCTTTCCTTGACTTTTTACAATACTTGACTAAAATAATATTTCTCCTGTGATTGACTTATTTCACTCATCATAATATCCTCTAGGTTAATGCACATTCTGCAGTGTTTTGCAGATTCTACATTATTCTTTAGTGTTGCATAGTATTCCATTGTGTGTGTGTACCACAGTTTGGTTATCCATTCCTCCATCTATGGGCACCTAGGTTGTTTCCATCTCTTTGCTATTGTAAATAATGCTCGGATGAACATGGGTGTGCATATATCTATTTGTGCCCTAGCTTTCACTTCTTTAGGCTATATACCTAGTCATGGGATGGCTGGGTCAAATGATATTTTTATTTCCAACTCTTTAAAGAATTGTCAAACTGATATACACAGTGGTTGTATCATTTTACAGTCCCACCAGCAGTATGTGACAGTCCCAATCTCTCCACAACCTCACCAGCATTTCTTATTTTCTCTCTTGTTGAACTTTGCTATTAGTTCTGGGGTGAGATGGTATCTCGTGGTTGTTTTATGTACATCTCTCTAATGGTTAATGATCTCAAATATTTCTTCTGGTGTTTGCTGGCTGCCTGAATATCTTCTTTGGTAAAGTGTCTGTTCATTTCTTCTGCCTGTTGTTAATTGGATTGTTTACCATTTTAACATTGAGGTATTGGGCTTAATTTTAGAGATAAGTCCTTTGTCAGATATGTCATTACGGAATATTTCTCCCAGTCTGTAGGTTCTCTTTTTACTCTTTTTGGGAAGTCTTGTGTGTGCGTATGTGTGTGTGTGTGTGTGTGCATGTGTGTGATTTGAGTGAAAGTTTACAGAGCAAATTCACTTTCCATACAGCAGTTCACATACACTCTGTCTCATGACATTGACTGCAATTTACCACAACGCAACAGCTCCCTCCCACTTCCTCTCCATAGTTACCTTTTTCCTGTGTCCTTCTTTCCATGCACTCCTGACCCCCAAGCTATGTCCCTGTGCATATACAGCCCTTCTATTCTCCCACGATTGATCTCTCCAAGAAGTGTATCTACCTAATGTAAATGTTC
>NW_006922057.1:1260257-1263428 GCF_000298275.1 Orycteropus afer afer | reverse complement strand
CATCCAACTACTTGCTCTCTTTTTGGGAACTCTTTTGATGCACATAAAAATTTAATTTTTAGAAGGTCCCAATCATCTAGTTTATCTTCTGCTGTTTGTACATTTTGAGTTGTACTTTATAGTCTCTCCATGCCATAAATTAGGTCCCCTAATTTTGCCACTAGGACCTCTGGTAGCATGGTGTCTAAGGCACTTGACTGTTAACCAGAAGGCTGGTTGTTCAAACCCACCAGCCGCTCCTCAGAAGAAAGATGGGGCAATCTACTTCTGTAGTGATACTGCCTCAGAAACCCAAGGAGGGTCGCTGTGAGTCAGAGCTGACTCAATGTCACATAACAACAACAACAACAATTTTGCTACTATTTTTCCATTGGTGAACTTCATAATTTTGAAACCAAAAAACCAAACTCACTGCTATCGAGTCTATTTCAACTCATGGCAACCCCCTTTGGGTTTCTGAGGCAGTAAATCTTTTATGGAAGTAGATTTCCCAGTCTTTCTCCCATAGAGTGGCTGGTGAGTTTGAAGCACCAACCTTCTTGTTAGCAGTCAAATGCCTTAGGCACTGCACCACCAGAGCTCCTTCACATTTAAGTCTTTTATCCATCTGGAATTAGTTTTTGTGTATGGTCTGAGATATGGATCTTGTTTCATTTTTCTGCAAATGGATAACCAGTTTAGCCAGCATCAGTTGTGAAAAAGACTATCTCTTCCCCATTGAATATATTTTGGCCATTGGTCAAAGATCAGTTGACCATAGGTGAATGATCTATTTCTGGGTTCTCAATTCTGTTCCACTGGTGTATGTGCCACTGGTGTATGTTTCACTGGTGTATGTCCACCAGGCTATTTTGATTACTGTGGCTGTATAGTAGGTTTTGAGATGTAAGAGTGTGAGATCTCCTCCTTTACTCTTCTTCCTCAATAGTGATTTGCTTACCCCAGGTCTCTTTCCTTTCCATATAAAATTAGTGATTGGTTTTTCCATGTCTTTAAAGAATGTTGATGGAATCTGGATTGGGATTACATTGAATGTATAGATTGCTTTGGATAGCACTGACATTTTCACAAAGTTCAATCATCTTATCCATGAGCATGGTATGCTCTTCCATTTACGTAGATCTCATAGTTTCTTGAAATAGTGATTTGTAGTTTTCTTTGTATAGGTCTTTTGTGTTTCTGGTAAGATTTATTCCCAACTATCTTATCTTTTTGGTAGCTATTGTAAATGGTATTGATTTCCTTGTATCCTTTTCAGAGACCTCTTTTCTGGGGTAAAGGAATCCAAGTGACTTTTGTATGTTGCTCTTGTATCCTGCCACTATATTAAATCTTTCAATAAGTTCCAGTAGTTTTCTTCCTGAGTCTCTTGGGTTTTCTATGTACAGGATCATATCATCAGCAAATAGGGAAAATTTTACTTCTTCTTTAGCAATTTGGATGTCTTTTATTTACATTTCTTGCCTTATGTCCTGGTGAGGACTTCCAATACAATGATGAATGGAAGTGAAGATACAGGGCATCCTTAACTGATTCCTTTCACAAGGGGAATGGTTTCAGTCTCTCTATATTGAGAATAATGTTGGCTGTTGCTTTTGCATATATGCCTTCTTTTATGTTGAGGAATTTCCCTTCTGTTCCTATTTTTCTGAGTTTCTTTTTTAAAAAATCAAGAATGGGTATTGGATTTTATCAAATGCATTTTCTGCATTATTGATATGATCATGTGATTCTTTTCCTTTATTTTACTTATGTGATGGATTACATTGATGGTTTTTCTAATGTTGAACCATCCTTGCATACTTGTTATGAATCCCACTTGGTCACAACTTCTTGATATGTTAGAGTCTATTGGCTAGGATTTTGTTGAAGATTTTTGCATCTATATTCATGAGGGATATTTGTTGTTGTTATTGTTGTTGTTGTTGTTAGGTGTTGTCAAGTTGTCTCTGACTCATAGTGAGCTCATGTACAGCAGAACAAAACACTGCCTGTCTTGTGCCAGCCCCATGATCTTCACTATACCTGAGCCCATCATTGTAGCTACTGTGTCAATCAATGTCATTGAGGGCCTTCCCCTTTTTCATTGACCCTCCACTTTGCCAAGTATGATGTCCTTCTCCAGGGAATGGTCCCTTCTGACAACATGACCAAAGTAGGCAAGACAAAGTCTGGCCATTCTTGCTTCCAAGGGGCATTCTGGCTGCACTTCATCCAGAACAGATTTGTTAGTTCTTTTAATAGTCCATGGCATTATCATCATTCTTTGCCAATACCACAACTCAAAAGCATCAACTCTTCTTTGGTCTTCCTTTTTCATTGTCTAGCTCTCACATGCACATGAGGCAAGTTAAAATGCCATAGCTTGCATCAAGCACACCTTAATCTTCAAGGAAACATATTTGCTCTTCAGCACTTGAAAGAGGTCCTTTGCAGCAGATTTACTCAATGCTATACAACATCTGATATCTTGACTGCTGCTGCCATGGGTGTTGATTGTAGAACCAAGTAATATGAAGTCTTTGACAACTTCAATCTTTTCTCCACTTATCATGATGCTGCTTATTAGCCCCTTTGTGAGGATTTTTGTTTTCTTTATATTCGAGTGTAATCCATACTGCAGACTATAGTCTTCAATCTTCATCAGTAAATGTTTCAAGTCATCCTCACTTTCAGCAAGCAAAATTTCATTGTCTGCAGGTTGTTAATGAGTCTTCCTGCAATCCAGATGCCTTACTCTTCTACATATAGTCCAGCTTCTCGCATTATTTCCTCAGCATACAGATTGAATAAGTATGGTGAAGGGATACAACCCCACACACTCCCTTCCTGATTTTAAACCATGTAGTATCCCCTCATTCTGTTTGAATGACAGCTTCTGGTCTGTGTACCGGTTCCTCATGAGCACAATTAAGTATTCTGGGATTCCCATTCTCCTCAATGTTATCCACAATTTCCTGTGATCCACACAACAGAATGCCTTTGCATAGTCAATAAAACACAAGGAAACATCTTTCTGGTACTCTTTGCTTTGAGCCAAAATCCAACTGACATTAGCTATAATATCCCTTGCACTGTGTCCCTTCTAAATCCAGCTTGCATTTCTGGAAGTTCTCTGTCTATATACTGCTGCTACCATTTTTTAATTATCTTCAGTAAGATTTTACTTGT
>NW_006922057.1:1255425-1258287 GCF_000298275.1 Orycteropus afer afer | reverse complement strand
GCTTGTGGTAGATCCCACCATGGAGTTGATTTCCAGTCTCATCATGGAGAATAACTACCACCAGCTGCCCAGCCACTCAACCAGGTTCAGCCAAGTTAACACACAACCTTAACTACCAAAAGAGATGAACCTTAAAAACATTACGATAAGTGAAAGAAGCAAGACCCCAAACACTACATACTCTATAATTCCATTTATATGAAATATCAAAAAAAAAAAAAAAAAGTTAACTTTATAGTCACAAAAGGTAGTTCAGTGGTAGAACTCTTGCCTATTGTGCAAGAGACTCAGGTTTGATTTCAAGGCAATTCACCTCAGAAAAGCCTCCACTCTTCCTTCAGTGGAGGTTGGACTGTTGCTATGATGCTGAACAGGTTCCAGTAGAGCTTCTAGACCATGACCGACTAAGGAGAGAGGTCTGACCATGTATTAATGAAATATCACCCTATGAAAACCCTATTGATCACAATGGTCCTGTCTCATTGTGCATGGGGTCATCATGCGTGAGGGCCCTGACTCAATGGCAGCTAAGACGAACAACAACATAAAGACAGAAAGTAGATTAATGGTTGCCTGTGGTTGGGGTGGAAAGGGGATTAACTATAAACTAATTTTTTTTTTCTTACCACCGTCCCATTAAACAAACTTCTCTCAGCTCATATATATTCCTAGGTCCTGGCCCCTGGCAGACTACCCTTCTGTTTGGGTCACCCCATTCCTCCAGGTGATCCTCTGTGTGGTATAACTGTGAGGATGACCCATGGTCAGTTTCCTTCCATAACAAATGGAGGACAACCTTACTGCATGAGACTCAAGGCACACAATCTTTCCAGTCAACCTTGTTTCATCACTCTGATTCTATGTAGCATCTTGGCTTTAGATTTTCAGGCATGCATCAGGCAACAGTTACTGAACTCCTCAGGTTTCATGGGGTATATGATAACTTTTCCAAGTGGTTTACTTTAAGTTCCCCCAGATCCCACCCTTGTGCCTCACAGTTGGAAGTGGAGCAAAAAATCTCATCAGTGCTCAAAAACTTCTCAAAGGACACTTTCATTCTCGGTTTATTCACTCTCTACTCTCTTCAACTCCTAAATGAATCTTTAGCTTTGTGTCACACAGTCTGGAGGCTGAGGATGAGCTAATGCTGGAAAATCCAATTTGGGGCCAACTCCTTTGCAAGCCTTGCCAGAGCAGTCTAGCACCTCACTTTAGAATATCGGGACCCTTGGCATATGACCCTTAGTGTTCCAGATCGTGCAAACAGTTACTGCTCTTGGTTGCTACCAAAAGGTTGAATGTTCAAAGTTCATCCTTGGGAGACTGGCCTGAAAACTCAGCCACTGAAAACCGTATGGAGCACAGTTCCACTGTGATACACATGCAGTCACCATGAGTCAAAATCAGCTTGGTAGGAAACTGGTTATTTTTGTCCCCTATTGCTCTCAGCTTAGAGAACTCATTCAAAACTCTGAAACTGAAAAGTGTAGTTTTAACATTCTGACACATCTCTTCCATCTTATGTTGGCCAACTGTAGCACCTAGAAAATGTAATGGTCAAATTTTGATTTGGGTGCATGTGTTTCTTCCACGAAAAAGGCATGAGTCAACAATCATGTTACATTAAAAGGAAAGGTGAGCTCAAGTTGTGGGCCAATAATTGCACTGATGAATTTACCAGGGCATAGGGTGAAGGTGTGTATAATGTTGACATCATTCAACATGTCTATGCTGTGATTACCACCTAAGTGGAAGTACACTGTTTTGGAAGATCATCACTTAGCTTCGCTCATCTCAAATATATGCTGCTCCAATAAGACAATGCCCCAGCTCAGCAAGCTGGTTTAGCACAGGGTCAAAATTCTGCCACACCTGTTATGTATTCTATATCTTGAATTACTAGCTATGGTTTTTTCTGACCCATGGCCATATTTCTATTTAAGTGATAATTGTAACTAGGTGACAAATGTGAAACATCCTATTATCAATTATTCACCTTGAAATATACAATTGATTCCTCTCTAGTATATGGGGCAACATGTTTTATCAGCAAAGGCTCAGATGGTAAATAGTTTTTGATTTAGCAGGCCATACCACCTCTGTGTCAACTACTCAACTCTATCATTGTTAAGTCAACCACAGACAATACATAAATGAATGAGTGTGGCTCTTATTCCAATAAACCTTTATTTACTAAAATAGGTGACAGGCAAATTTGGCCTACTGGATATAGCTTGTCAAGCTTTGTTCTAGCACATTGAACTATTTGCCAAAAGATAGGTAATAGTCTTAAAAAATGTATTTTTTTTTTTTTTGTCAAATAGTCTTATTTCTTGTTTATTGTCCAATAAAGTGAACATTTTTGGGAAAGAACTTTTGAGACACCCTAAAAAATATTGCTGGGAAGGGGCCAGTAGAGGGGAGAGAGAGAAAATAACTGATGACCCTAAAAAACCAGGATAACATGTGAAAGACATCTCAGGCCATAAGAGAAAAGGCTGAGTTCAAAAAAGGACTTGCCCTTTGACTGATGGCTTTCATAACACAAGAGTCATGGTCATCTGCCAAAAGGATATTAGATGGACTTCAGTCTGAGATTGGAGGAGGTTTGAAATTGTCATTAAGGACAATTGGGGAGAAAGCTGACCAGGGACACAGAAGGCCTTGAGAACCTTTATTTCCTCATTTTAAAAATGAAACAAGTAGATGGGTGGACAGGCTAAACAATTAGGTATGTCTATGAAATGGGGAGTGTATCCAAGAGCATATATAGGGTTGGCAGACAATGGTCCTATAAGTTTATGTGAATGATCAGAATTCCCAGGTGGATAGTAGAGTTGACAAGGGGCAAGGTTGTGGTCA
>NW_006922057.1:1253158-1254685 GCF_000298275.1 Orycteropus afer afer | reverse complement strand
GTGGTCAATGACATGAGACAAAGTATATGTGAACTGCTGTATGGAAAGTGAATTTGCTCTGTAAATCTTCACCCAAATCACAATAATAAAAAAAAAAAAAATGAAACAAGGCCACCTTCCTCACCAGGTCATGGTGAAAGTTAAAACCTGGCCTATTGATCTGGGGATTTAAGAATCCTGGAATGTCTAATCAAGAAGGGACCTTAGAATTACCTGTTGTTGTTGTCATTGGCTGCCATCTGTCTTATGGTGACCCCATGTGTGCAGAGTGGAAATACTCCATAGGATTTTCAAGGCTGTAACCTTTGGAGGTTTCTCAAAAAGAGTGATGAATATCACTCATGATAGCAGAGATTGTTTTTTATGGACTGTGCAGATATGATATTAGCAAAAATAAATAAATAAATAAACCATTGCCAACATGTCAATCCTTATCCATAGGACAAAGTAAAACTGCCCCATAAGGTTTCAAGGCTGTAATCTTTACAGAAGCAGACTGATACATCTGTCTCCCACAGAACAGCTGGTGGGTTCAAACCACCAACTTTTTGGTTAGCAGCTGACTGCTTAACCACTATACCACCAGGGCTCCTTCGTTGTTGTTGTTATTATGTGCTGTCAAGTCAGACCCGATCATAGCAACCCCTCCTTGGGTTGCCAAGGCAGTATCACTACGAAAGTAGATTGCCCAACCTTCCTTCCGAGGAGTGGCTCATGAGTTTGAAACACCAGCCTTCTGGTTAGCAGTCAAGTGCCTTATGCACTATGCTACAAGAGCTAGAGATGACATTAAATAATATCAAATCAAACAGTGTAGAAGTACTTCCCTTCATTTGCTTCTTACCTTTGGATTTGCAGTCTCAGTCTGATGCTGGTACGTCTTTAATATCCCTGTTGTTGTTACGTGCCGTCGAGTTGGACCCAACTCATAGCGACCCCTCCTTGGGTTTCTGAGGCGGTATCAGTATGGAAGTAGATTGTCCAACCTTTCTTCCGAGGAGTGGCTGGTGGGTTTGAACTGCTGGGCTTCTGGTTAGCAGTCAAGTGCCTTAGGCACTACACTACCAGAACTCCTAATACCCCTCTACAACAGGATATTTTCCTATTTAGCAAACCATGGCAAGCCTCAAACATTCCATGGGCACCAATATCTGAATACAATTTCATATCATATCATATCATATCATGGGTTTGTTTTTCTCTTATTTATTTTTTATGGTTGATCTTCTACTTATGGCAATTATTCATTGGCTTTTCATTCATGATATAAGTATTACATAAATTTCCTTCTACAGTAAAATTAATGTAAGTCATTTTAAAGAAAACAATTAGTAAATAGCCTACAGGTAATACACAGATATGATGCAACAGTGAAGGTGTTACAAGAATGAGCCATCCTAGATTTCAGGGGAGGGGGGTTATGGCAGAGAGGGAAAGGAATTTCTCCAAGATCACACAGCATGCTAGAGCCTGAGCTGTAATTGAATGCCAAGCTTCTTTGTTCCCAGTTCTATGTCTGTCTGGTAC
>NW_006922057.1:1249845-1251628 GCF_000298275.1 Orycteropus afer afer | reverse complement strand
CTCTGTCTTCCAAGCCCACTGGAGCAAATGGGAGGCTTCCTCTGACTCACACAGCTGCAGGGACTGATGAACTCAACACTGGCAGGCAGTATAGCAGGGCTGATAAATCCAATACCAACAGGTAAAATGGCAGATTGTTGGCTCAGAGGCTGTGAAGGCAACAATCCCAACATCAGAAGGCAACAGTGCAGGCCACTGGTTCAAGTCCAGGAACTGAAGATGATGACTAGCCACATGCAGGATCCTTTCTATATATACAGGCAGCAGGCTACACCTCAAAGGAACTTCCCTTCAACTGATTAACTGCTCACAGCAGATTCTACCATGGAGGTCACACCATGTCCAATCTCATCAATCCAACTGCAAAGCCACTCAAACTCACAGCCCAGCTAAATTGACACACAACCTTTACTACCACACCATCAAATTGATTTGATTTACAGCAATCCCATATGTGCAGAGTAGAACTGCTCCATTTGGTTTTCAAGAATATGACCTTTTGGAAGCAGACCACCAGGCCTATCTTCTAAGGCACCTCTGGGTGTATTCAAACCACCAATATTTCAGCTAGTAGTTTGCAGCACACGGAGATTCACTCCATCTACTATAATTAGTCTTGCTGAACACCAGGCACAGCGCTAGAAGCTTTATGTGGATTGTCTCACGTAATCCCCTTCATTCCTTGAAAGAACACTTCTCATCAACTCTATTTTATAGCTGAGATAACTTAAGCTCAGAGAAATTAAGTAACCCACTAATAAAGAGGACCACCAAAACCAAACTCACTGCCTTTGAGTTGACGCTGACTCATAGTAGCCCCCATTCAGTTTTCAAGGCTGTAAATCTTTACGGAAGCAGACTGCCTCATCTTTCTTCCATGGTGTGGCTGATGGGTTTGAACCACTGACCTTTTAGTTAACAGCCAAATTCCTTAACCACTACACCACCATAGCTCCTTAATAAAGAGGACAGAGGAGCCAAAACCCTCATCCACATCTATGGATCCCCAAAGCCTGGAGTCTGTCACTTCCATAACTGTGCTTAATAATACAGCAGCCATAAAGCTGGGTAGATTTGGCAAGTGTTTGAGAAGAGTTGTTGGGCCTAGAATGTGGAGAGAGGAAGAAAGAGAGTGAGGAGAGACAATTGTGGGATTCCACAATGTGGAATTTAGGTGTGATGGTTAAGGTTGTGTATCAACTTGGCTGGGCCATGATTTTTGAGGGGCTTGGCAGCTGGAGGTAGTTATTCCCCACCCCATGATAATATTGGATGTAATGTAATCACCTCCATGATGGAGTCTGCTTTGAGCAGTTAATCAGTTGAAAAGAAGTTGTCTTTGGGGTGTGCCTGGCTTCCAGGATACATGGGAAGGATCCAGCATTTGGTTCATGACTCCTTGTCTCCAGTTCCTGGACTTGAACCAGTGACCTTCCATAATGTCTGCCAATCCTGGGATTGTTGCCTTCACAAACTGTGAGCCAACAATCTGCCATTTTACCTGCCAATCTTAGACTCATCAGCCTCAGCAGCGAGCAGCTTCATGAGTCAGGAGAAGCCTCCAGCTTGTTCCAGTGGGCTGACTAGGCAGAGCTAAAGCCCAAGGTCAAGGGGCCTCCACCTAACCCCTAGCGCCAGACCTCTGAACTCAGACTTCTAGCCTAGTCTTCCCTTAGAGTCAGCATTCTGAATTCAGACTTCTAACCTCCTAAACTGTAAGAGAATAAATTTCTCTTTGCTGAAGCCATCCACTTGTAGTATTTCTGTTATAGCAGCACTAGTT
>NW_006922057.1:1247274-1249229 GCF_000298275.1 Orycteropus afer afer | reverse complement strand
GAAATAGTGGCTGCAACAATAGGCTCAAACAGCCATGATCACAGGACTAGGCAATGTTTTGTTCTGTTATACATAAGACCACCATGAATCAGAGGCAACTTGACAGCACCGAACAAGTGACTGTCTTCTCCTGCCAAGTAATTGTTGAAACAGCAATTTGTGTTAAGTAACTACATTTTGATGATGTTTGTTAATACAGCGTAACTTTGTGTCTTCTTTCTAATAACAACAATGACTATGAAAGAGTGTGGTTAGCTTCAAAGTAGTGGCACCTATAAAAATATTACTAGTGGATGTCAAATCAAAGAGACAGGATTCCCAACCTGCTTAAAAATACAAAATCACTATCAAGCCTATCTTAATGGTAGCACAATATGGTGGGAAAGGGAACATGACCACCTAGATTTATTCCTGTCTGCAATACTCACCAGCTGTGTGGTAGCCTCTCTGAGCCCTTTTTCTCATCTGTCACATGGGGTTGATAATAATTCTAACCTCATGTGATGGTTATGAAGATTAAACAAGATTATACACATACATCTTCAACATAGTACCTGACACAGGCTAAGTCCTCACTAAATGTGACTATTACTCCTGAAGAAGGAGGCAAGGACTAATCCAAGATCCATTGATATAATCACTGGCAGAGATTAAAAATGTTAATTTCCTCCCTTCCCAACCATGCCTAATGAATCCTAAAAGAGAGCTGTTTTCAAGCGTTCAGGAGTTGACCAATACACACACACATACACACACACAGAGAGGCACGTGCAGCCCTGCCTTTAGCTGCTTTTTGATCCCTCTCCCAAGGCAGGAATGGAGATGAAGCCTGCCAACTGTGCAGCCATAATTGCATTTTCATCCTGAAAGAGGGTCTGGTGCAGAACACCTGCGGTCCAGTGCTACGTGACAGTGAGGTTGTCATGCAGGCAGTGAGGGCACAAGCAGCATGCAAATGTGGGGGCTCTGGGGCCCGTAACAGACAGACCTGGCAGATCCCTGAGTGCTCTTCCCACCTGCTGTCCCCACCCCAGCTCAAAGCAAGGGGCAGGCTGGAGGTTTGCAATTAACCCCTACTCAAGAGCCCCAAGGTGCTAGGAGTGGGGAGAAAGAAGTCCAAACATTTTCCTGATGCTCTGGGAAGAAGGATACAAAGTATGGTGGTTAAGAGCAGGGGGATTTTAAAAGTGTCAGCCAGAGTACAAAATCAAGTTCTGATGTTACTCATTGTGTAATCTAAGGCAGGTGCCACGTGCTTTCTGAGAACCAGCTGCAAGACTGTACATATACCACATTGCCGGATTGCCTGAGATGATGTGTATCAAGTACTCTGCTGATACTTGGCACATAATAGGTGCCTGATAAATGGTAGCCATTATAACTGAGATGATTCATTTATTTATTAGACAAACGTTCACTGAACATCTGTTATGTGCCCTTGTGTGGTACAAACAAATATTCCACTGCTAACCAAAAGATTGGAGGCTCAAGTCCACCCATCCCTGTCTCTGAAGAAAGGCCTGGCTATCTACTTCTGAAAAACTCAGCTATTGAAAACTATGGAGCACAGTTCTACTCTGACACATGCAGGGTCACCATGAATCCAAGTCGACTCGATGGCAACTGGTACCAGATTATGTGTTAGATACTGTCCCAGGCTTAGAGAACTGGAGACTGCTAAAGAATTGGAGATCAGGGAGGGACATAGTTACATATGCGTTTTTGAAGGACCACATGTGACAGACTCATGGAGGTGGATCTGGAAGGCTGTGAGGTTCCTGCACACAGAGGCTAGAGATGCTGAGGGTCTGAGTTTGAACAGTGGCACTGAGATTGGGGAAGACTAAGTGATGTCTCATTCTGGATTGAATTATGTCCCCAAAAAAGTTGTTGTTGTTGTTATATGCTATTGAGTCGGCCCCAACTCATGGCAACCCCTCCTTGGGTTTCCGAGG
>NW_006922057.1:1243788-1246763 GCF_000298275.1 Orycteropus afer afer | reverse complement strand
TGTTTGTTATGTTAATGAGACAGGATTAGTATAGAATGTATATTTAGTCAATCTCTTTTGAGATATAAAAGAGTTTAAACAAGCAAGAAGAAGCAGAGATGGGATAAGATAGATGCCAAGCCACATGGAGGTCTCCAAAGAACCGGAAAGCAGAAGCTGAAGAGACAAGACTCTTCTCCAAAGCTGACATAGAGAGAAAGCCTTTCCCTAGAGCCAGCACCCTGAATTTGAACTTCTAATCTCCTAAACCATGAAATAATACATTTCTGTTTATTAAAGCCACCAACTTGTAGTATTTCGGTTATAACAGCACTAGATAACTAAGACATGCATCCATGGAGAAAACCTTGAATAGGGATCAAACCTTCAGCAATGCCCCAAAAGTAAAGAAGGATTAAGAAATAAGGACCTGGAATCATTGGGAATGGATCATCTGCCTGACATTCAGGCTTGCTCTGGTCAGTTGCACCAAGAAAAATTTGCACAACTGAACCAATAAGCAACATGATGACAGCAGAGAAAACATTGATAGTGGAGAAAAGGATTTCATTTTATTGGGTAGACAATTAATGCCCATTAAGCAGCAGTCAAGAAATCAATGTATTTCATTGGGCAAGTCTGTTGTGAAAGACCACTTCAAAGTGTTAAAAAGCAAAGCTGTCACTTTGAGGACTGAGGTGCACCTGACCCAAGCCATGGTATTTTCAATCTCTTCAAATGCATGCAAAAGCTGGACAATAAACAAGAAATACCAAAGGGAATTGATGTCTTTGAATTATGGTGTTAGTGAAGAATATTAAATATGCCATGGACTGCCAGAAGAATGAACACATGTTTTGGAAGAAGTCCAGTCAAAATACTCCTCAGAAGTGATGATGATGAGACTTTGTCTCACATACTTTGCACCTGTTCTCAGGAGGGACCAGTCCCTGGAGAAGGACATCATGCTTGGTAAGGTAGAGGGACAGTGAAAAAGAGGAAGACCCTGAATGGAACAGAGGGACCCAAGGGCTGCAATAATAGACTCAAATACATCAATGATTGTGAGGATGGTGCAGGACCAGACAGTTTTTCATTCTGTTGTATGTGGGGTTGCTGTGAGTTAGAACTGACTCAATGGCACCTGATAACAAAAATTATTCACTAAAACCAATTGTTCATAGCTTACTCTATTCACTCATTCATTCATCCATTAAACAGCACCTATTTTTTGTAAGCTCTGTACTGGTTATGGTCATTGATAATCCTCAGCAAACCAGACAGACATGGTCCTTGCCCTCCTGTCACTCTCAATCTAGTGGGAAAAACAGACACCAAACTACTAACTCAATTAACTAAAGAATTCCAAATTGCCAGCAATTAATAGGGTGCCAAAGGAGAGAATGATTCCAGCTTAAACTGAGAAATCAGGAAATCTTCAATCTTCCCTGACCTGAAGAATGACCAACAAAAAAAAAAAAAAAAAAAAAAGAAAGAAAGAAAGAAACTCACTGCTGTGGAGTCAGATCTGACTCATAGTGACCCCTCCTTGGATTTCTGAGGCGGTATCTCTGCAGAAGTAGATTGCCCAATCTTCCTTCCAAGGAGTGGCTGGTGGGTTTGAACAACCAGCCTCCTGGTTAGCAGTCAAATGCCTTAGGCATCACGCCATGAGAGCTCCCCAAAACCAAGCTCACTGCCATTGAGTGGATTCCAACTCTATTGGGTTTCTGAGGCTGTAAATCTCTACGGAAGTAGATCACCTCAGCTCCCTTCCAAGAAGCAGCTGGTGGGTTTGAGCTGCTGAACCTCTGGTTAGAAGCCAAATCTTAATCCATTAACCAGGTGACAGGCAGAGGAGAGTTCCAGGTGGAAGAAGCTTTGCATACAGAGGCCCTGAATCAGAAAAAATATTGACCCACACTAGGAACTTCAAGAAGTTCCAGCTGTGTGCCTGAAGCAGCGATCAAGTTGGCAAGAGGCATGGGGTAAGACAGGGAGCAGGAGCTAGATCATAAAGACTAAAGGGCTCCTCGTTGTTGTTATTTGCCGTCGAGTCAGACCCGACTCATAGCGACCCCTCCTTGGGTTTCGAGGCAGTATCACTATGGAAATAGATTGCCTCATCTTCCTTCCGAGGAGTGGCTGGTGGGTTTGAACTGCCAGCCTTCTGGTTAGCAGTCAAGTGCCTTAGGCACTATGCTGCCAAAGGGCTCCTAGACCTCAGTAAAGAACTTGGATTTCATTCTAAGCAAAGGAAGGATTATTGTAGGGCCTAATTAGGGGAATAAATTAGCATATTCACATTTTACAGAGACTCTATGATGCCTGGATGGAGAATGGATTGCAGGTGAGCAAAAGAGCTGCAGGCTACAACATGGATGAACCTCGAAAACATTATGCTGAGTGAAATAAACCAGACACAAAAGAGCAAATATCGTATGATCTCACTTATTGAAATGTCCAGAATTGACATATATATAGAAACAAAGTCCATTAGTGGTTACCAGGGGCTGCAGGAACAGGAAAATGGAGAGTTATTGCTTAACTGGTATAATTTCTGTTCAGGGTGATGAAAGTTTTGGAAAAAAATAATGGAGATGATTGTACAACACTGTGAATATAATTAATGCCACTGAATTACACACTTAAAAAATGGTTAAGTGGTGATTTTTGTTGTGTATATTTAACTACAATAAAAGAAATTTTAGAAAACATAAATGAAAGGGAAAAAAAAAGTGCTATAGGGATGCAGTCAGACGATTACAGTAGTCCAGGCAAGAGATGATGTGGGTCAGTACCAGGGCAGTGAATGTGGGCATAGACAAGTGGTACAGTGGGAACTTATTTGGGGGATGATAGAATCTACCTATTTTAAAAGATCACTTAGAAAAGAAGACCCCTGAGGAGGCGGGGCAAGATGGCAGACTAGGCAGAAGGATTGCACAGACCCTCTTCAACAAAGAAAAGGGAAACCAATTAACACAGACACAGAA
>NW_006922057.1:1229319-1240463 GCF_000298275.1 Orycteropus afer afer | reverse complement strand
AAAAAAAAATCAAAATTAAAAAAAAAAAAAGAAAAGAAAAGAAAGAAGACCCCTACAAAGGGCACACATCACCCCTCTCCCCTGCTGCCCAATTATTTAAGAAAGAAAAAAAACTGGGAAATCATGTTTATCTTGAGAGGAGGTTCTTCATTCAACAGGAATTAAGCACTGCTCACCTTCCATATTGCCCCAATTTCTGCTGAAATACTAAGTAAATCTTGACACACTTTGATCTCACTTCCCTCCCTCCAAAAGCCAAGCAGCTGAGGTACCAGCGTCATTCACCCCTTTTGGCTGATGCTGCTTGGAGCATGATTCAGTTTGGACTGTTCCATGATATTGCTGGTGTTATGTGCCCTCTCATCGATCCTACTCATGTAGGGGTGACCCTATGTGACCCATGGAGTTTTCTAGATTGTAATCTTTATGGGAGCAGATCACCAGGTCTTTTCTTCTGCAGGTTCACTGGTGGGTTCAAACCTCCAGCCTTTTGGTTAGCAGCTGAGCAGTCAATCATCGCTCCTTACTTCCATTGTAAAAAACAAACAAAACTAAATGCATTCCACTGATTTTATTCCAACTCATAGCAACCTCCATCGGGTATCCAAGGCTGTAAATCTTAATAGAAGCATACTGCCCTATCTTTTTTCCACAGAGCAGTTGGGTTTGAACCACAGACCTTTTGGTTAGCAGCCAAATGCCTTAACCACTATACCACCAGAGCTCCTATTAGTCTAACTTCCAAATTCAAGGCATAAATCTGCCCCACATATTGGAAGGACATCTTCTGAACAACTACCTACTGCTGTTGCTGTTAGTTGCCACTGAGTCAGCCCAATCCATAGTGACATTCTGTACAACAGATGAAACGCTACCCAGGCCTGAGTCATCTTCATGCTCTTGGATATGTTTGAGGCCATAGTTGCAGAAGATCTTCCTCTTTTCTGCTTACCCTCTACTTTACCAAGAATAATTAGGCAAATCGTAAATGGTATAAGATATGAATCAGCTGAATTCTTCTTCTTGGAAATAAATTTTCTGTCTTATTTTCCCCTTCATCCTCCAGTGCTCAGAAAGCTTCCCCTTCCCCAAACCAAACTAACCTCATTGCCGTTGAGTCAGATCCAACTCACAGCAACCTCTCCTTGGGTTTCTGAGGCAGTATCACTATGGAAGTAGATTGTTCAGTCGTCCTTCCAAGAAGTGGCTGGTGGATTTGAACTGCCAACCTTCTGGTAAGCAGTCAAATGCCCTAGGCACTAAGCCACCAGAGCTCCCTCCACTTCCCCATCTTCAATATCAAGAAACTGAGGCAGAAAAAAAGCATCTCATTAAGACAATGATAGGTTATAATGTACTATAATAGTTGCTACTGGTATGACTCAGAGCTCTTAACTGCAAACAACAGAAATAAACTCTGGATATTTGCACAGAAAATCTATTTAAAAAAAACTATTGGGTGGTTGGCAGAATTACCAGGAGCATTGGAGGAACACATTTGGCCAATTGTGAGCCAGGAATAACTCCAAAAGCATATCACAGAATGGGATAAGTGAGGACATTATTGTCATCCCATTGGAGAACACTTCTTAGTTCCGGTCTTTTTGAGTGGAGGTCCAGACAGATGTTTGTGTTAGGTGGAGCATTAGTCACCCACCCACCTACATCATCCAGCTCTAAGGGAGGCTGAGAAAGTTGGTTGGGAAGCAGTTCCTTCTTTCCAGCAAAACCAATAAGGTAGTGAATTCCTCAAACATGGAAATGAGCTTGGATTAATAGGTGGCTAAAGTTGGAAGTGGCCCGTGTCCACTAAGCTGCCATTCATTGTGTCTTCTCTAATTATGGTCTCTGATTGTCAACATGCATATCATCATGCATGCACCTTGTCTGTGCCAGACATTGGGGATACAAAGATGAATAAGACAAGTTCATTGTCCTCCTAGGGCTCACGTTAAAAAGGAGAAAGAACAACAGGGATGAAGAAAGCTGAGTAGCCTGAAGCATTTGAAAGAGCCCTGCAATAAGAGTCAGAAAATATCAGTTCATATTGACATCTGAGCCTTTTCCACTGTGCAATGTGGAGCAAGTCTCTTTGGGTCTCAGTTTCCTTACCTATAAAATTGGGATGTCATCTAACAGTTCACGGATGGTTCTGAAGCTCAGAAAACAGTATATAGGAGGAAGTGCTCTGTAAGGGTAAGAGTCATTGCAGTCTACTGATGGCAAAACTGGTCACAATTCTCCACCCCTTCTTATATTCACAGGGGCCCTGCTGGTGAAATGGTTAACAGCTTAGCTCTTAACTGAAGGGTCAGTGGTACCCATGAGCGGCTTCATGAGAGAAAGATGTGGCCGTCGGCTTCCCTAAAGATTACAGCCTTGGAAACCCTGTGGGGCAGTTCTACTCTGTCCCTATTAGGTAGCTGTTCTGGTTACCTAGTATTGCTCTGATAAGAATATAGCACAAATGGGATGCTTGAACAAACAGGAGTTTATTCTCTTACCGTTTGGAGGCTTTAAGTTCGAGTTCAAAATGCCAGGCTCTAGGGGCTAGGTGAAATCCCCTTAACCTTAGGCTTCAGCCCTGCCTCCTGCTCCTGACCCACTGGAGCTAGAGGCTTTTCTTCACTCAGACAGATGCTGGCTGCTGAGACTGACAAGCTCAAGGTTGACAAGTAATAAGGCACAGTCCCGATGTCACCAAACCACAAGGCAGGCCATTTATTCAAGTCCATTGACAGGCCCAAGGTCGAATATGGCAGCACTGAGGATGAGAAAGACATAGAGAGGTACATGGGAAGTACAGACAACAAATATGAACCCTTTTGCATATATAGTACTGAGTTGTCAGTGAAGGCAAACATGGGTATATGGATGGATAGATAGGTGGAGAGGCTAAACGATTAGGTATGTCTATGAAATGGGGAGTATATACAAGATCATATATAGGGTTGGCAGACAATGGTCCTATAAGTTTATGTGAATGATCAGAATTCCTAGTTGTATAGTAGAGCTGACAAGGGGCAAGGTTGTGGTCACTGCTTGGTCACAGCCAGCTACCCAGAGGGACCGAGTAGTTGATCCTGCGGGCTTGGGACCATAGTCGCAGGAGACATCAAGCTCAATTGGCATAACATACTATACAAAACATTGTTCCACCTCCTACTTTGGCGAGTAGCGACTGGGATCTTAAAAGCTAGCAAGCTGCCATCTAGATGCAATGCTGGGTCTCTCCTCGTCCAGAGCAAAGAAGAAAGAAGAAAACCGAAATTAATGGAAACAATCAGTCCTAGCAACTGGTACACCATCCAATATGCAACCTATACAACTATGAGACCAGAAGAACTGGATGGTGCCTGGCTACCACTGTCATCCACTTGGAAGGGATGTAGGAGATCCTGCATAGAGAGGGAGAACAATGTGGAACAAAACTCAAAATCATTTGGAGGAAAAAAAAAAAAAAAAGAAGGTGGGGACCAGGTTTGCTGGTCCAATAGAGCCTGCTGGAACCACTGAGACTACGGCCCCTAGCTGCCCTTCAGGTCTGGAATTGAACCCACACCTGTGGTTTCCAGCCAAACAATGTACAGGCATGTGAGTTAAACATTTACCTCAAGTAGACACATGCCCTGGAGAGAACAATCATGGGAGAAGGAAGGGCTGCTTATGCACAGGGAGACAGCTCAGGGGGCAGGAGTGCATGGAGGGATGGACACTGGGAGGAGGTAACTATGGGGAGGAAGTGGGAGGGGAGCTGTTGCATTGTGGTAAACTGTGGTCAATGACATGAGACAAAGCATATGTGAACTGCTATATGGAAAGTCAATTTGCTCTGTAAATCTTCACCCAAATCACAATAACAAAAAAAGTCCCAAGGTCGGCAGAGCATGGCAGGCTGCTGAACAATGACATAGCTACATGCAGGGTCCAAGCATCTCATAAGCTAGACCCCATTCCCAAAGCTATTTCTTATATACAGGAAGCAGACCACATACCCAAAGCAGCTACTCAGCTGCTCCAATAGATTCCACCATGGAGTTCATTACCAATCTCACCATGGAAATAACTATATTCAGCTGCCCAGCCACTCAACCAGGCCTAGCCAAGTTGACACACAAACTTAACCACCACAGTAGCTATGAGTCAGAATCTACTGAATGGCAAGGGGTTTGGATTTTTGGTTGGTTTCTTATAATCACATCCATTGTAATGTGGTTTTATGGCTCCTCCCATCAAAAAGTAGCTTGATCCCATCTCTTCATATGCGTTTAACATGCGATTTGTTCTGGCCGAAAGGGTGCAGTGGAAGTGAGGGTATGTCAGTTTCAAGCCCTAATCTCAAGAAGTTTGCTCTCACTGGCTGCCAAAACTCCACCACCACCTTGCGGATAGCTAAGCTCACCTGACAGAGAATGAGAGACCATTAGGATGCGAGATCAATCGTCCTGACCAACAGCATTGTCAAGCCCAGCCAAGATCAGCAGAACTTCCTCCAGACTCAAAGATGCATAAGTGAGCCCCACTGAGACCAGAAGAACCACCCAGTGGGCCTATCAATAGTTATTGTTTCAAGCTGTTGGATTTAATTTGTTTTATGGCATTATTGTAGCAATAGATAATGGGTACAATAATCTGGGCTTCAGCCTCCCATGATTATAAAATGAGGTCACATTCCCTTGCAAACAAAAACAATTCAAATACCATACAGTATTTATTATTATTACTCAACAATATGGAGAGTAGTGAAACAGATGTAGGAGCTCTGGTGGCGTAGTGCCTAAGGCACTTGACTTCTAACCAGAAGGCTGGTGGCTCAAACCCACCAGCCACTCCTAGAAAGGAAGGTTGGGCAATCTACTTCCATAGTAATACTGCCTCGGAAACCCAAGGAAAGGGTTGCTATGAGTCAGATCCGACCAACAGCAGTGTGTTTAGTGTTTGGAAAGCAGATGTTGACAAACTTGTTCAGTAAAGGCCTTTGGGAGCTGCAAGGTCCCTGTCAAACTACTCAATTCTGCCATTGAAGTTCAAAAGCAGCCATTAACAAAATGTATCTAAATGTTAAATAAAACTCTTTACAAAAACAAGAATTTGCCTTGAGGGCTGTACTTTGCTGGCCCCTGGTGTAAAATAAACAGTAAAAGCCCTTCTTGGTGGCATAGTAGACAAGGCATTTGACTGCCAATCATAAGGTTGGAGGTTCAAATGCACCAGGCATTCTGCAGAAGGAAGATGGGGCAATCTACTTCTGTAAAGATTTACCACCTCAGAAACCCAAAAGGAGTTGCTATGAGTCGGAATCGACTCAATGGCAGTGAGTTTGGTTTGGTTTTGGTTTCTCTCTAGAGATAAAGGAGTTCTGTTGGCACAACCCCAGGGATAACCATTGTTAACAGTTTCGTTATGATCCTTCAAATCATTTTCTACGACCTGTTGTTGCCAGGTGCCTCCAGTCAATTTCTACTCATAATGACCATGTGTGTCACAGAGTAGACCTGCTCCATAAGATTGCCTAGGCTTCAATCTACAAAGCAAAGGGGCAGGCCTTTCTACCATGGAGCTCATGGGGGGTTCAAACCACAGACTTTTCTGTTAGCAGCCGAATGCTTAACGGTTGCACCACCAGTACTCCTTTCCCACACATATTCTTTAAATACATACTCCTATGCACATTAAAAGAAATAGGATCATATTATATGTATTAACTGTGGAAGCAAGACTGGGCAATCTACTTCTGTAAAGATTTGCCGCCTTGGAAACCCAATGGGGTTCTCTATGAGTCAGAATCGACTCAATGGCAGTAGGGTTTATTTATTTATTTATTTATTTTAATATATGTATTAACATCCACATGCATTTTTCACAGAATGTGTGTTGGATGTTTTTCTATGTCAGTACATAAGGGGTGACTTCATTGTTTTTAATAGCTGCAGAGTACTCCATAATAAAAATGTACTATAATTTATTGCTGGACTTATGGTTGTTTTCCGTATTTTAGTCTCCAAATTTATGTTGCAATAAACATCCTCATATAGATAGATCTTGATACACAAAGTGGACTGGCTCTCCCCATGACCTTCATTCACAGCATTCAGGCCAAAGATATAGTAATGCCTGATATAAGCCAGGCACTGTGTTATGTGCAGGTGAGTGGTATGTGGAAAGATAGGGATGGAGGGTGGTGGGGGCATCCAGAGATAAAGACATCAAGGTCTCTGCTCTCAAAGAGCTCACAATGTCATCAACATATGATGTTTACGAATGTATTAAGCACTAACAACTATAGACCAAGCACAGTGAAAAGTCGTTTAGATGCACTATCTCACCCAATCCTCACAACAAAAGCACCCCTTGGGATAAATACTCTTATCAGCCCCACTTTACAGATAAGGAGACTGAAGCTCAGAGTTGTTGATGTTGTTGTTGTTGTTTGCCCCCACTCACAGCGACCCCTCCTTGGGTTTCCGAGGCAGTATCACTACGGAAGTAGGATTGCCCAACCTTCCTTCCGAGGAGAAGCTCAGAGAGGTTAAGTAATTTAGCTGACATCACACAGCCAGGGATAGATTGAGCTGGAATTCAGACCCAGGCTCTTAAGCACACTTAGGAGCAGACTGATAGTAACAATGTGATTGTTATTGTTGTTAGTTGCCATTGAGTTTTGGAGGAAAATCCTGAAGACTTTCTTCTGAAGGGCTTTTGGGTGGATTGAAACAACCAAAGTTCCGGTTAGCCCTTGAGGGTTTAACCATTGTTGTTACCCAGGGAGGGAATTAGAAAATCAGGGAAAACTCCATGGAAGAAGTCACAACTGAGAAGCATCGAAAAGAAGAACGGGTGTTTTCCAGGCACAATAACAAAGAGGCAATGCCAGGTGAAGAGAAGCAGCGTGCACAAAGTCACTGAGTATGAAGCCGTGGAGCTTGTGGAAGCCCATGGTATGCAAGTCAGCAGACTGGGGTGCAGACTGAAGGGAGATGAGGGTGGAGACAGAGGCACGGCTAGATTGGGGGTCCTCAATTGAACTTTACTCTAAAAATGAGGAGGAGCCATTGAAGCAGGAACATCAAGATAAGAGTTGCAATGTTTTGAAAAAATCCCATTGGAAGACAGATCCACAGGGGTGGGATGGGGACCGGGAGACTGACCAGAGGCTGCTGTAGTCCTCCAAGGCACACTTGAAGTGTCTGTCTTCTGGGGCAGCTTTTGTCATGTAATAAAAGACAGCATGGTGGTTTCAGGGCTCAGGGGCAGGACGCACCAGGACCAGTGGCCTGAGCCCGGCAGTCAGGGGCGCCAGGAGCAGGTCAGCCCCTGCTTGCCCAGGATATCCAGCAGATAGCTGGCTACAGCGTGGGGAAACCTGCCTGCATCCTTGACCATTTCATTTTATGGCCGGAAAGCTCCAGGGGGCAAACAGATGCCCTCAGGTCGCCCCATCCTACCAAGAAGAGGACATCTTGAGCAGTGGCCCGGTCCATTTCCACTGCCCGCTCAGTTGGCATGGAAGAGTCTGTGGGCCTGCAGAGAGCCAAGCTGTGTGGCCGCTGGGTCATGAGTCATCCCAGCTGGTGTCGGCACTTTTCTCTCGGAGGCAGAGAAGCCCAGCGGAAGTGCGTCCTCAGGAGCCAGGAGCCCAGCGGAGAGCCACCAGGGGCTGCCAGCGGTGGCTGACAGCAGACTGCATACCAGCATCCGCCCTGCTGACCTTGGGGGAGTAAGTGAGAGGGCTGGGGGGCGGGAGTGGAAGGCAGGGGGAGGGCAGTGGTCATGCAAGGCACAAAGCCTGGGGTCTGAGCCCGGATGGCAGAGGGCACAGCCCTGACCAGGGCTAGGGCATTAAGTGCAAGGAAGTGAGTCATGGTGGCATTTGGCAAGTAAAACAGCTCAACTCTTGGACAGGCGGTGTGCTGAGCACTTAACGTCCTCATCACGCATGCTGAGAAGCTTCATATCTATTATTTTATTTAATCCGCTAGAACAAGGGCAGCCCGACCTGGCCTGTGGCCTGTCTTTGCACAGCTACTAGCTAAGGATGGTTTTTACAATTTTAAAAGGTTGTAAAAAAGAAAAGGAAATAATTTGTGGTAGAGGCTGTTCATAGAGAAAGTTCACTAACCTCTACACCAGATTATAAACTCAAAGAGGTTAGGAGATAAATATCCTGGATATATGTAAGTTGATTCAGACTCATAGCGACCCCCACTGGGTTTCTAAGGCTGTAAATCTTTGAAGAAGTAGATTGCCTCTTCTTCCTCCCACAGAGCAGCCAAATGCCTTACTATGCCACCAAAAACAAAAAACCAAGCTCACTGCCATGAGTGGATTCCAACTCATAGTGACCCCCATTGGGTTTCCAAGGTCGTAAATCTTTATGGCAGTAGATTGCCCCATCTTCCTTCCACAGAGCAGCTGGTGGGTTTAAACTGCTGACCTCCTTTCTGGTCAGCAGCCAACTGCTTTATCTACTATACCACAGCGCCTAACTACCACCGGAGCTAGCTCGCTTGCTCTCTCTCTCTATATGTGTGTGTGTGTGTGTGTGTGTGTGTGTAGTCACTGCCGTGGCGTTGGATCCAACTCATAGTGACCCCTCCTTGGGTTTCTGAGGCATTGTCACTATGGAGGTAGATTGCCCAAACTTCCCTCTGAGGAGTGGTTGGTGGGTTTGAACCACCAACCTTTTGGTTAGCAGAATATGTATTTGTTGTTGGATGCTGTCAAACGGATTCCCACTCATGGCAACCTCATGAGACAGAACTGCCCCATAGGGTTGTCTAGGCTGCAAACATTATGAGAGCAGATCACCAGGTCTTCTCCTCTGGAGCCCCTGGTGGGTTCAGATCACCACCTTTTTGGTTGGCAGCCGATTGCTTAACTCTTGCGCCACCAGGGCTTACTTATGGGCTTTCCCCATCTCCCCTTCCCTCCCTCCCTTTCCTTCCTCTCTCTCTCTTTCTACATATGTGTGTGCGGGCATGTATGAGAGAGAGATTGTTAATTGCCATTACCAGCTCTGACCCATGGAGACCTTGTAAATAACAGAACAGTCCTATACCATCTTCAGGATCCCATCGCCATGTTTGAGTCTGTTATTGTAGCTATTGTGTCAATCCATCTCAGTGAGGCTTTCCTTCATTTTTTTGGTAACATTTTATTGTTTGGGAGGTGAATGTTTACAGAGCACATTGGTTTTCCATTCAACAATTCATACACATTTTGTTAGTGACATTGATTGCAATCTCCACAGGTAATAGCACTCTTTCCACTTCCTGTGGTTTCCATTTGTCCTTCTTTCATATCTCTTCCTGCTTCCTGAGCTTTATCCCTGAGCAAATGCTACCCTTTTGATCTTTTATGGTTGATTGTTCTAATGATTACGTGCCTCCATGGTGTCATTGTTATCTCTTGCTAGAAACTGAGCCAAGGGGGTGAGTTCAGTTCCAGGCTTGAAGAGTGGCTGAGGGCCATAGTCTCTGGGGTTCCGCCAGTCTCTATTAGGCTAGTAAGCCTGGTTGTTTTATGATTTTGAGTGTTTTTCCACATTTTTCTGCTGCTATATCCAGGATCTTCTATTGTGATCCCTTTCAGAATGGTCAGCTGAGGTAGCCAGGCACCATCTAGTCTCCTGGTCTCAGGGTCATGGAAGCTGAGGTTCATGTGGTCTATTATTCCTTTGGACTAATTGTCCCCATGAATCTTTGATTTTCTTCACTCTTCTTTGCTTCAGACTAGGAGAGGCCAATAGTTGCACCATAGATGACTATTAACCCTCTACCAAACATGATGCCCTTTTCCAGTGCTTGATCTTTCCTGATAGCTTGTCCAAAGTAAATGAGCCAAAGTCACCCTATCTTTGCTTCTAAGGAGTGTTATGGCTGCATTTCTGCTGAGACTGACTTGTTCATTCCTCTGGCCATTCAATATCCTTTGCCAACACCACGATTCAAATACATCAATTCTTCTGTCTTCCTTTTTCATTGATATACACAGACACACACACATGCTCCACTTTCATGTTCCTTATACCTGTGACAGTTCATGACACATAGTAAATAAGCAATAAATATTGTCAAGTGAATGAATTAATGAATGATAAATGAACAAGTGAATGAATTAACTTATATAATCACCCAATGAGATAGATATCATTTTACCATTTTACAGATGAGGAAACTGAGGGTTAAGTGATGAAATGATTTTCCCAAGTCACAAACCTAGAAAGTACCTGAGCTGTGATTTAATCCTACCCAGTTATATATTCAAGTATATTATATATTCAAGTCCAGGCTAATAACTGTAGCGAAAAGGGCACAGTAGCCTAACTGAGAAACTGGAACTATGTCTGGTACTGCACAATTCTCAAACTTTTCTGTGCAGGAGAATCACCTGGGCCCTTGTCAAAATTTAGATTCTCAGGCTCTATCTTCTTGGGATTCTGACTCCATAAGAAAGAACTGAGACTGGGAGTCTGTATAGGAGAAAAAGAAGGAGTCCCAGCATGGTGCAAATGGTTAAGCACTGGACTACTGACCGAAAGGTTCACAGTTCAAACCTACACAGAGAAGTGTACATCAGAAGAAAGTCCTGGCAAACTGCTTCCAAAAGGTCACAGCCATTGAAAACCATATGGAACACAGTTCTACAATGAAACATATTGAGTCAAAATTGAATCAACGACACCTGGTTAGTTTTTAACAGGGGAGAACTTTAGGGAGAAGAATAGTGTATGATGTATGGTATGAAATGTATACCTCTTCCTCATTTGCCTACAACAGCTTCAGTAAACAGTTCATGTTTCATAAGTACCTATTAGGAAATAGTAACCTGTTGGGCCTGGAATTGAACTCACTCCTGTGGCTTCTAGACAAACAATAGATAGGCATATGAAGTGAACATTTACACCAGGTAGGTACATTCTTTTGAACAATCAACCATGGGAGATCAGAAGGGCAGTATTTGCACAGGTAGATAGCTCAGAGGGCAGGAATGCACAGGAAAGAAGGACACAAGGAAAAGGTAATCACTGGGAGGAAGTGAGAAGAAAGCTGTTCCATTATAGGGATTGCAATCAATGTCATGAAACAAAATGTATATGAACTGTTGTGTGAAAAATGAATTTGCTCTGTAAACTTTCACCCAAA
>NW_006922057.1:1226182-1228033 GCF_000298275.1 Orycteropus afer afer | reverse complement strand
ATTGAATGTAAAACGAGTCTGTCTTGGAAAATTTTACCCAAATCACAATAAAAAGTTAATTTTTAAAAGAGTGGGAAACTTTGTACAGATAATGATGATAACCTGCTAGGCAAGAGGTGAATGACTAACTTAGTTCTTGGCCCCTAGAGTGCAGAAAAAAGGAAAGGAAAGAGGAAGAAGGGAGACATGAAAGAGAAAGAGAACAAGAAGGAAGGAAGGAAGTGAGGGAGGGAAAGAAGAAGGGAGGGGAGAAAAGATGGAGAGAAGGCAGAAGGAGGAAAGGATGAAAGACGGAAGTATGGTTTGCTTGCAGGTGAATGACAAATTCCATCAAGAGTGATGATTGGTGGAAAGGAGATGGAAAACATTCTCAAAGCAATCTTGAAGAAGTCCATGGGTGATGCAAATAGTTAAACTCAAGGCTACTGATCCAAAGGTTAGTAGTTGCCAGAGGCTCCCAAAAGAAAGGCCTGGCAATCTGCTTCCAAAAGTTCACAGCCATGAAAACCCTATGGAACATAGTTCATCTCTGTTCACGTGGGGTAGCCGTGAGTGTTGACTGTAAGGCTACTGGTTACTGGTAATTATAAATATGACCCTGTATGGGAATATGGGTTTTCTTTTTTTATGTCAATTAGGTAATACCAGAGTAGGGTGCTATTTAGGGTCCTATATCTAATCACTTCTAAGATTATATGTTGTTGTTATGTGCCATCGAGTCAGACCCGACTCATAGTGACCCCTCCTTGGGTTTCCAAGGCAGTATCACTATGGAAGTAGATTGTCCCATCTTCCTTCTGAGGAGTGGCTGGTGGGTTTGAACCGCCAGTGTTCTGGTTAGAAGTCAAATGCCTTAGGCATTATACCACCAGAGCTCCTATATATATATATATATATATATATATATATATATGTTTTGAAGTAGGACAAAGAAAGAATTGGCCAAAGATAAAGAAATGATGGCACCACTGGCTGCCTCAAAGGAAAGCAGCTGAGTGTTGAGGGCAGAATGGAAGGGAGGTTTGACATTGAAAATTCTTTCATCCCTTTTGAATTTTGAACCACATGGAAATGTTGCCTGTCTACATATAAACGTATACATTATTTTGTAGAGCTGGTTAGGTTGATAATGTTTAGGAAAGGGCTTTCTAAGCATGAATATACTCCATCCTTTGCAAAAACTTAGGAAATTCTATTTTCTTTCTTTCAGAAGAACCAGAAGGCCAGCAGTTCCCTCCTTCCCAGCCCTAGAAGTGATCAGTTAAAAGTTTTGTCCTCTGCTGGGCACCTGCCCAACTGGTGCTGCATGCAACCATTTAGGCTGAACATTTCACAGTGCTGTAGGGAGCCAGACCCATTGGCGACAATATGAATGGGTTCAGTGTCTGTTCTGCACAATCATACATGGTAACATCCTCCTCCTCCTATCCTCCTCCTCCTATAACCTAGCCTTCTCCAAGGTATAAAAAGATCATCAAATCAAAACCCAAAACGGCCTCCACCAAGAGCCTCTTCTGTTTATCCGAGAGGGAGTTTATAAATGTAATTTGCCCATTGGTTTTCAAATGCGGAGGAAGAGAGCAAAACTCTTCAATGAGCTCACTTTCCCTCTGGCCCAGCACTTGATCCCTCACCACAAGTGAATTGAAGCTGCCCACAACAGCTAGCGATGATCTGATGGCGTGGTTGCCTGCTCCAGGAACTCAATTTGAGGAGTGGATTTAGCCTAAGGGAGCTTACAGCATCCTGATCACTCAGGATGTGAGGTTACTGTTAATGTTATCATCCTCCTGCCTTGCATCCTCTCCCCAACATAAAATCCTCTCAGATTGGATCTAGCCTGACCCATAA
>NW_006922057.1:1223094-1224207 GCF_000298275.1 Orycteropus afer afer | reverse complement strand
GGTTCAAACTCACTAGCCACTCCACAGAAGGAAGATGGAGCAATCTGCTTCCATAAAGATTTACCACCTTAGGAACCCAATGGGGGTCATTGTGAGTCGGAATCAACTCGATGGTAGTGGGTTTGGTTTTTTGTTTTTTGATTTTTAACAACAACCACAGTCCACAGGCTCTCTTGCCTCCTGGCCTTTGCATATGTTGGTTCCTCTACCTGGAGGACCTTCATAGAAGCAGACTGCCACATTCTTTCTCCTGTGGAGGGGATGGTGGGTTGGAACCAATTAGCAGCCAATCACTTCACTTCTGCACCACCAGGGCTCCTTTGAATGAAATATATCAGGCACAAAAGGACAAATCTTCTATGAGCCCAATTATGTGAAATACCTAGAACAGGCAAATAAATAGAGATGAAAGTTTATTACCCTTTCATGGTAGAAAGCTACATTCCTACAACAGAATATTGTGAAGCCATTAAAAATGATGATAAATCAATAAAATCAAGTCAGTTTCTGTCAAGTCAATTTCAGTAGGCTATGATCTTATGGAAGTAGATCTCCCACTTGATTTGAACCACCAACCTTTCAACTAGTAGTAGAGCATAAACCATGCATGCTACCCAAGGACTTATAAATAATGATAGAGAAGAATATTTGATATCATGGGAAAATTTTTACAGTATGTTGAGAAAACTTGGTTACAAAATAGTAATAGCAGCTAATATTTATTAAGAATTTACTCTGGATCTAAGCTGAAAGCAAAGAATGTCAGAAAGATGTTTACTTGTGTTTTATTGACTATGGAACAGCATTTGATTGTGTGAATCATAACAAATTATGGAGAACATTGAGAAGGATGGGAATTCCAGAACATTTAATTGTGCTCATGAGGAACCTGTACATAGATCAGGAGGCTGTCATTCAAACAGAACAAGGGGTTTAAAATCAGGAAGGGAGTGTTTCAGGGTTGGATCTTTTCACCATACTTATTCAATCTGTATGCTGAGCAAATAATCTGAGAACTCAGACTATAAGAAGAAGAACATGGCATCAGGATTGGAGGAAGATCATTAACAACCTATAATATGCAGACAACACAACTTTGCTTGCTGAAAGTGA
>NW_006922057.1:1216392-1217738 GCF_000298275.1 Orycteropus afer afer | reverse complement strand
AAGTCAATTCCAAGTCGTAGTGACTTGGGTTTCCAAGGCTGTAAATCATTATGGAAGTAGATTATCTCATCTTCTCCTGCAGGGTGGCTGATGGGTTTGAACCTCCAACCTTCTGGTTAGCTGTAAAATGCCCTAGGCACTGTGTCACCAGAGTTCCTTCATGGAAACCCTATGGGGCAGATCTGTTCTGTCCTATAGGATCACTATGAGTCAGAATTGATTCGACAGCAATGGGTTTTTGGTTCAATCTTTATAGAAGCAGGCTGCCACATCTTTCTCCTGTGGAGTGGATGGTAGGTTGGAACCAATTAGCAGCCAGTTGCTTCACTGCTGTACCACCAGGGCTTCTTTGAGTGAAATACATCAGGCACAAAAGGATAAATGTTGTATGATCCCACTTATGTGAAATACCTAGAACAGGCAATAATACAGAGATGAAAGTTTATTAGTGGTTACCGGGAGTGGGCGAGAGAGGGAAGGAGGGAGCTCTTGCTCAGGGGGCACTGAGCTTCTGATAAGAGTGATGGACATAATTGCAAACAGTAGTAGTGATGGTTGAACACGATGAAAGTAATTGATGTCACTGAATTGTATGTGTTTAAAAAAAATGTTGAAATGGTAAATGGTTTGCTATATTCAACACAATAATAATATTACTTCTTACAGTCATCAAACCACAATCACATCAAAGTCAAAAGAGAACTTGGCCCTGGTTTTTAAAAGGAACAGGATCAAAAATATGGAGTAAAAGTTCAAAAGTGGAGGATAATGTTCATGTCAGACAGTGAGTAACTCCCTCCTTCCGTGACTGCTTGGGTGTAAATATTAGTTCAAATGACTGCACATGAATTAACTGTCAGGGCTCTCAATACAGACAGTTGCAGAAGCAGACAGCTGTGTGAAACAGTCTTTAGCCAAGTGCCCTGTTCACCAAATGATCTGGCCTTAGAGCAGCATGTGGCATCTTGCCTTCTCCCACAACCAGACGTGGGGATGGTCCCATCATGAAAGTTCACATTTAGACAAAAAGAAGCTGCTTGATAATAACAACAGTTGTCATTTATTGAGCATCTACAGTTTTCACATATGCATATTATTCCTCATCCTCACAATAACTCTGAGAGTTAAGTTTCACCAAAACTCATTGCCCTTGAGTTGATTCAGACTCAAAGTGACCCCCATTGGGTTTTGAAGGCTGGAAATTTTTACAGAAGCAGACTCCCTCATCTTTCTTCAGAAGAGCAGCTGGTGGGTTCTAACCACTGACCTTTTGATTAGCAGCCAAATACATTAACCACTACACCACCATAGTTCCTTAAGTTAAGGTTGTTGTTGTTGTTATGTGC
>NW_006922057.1:1207832-1213691 GCF_000298275.1 Orycteropus afer afer | reverse complement strand
AGCTGATGCGGGATCAGGCAGTGTTTCGTTCTGCTGTGCATGGGGTCGCTATGAGTCGGAAACAACTCAACGGCACCTAACAACAACAACAACAAACCTTGCTTATTGTTCTGACTCAAAGTCCATGTCTTTCCCTGTTTTTGTTCTTTGCTGCCACTGAGTTGGCCACCAACTCATGGCAAGCCCATGCACAATAGAATGAAATGTTGCTCAGTCCTGCATGATCCCCATGATTGGTTATGGACAGGATGGGTATGATCTATAGAATTTTCTTTGGCTGATTTTTGAATGTGGATTGCTAAGTTTTTCTTCCTAGTCTGGGAGCTCCACTAAAAACTGTTCAACATCATAGCAACATGCAGTCCTCCACTGACAGGTGAGTGCTATCTGTGCCTGAGGTGCATTGGTGAGGAATCAAACTCAGCTCTCCCACATGGAAAGTGAGACCACTGAACTACCTGCTCACTCGGGTCTCTTGCTCTCACTCTTGCCCTTTCCCTTCTCTAAAACAGAGGCTATTTCACTGAATGAGTCAGGGTAATTAACACCAGCTGCTATAACAAACATTCCCCAAAGTCTCAGTGGCTTAACAAACAAATGTTCATGTCTTATACACATCAATCTGATGATGATTGAACAACACTCTTGTGAGACTTTTTCTCATGTCATTACTCAAGGATCCTGGCCTATTCCATCTTGTGGTGTCATAATCTTCAAAATGTGGCCTGAACCGTCACCACCAAAGAAAAAGAGAGATCATGGACAATGGATAGGGGGTTTGGTAGCCACGCCTGAAAGTAGGTCATACCACTTCAATCTTTCTCTTGGCCAAATCCCAATCACATTTCCCAGTGATATGGGAACCTGGAAATGTAATCTTGTGTGCACAGGAAGAAGAAACAGAATTGGTGAGTATCTAGCCACATTCAGTCACACTACTACAAGACAATGACTTACCAGTGCACCATGACTTCATCAGTTAGAAATTGTGCTCAGCTGTAGTAACAGAAAAAGTCCCTGGGCAGAATAATTGGTTAACCCCTTGGCTACTAAGCAAAATATTGGTGGTTCGAGCCCACCCAGAGGCACCTCAGAAAAAGGGCCTGGCGATCTATTTCCGAAAAATCAGCCACTGAAAACCCTGTGGAGCATAATTCTCTCTGACACACGTGGGGGTCACCATGAGTTGAGTCTACTCCCCAGGAACCATTTGCTTCATAATAACAGAGACTCGGAAAACATCTGCTTAAGGCTTCAGTGTGTGGGCTTCCCCACGGGGCTGCTCTCAACGTGCTCCAAAGCAAGTGGTCCAGGAGAAAACACACATGCCCAAGACGGAAGCCTTTCTGTAACCTAATCTCAAAAATGACATACTATCATTTCAGTCATTCTGTTTATTAAAAGTGAGGCACTAAGTCCAGCTCACACTCAAGGGAAGGGGACTAAACTCCACATTTTAAAGGGAGGACTAAAGAATTTGTGGACATTATTTTTAAAACCACACTCATACTCAATCCTTTCTCTCCCCACTGAGCTCTTGTCTTCTGGGATTTAAGACTCTGTGAGTGCAGCAGCTGCAACAGTAGCAATGACATCATCCACATCAACACAAGAGAATGACCATGTCAAGTGCTACCATTTTCTGAGCATTTGCCACGTTAACTGCTTCACGTGCACTTAATCCTCACGTGGGGTCACCATGAGTCAAAAGTGATTTGATGGCAGCTAACAACAACTACGCTATTAGACAAGCCCTCAGGTGGTCTCAAACAGGTAACATGCTCAGCTGCTAAACAAAAGGTTCCAGTCATCCAGAGGTGCCTTGAAAGGAAAGCCTGGGGTGACCAACTTCTAAAGAATCAGCCATCAAAAACCTTATGGAACACAGTTCTATTCTGACAAACATGAGCTGGAATTGACTCAATAGCAACTGGCAGAGGTAGTAGATAATTATTTCCCTTGACAGTGGAGGAAGTGAGGCAATATCACATGGAAGGAGATTGTCCAAACGTCCTTCTGAAGAGTGGCTGGTGGGTTTGAACCTCCAGCCTTCTGGTTAGCAGTCAAATGCCTTAGGCACTACACCACCAGAGCTCCTAGTAGAAGAAGTCAAGCCTTAGGGCAGTTAAGTGACTTGAAAAAAAAAGACTCACTCAATGTTAAATAGCTAATAACTGGATAAACCAGGATTTGGACCCAAATGTATCTCTAACTGCAAAGTCTACATTCTGACCCACAACTGTGCACTGCCTCCCACTGGCCAGTAGAGGGAACTCCACCATCCCAACAACTAGGTTTGGTTCCCAGAACCAAATGTCCCCCAGGAGAAAAGAAAGAAGAAAAGAAAAACCAACTTTGAAGTCAGAGTTAAAGAAGATACAAACTAGAGAAGGAGAAAGTGAAAGGTTGCAGTATACAGAGTGCACTGAAGGGATCCATATGAATGGAGGAGTTCAAGTATATCCCCCAAGAAATGCAAATCTATGCAGATACATGGTTGTGCCCTGAAAAAGATGGGCAGCTTTTCAGGAGGCAGTCCCCCTTGATCTCAGGGTTATTGTTATAAGGGTCACTTCTGCTAAAGACTGTAAGGAAAGTTGTACCAGAGGTGACATACCAACTGCTGCAGGAACTCACATCCCTAAGAAGAGGAAGACTTACCTAGCTCCCTATGAGCTGCCAGATTCAATAAATTAATACAAATCAGTGAAGAAAAAACCCTGTGTGCAAACAAGTGTCCATTTTGTGGTCCCAAAGGTTAATTAGCAAAAGCCAGACTGGAAATCTATCCTTTGGATGCACTCATTGAACTCAGATGTGCATTGGACTCACTCTGGGTCCTTATTTACAGAGCACAATCCTGTGGCCCTGCTCAGACTCCTGAGTGGGTGTTTGGAGGCAGAGGTCAGGCACACTGGAAATCTGAATTAGGGCTGTGGACCACATTTTGAGGGGGAGAGGGAAAAGCATTTTTAAAAAGACACAGGGTTTGAGAGCAGACAGACCTAGATTTGAATGTCAGCATGACATTTACTCGATGAGTGAATTTGGATGATGATCAGGTGTCACACTCTCTGTATTCTCATTTATAGAATGAGGCTAATTTTTGTCTTTCTCTCAAAGGCTTTGCCTTGGTTCTCTAGTGTTGCTATAACAGAAATACCACAAGTGAATGGCTTTAACAAGTAGGAATTTATTCTCTTACAATTTAGGAGACTAGAAGTCCAGATTCAGAGTGCCAACTCTAAGGACTAGGTGAAGGCCCTTTAACCTTGGGTTTTAACTCTGTCTCTTATTCCAGACCCACTGCAGCTAGAGGCATCTCCTAACTCCACTGCTGGCTGCTGAAGCTAAGGAACCCAAGGCAGGTAACATGACACAGTGCCAAGATCGGTAGGCAACCCAGCAGGCCAGTGGTCCAAGTCCAAGTCCCGAGAGTGGCAGACAACACATTCAACCCTAGAAAATGGAGATGAAGACTTGGCCAAATGCAAGATCCAGATGTGCCAAAAAGCTAGAAACTTTGCTCAAAGCTTCTCCTTATCTACTGGAAAGAGGCCACACCCCGAAGGCAGCTACTTAGCTGCTCACGGCGGATTCCACCACGGAGGTGATTACAATCTCATCATGGGGAATAACTACATCCAGCTGCCCAGCCACTCAAAACCACAGCCAAGCCAAGTTGACACACAATGTAAACAACCACAGGGTTGCAGTGAAGAATAATGAGATCATTCATTTAAGGGGCTTGGCACAATGCCCAACACATGATTAAAAACTCACTAAGTATTTAGTGTTGTTGTGATGATTAAGGAGTCCCTGGGTGGTGCCAACAGTTAGATGCTCAGTTGCTAACCAAAGAGTTAGAGGTTCAATCTATCCAGAGATGCCTCAGAAGAAAGCCCTGGTGATCCACTTCTGAAAGGTCACAGCCTTTTCTCCTTCTCTCTTTTTCTCTCACCCTCCCTCCCAGCTCTCCCAACTCTCCCCTTATTAAGATCTCAAGTTCTAGACCAGAAAAGGAGAATTATGAAGACTGATGAGGCCCACAGGTCCAAGCCATGTTCTCTAATCCAGCTTAGCCAATAACAGGCTAGATCATTTGTCGCCTCTCTGACTCCTGTGTCTATTAATTTTTCAATTGGTCCAAATTTTTTCAATTGGTACAGCAAAGGGCTGACCATCTGCCTGAGACCCCACCACCTAGTGTGTGTTTCTGAGTGCCTGAACTCATCTCACAGTGACTGAACTCCCTGGATATCCATTGTCTAGTTTGACAGGTTCCCACTGAGGCCAATTATTCTGTCACCATTAACCATGGCAACCTTACTCATGCGCTAATTTCACGGCTGTCAAGATTTCCTCTAGAGAAGCATCCTTTATTTGCTTGAATTATGACTGTTTTTCCATCAATTCTTAATCAAATGGGTCTGTGTGTGCAAAAATCAACAAAGAGAGAATAGCCATCATAAATGACACTTCAGAAGAAGAAGCTCCATGCTCAGCCTCATTAACAATTAATAATTGGGTTTTGAAGAAGCTTTCAAAAACACATAATGCATGTTTATAAACAATGCCACTGCTCCACCACCTCTGATACAAACAGCAACTACACCCACAGGGTGCACTCTGAGTGATTTCATATACATTCATTACTGCATTTAATCCTCACAACAACCTCAACTGCAGATGAAGAGATAGGCTCAGAGAGGATAAGTGAAGGCAGTGCCCCAAGTCACACAGCCCAAAGTTGCACAGCCATGATTCAAACTCAGATCTCTTGCCTCCAAAGTCCTCTTCTCTTTCCACCACACCATGATGCTTCTTTGTAACCCTCTCATCATGTACTCTTTTTATTTGGGAATATGTCAAGCCAAACTCCAGAACTGAAAGGCCTGTTTGTTTAAGTTTGTAGAATAAGCCCCAGCTTCAAATCCTGACTGTTCCTCTTGCTGGCTGTGTGGTTCCTGGGAAAGTCACTTATACTCTCTGAGCCTCAGTTTCCTCAACATGAGCACAGGGATGATAATTCTTGCCTTGCTTACCTTCTTGAGAGGCTATGGGCCTATAGAGAACAATGTTCACTAAAGTGCTTGGTAATCTATAGCAACATACATATTTTTGTTTAATATTATTATTAACATTATCCTTTTGTGGTAGGTAGACATCTAAATGAGACCCCAATGATCTTGGCCTTCTAGTATCCATTTCCTTTTGTAGTTCCCTCCCCTTTGAGTGTGGGTGGGACATGTGACTTGCTTCCAGTCAATAGAACATGACGAGGGTGATGGGCTCTCATGCCCATGGCTAGGGTACAAAAGATTTTGGCTTCTGTCTTGCTAGCAGACTCTCTTACTGTCTTAGTTATCTAGTGCTGCTATAACAGAACCACAAGTAGGTGGCTTTAAAGAACAGAAATGTGTTCTCTCACAGCTTAGGAGGTTAGAGATCCAAATTCAGAGCACCAACTCTAGGGAAAAGTTTTCTCTCTCTGTCAACTCTGAGGGAACGTCCTTGTTCCTTGGTTCCCTTGGAGAACTTCATGTAGTGTGGTATCTATCTTCTCCCAAATCTATTTCCTTCTCTTTGCCTGATCTGCTCTTTCAAATCTCCAGAGAGATTGACTTAAAACATACCCTACACTGTCTAATTATCATAACAACAAAAAAAATCTATTCCCAAATGGGATTATAATTACAGTTATACATTACTCCCATGGAGTTCTATTCAACTCATAGCAACCCCTCCTTGGCTTTCTGAGGAAGTATCACTATGGAAGTAGATTGCCCAACCTTTCTTCCGAGGAGTGGCTGATGGGTTTGAACCACCAGCCTTCTGGTTAGCAGTCAAATGCCTTAG
>NW_006922057.1:1207075-1207732 GCF_000298275.1 Orycteropus afer afer | reverse complement strand
TTGCCCAACCTTTCTTCCGAGGAGTGGCTGATGGGTTTGAACCACCAGCCTTCTGGTTAGCAGTCAAATGCCTTAGGCACTACACCACCAGATTTCAATCCATAGCAATTACTTTCTCATTTTGATGAAGCAAGCTTCCATGTCAAAGAGGCCCATTTGGAGAAGTCCTCAGTGCAGCAGTCCATGAGGAACTAAACTCTGCTAACACCCATGATTGTAGACGCGATCCTTCTCCAATTGAGCCTGGAGAGGAAAACGCAGTCTGTGAGAGACCCCTAAGCAGAGGATCCAGCTGAGCTCTGGCTGAATTCCTTACCCACCAAAACTCTGAGATGATGAATGCTATGAGTCGCTACATTGTGTGGTTCAATGGTAGAATTCTCACCTTCCATGCAGGAGACCTGGAAGGCATGCCTCCTGGGTGCAGCCACTACCTGTCTACCAATGGAGGTTTGTGTGTTGCTGTGATGTTGAGCAGGTTTCAGTGGAGCTTCCAAATTTAGAAGGACTAGAAAGGAAGGCCTGGTGATCTAGTTGTAAAAACAGCCAATGGATGGAACCAGACAAGGATGCCCTCTAGCATCACTTCTACTCAATATTGTACTGGAAGTCTTACCCAGGGCAATAAGGCAAGAAAGGGAAATCAGAGGCATCCAA
>NW_006922057.1:1188675-1201690 GCF_000298275.1 Orycteropus afer afer | reverse complement strand
AAAAAAAATAGGTGGTCATGGTAAACCCACAGCAGAATTGAGCTTGGGGGAAGGAGAGAGCTCCTGTTAAAATGCAGATTCCTGGGCCCTGTCCCTGGTCTTGTTATCAGATTCTCTCACTACAAGGTCAGGAGTCTGCATTTTAAGGAAGAAGTTTATGTACAGCAAGCTCGAGAACCATGCCACAGTGCCTGGTACATCTTGATCCATGAAGAACAAGACAGCTTTTGAAATAGTGCTGTATTATATTAGTGAGCCAGATTTTAAAATCCATCATCATTTTACATTTATGAAGTTCATTTTCATCCCCTTAATCAGAGGTCTAAAGCCAGCAGTCAGCCTGGAGTCTGTATTTGGCCAGCTGTTAAGTCTCCCCAACACCCACTTTCTTTTCCATGTTTTGAGAAGAATCTAGTTGGGGCCCTAAAGATCAACCACCCAGGTTCAAATCCTGTCTCTCCCTCTCTCACAGCTACGCTGTTTACACACTCTTGGCCTCAGTTTCCTCAGCTGCCAAATAGGGTAATAATAGTTCCTGCTTCATAAGCATGAGTGAGGATGAAACATGCTCACTGGCATAAAGCTTATAAAACAGTGTGGCAAACCCACCATGGAAGGAAGATGGGGCAATCTACTTCTATAAAGATTTACCACCTCAGGAACCAGTGGGGTTCTTTATGAGTTGGAATCAACTCAATCGCAGTGGGTTTGGTTTCTTTGGGCTTTTTTTGTTTTGTTTTGTTTTTGTTTTTGTTTGCATAGAGTAAATATTCCAAAAAGGTTAGTATTAATATTAAAATGTCACCTTTAGACTTCTTAAAAATCAGAAGGTCTGGCAGCCCTGGGTCTCCATTTCCCATGGCAGCATTCAGCTGGACCCAAGCAATGTCTGCTCCACGAGACTGGAAATGCTGCCACCTCGCTGCATTTACTCCCCTGGTCCTCCCTGGGGCATTCTCCGGCCAGATCTTCAGGTATTTGCATAGCTGCTCCTGTGGGCTTAATCAAAAGCTCATGTCCACCCTGAGACCAGAAGAACTAGATAATGCCCAGCTACCATTACCAGCTGTTCTAATCAGGGCCACAATAGATGGACCCTGATAGAATGGGAGAAAATGCGGCACAGAACCTCAAATTCCTAAACAAAAAAGCAGACCTACTGAACTGCTTGAGACTGGAGGACTCCCAAAGACTATGGCCATGAGACACTCTTCAAACCTTGAACTGAAACTAACCCTTAAGTTTACCTTGCAGTTAAATAATAATGGCTCAAAAAATAATAATATCACCCATAAATACTGTGCTCCTTTAAAAAAAAAAAAAATCTCCTATCTGAGACCAAATAGCCAACGATAAAACAAAGATAAGAGTATAAGTGGACAAGGAGACTAGATTAATGGAAATAGAACAACCAGAAAGGAAAATAATGAGAATGTTCATGCACTGAGAAGACTAAGCAATGATACTGAACAATCTATGTAGAAATTGTTGAATGGGAAGCTAAACTATTGTGTAAACTTTCACCAAAAACACAATAAAATATTATTTTTTAAAAAAAGTCTATTATTGTGCATCCCCAGGAGCCAAAGTTTCCAGCTCTCTCTCACCAGCCCAAGCTGTACTCAGCCAAGGTCCACCCTGGACTCAGTACCCACATTCTGGCAGTTGAGTGTAGAGCAAGAGGCTTCTAAGCCCCCTCAAGACAAATTTTGCTTTCTTGCCAGGCTCATGGTTCAGCATTGTCCCCTCAAATGAAAATCCCAATAAACAAACCCACTGTTGTTGAATCAATTCCAACTCACAGCACCCTAAGAAGACAGAGTAGAACTGTCCCATAAGGTTTCCAAGGCTGTCAGTCTTTACAGAAGCAGACTGCCACATCTTTCTTCCACAGAGAAGCTGGTGGGTACAAACCACTGATCTTCTGGTTAGCAGCTGAGCACTTAACCACTGTGCTACCAGGGCTCCTCACTGAGTCGAACTGAACTCACTGCATTTATTCAGCAGAATAGGGCTATTTTTACTCTAGGTAATTGTAAGCAAAGCAATTTTTCCTGGACCAGTCCTCCTAAGATCTTTTTCCTGGCTAACTGACATCTCCACCTGAGCTCAAAGGTCTTCCTTAAAATGCAAACTCCTGACCTCCACAAAGCCTTCCTTGCCCTGTCCAGGCTGGGTTAGCACCCTGCTGTGCTCCCTAGTCCCCTGGACTCTCCTCTTAAAGCACTCATCTTAATAGGTTTTCGGTGTTTCTTGTGCCGCCTCTTTTGGACCAAGTGTCCCATGAGGCCACAGTCTGTGTCTTGTCCATCACTGTCCTAAGCACTTAACAAATACATAACAATTAGTTGATACTCAATAGATGTTTTGCGATGAATGAAAGGAAGGAATAGAAGGAAGGTAGAAAGGAAAGAAGGAAAGGAAATAGGGTTTCTGTTGAGATTCAGGCAGTGGGAATTCTGTGTACAAAGAAGGAAGGAGAGAGACAGGACAAGCATTATTGCATACCTATTATATGTTTACCTGTGTTTTATTGACTATGCAAAAGCATTTGACTGTGTGGATCATAACAAATTTTAGATAACATTGCAAAGAATAGGAATTCCAGAAGAATTAATTGTGCTCATGAGGAACCTGAAAATATAACAAGAGACTGTCTTTCAAAGAGAACAATGGGATACTGAATGTTTTAAAATCAGGAAGGGTGTGCATTAGGGCTATATCCTTTCACCATCTTTATTCAATCTGCATGCTGAGCAAATAATCTGAGAAGCTGGACTATATGAAGACTGGAGGATTGGAGGAAGACACATAACCAGCCTGAGATATGACACAACCTTGCTTGCTGAAAGTGAAGATCATTTGATGCACTGACTTATGAAGATCAAAGAATACAGTCTGCAGTATGGCTTACACCACAAATATAAAGAAAACAAAAATCCTCACAACTAGACCAATGAGCAACATCATGATAAATGGAGAAAAGGTTGAAGTTGTCAAGGATTTCATTTCACTTGGATCCTTTCAATGCCCATGGAAGCAGCAGTCAAGAAATCCAGTGACTTATTGCATTGGGCAAATCTGCTGAGAAAGATCTCTTTAGAGTGTTAAAAAAAAAAAAAAAAAGCACTTTGAAGACTAAAGTGTGCCTGGCCCAAGCTATTGTCTTTTCAATTGCCTCACATGCATATTTAAAGCTGGACAATGAATAAAGAAGACCAAAGAAGAACTGATGCCTTTGAATTGTATTGGTGGAGAATATTGAATATACCAATCATCAGAAAAATAAGGAGCTCTGTTGGCACAGTGCCTAAGGCATTTGACTGCTAACCAGAGGGTTGGCAGTTCAAACCCACCAGCCACTTCACAGAAGGAAGAAGAGACAATCTACTTCCTTAAAAATTTACCACCTCAGAAAGCCAGTGGGGGTCACTATAAGTCAGAGTTGACTTGATTGCAGTGGGTTTAGCTTTGGGGGGTTTTATCAGAAGAATGAGCAAATCTGTCTTGGAAGAAGTACAACCAAAATGCTCCTTAGAAGTGAGAATAGCCAAACTTCATTTCTTGTACTTTGGTCATGTTAACGGGAGGGACCGGTCCCTGGAGAAGGATATCATGCTTGGTAAAGTGCTGGGTCACCGAAAAAAGAGAAAATCCTCAATGAGAGGAGACTGCAACAAGTGGCTGCTATATGGGCTCAAGCATAGCAACTATTATGAGCACGGCACAGAACTGGGTGATGTTTCATTCTGTTACACAGGGTCGTTTGGAGTCAAAACCAACTTGATGGCAACTAACAACTGTATGTGAAATTTCATAATAACCTTATGAAGTGGGTATTATAAACCCTTCTGCAAACAAGAAAACTGAGACTCAGAGATGTTAAATGATGCATCCAAGCTCACTGAGCTAGACCAGGAGTCAGCAAAGTTTTTCTGTAATGGGCCAGTTAGTAAAACATTTTAGGCTTCATGGGCCATATGGTTTCAGTTGCCACTACTCAACTATATCATTGTAGCACAAAAGCAGCCATAAGACAATCAGTAAACAATCAACTTGGCTATATTACAATAAAACTTTATTTACAAAATAGGCGGTGGGCCATAGGTTGCCAACCTCTGAGCTAGGCAATGACCCAAGGAAGATTTAAACCCATGTCTGTATATTACATATTGAAACCTCTCAGAGAGAAAGTTGGAGAAGGGCAGAGGAGCAGTAGAAGTGGTCCAGATCCAGGAAGGGAAGTTTGCTATGGGCAAGGTCAGAACAAAGTTAGCCCATCTGAGCATGGGAACTCACTCCCCAAGTAAGTATTCATTAAGCACCTACTGTGTGCCAGGTTTTGATATTTAGGGGTCCCAAAGAGGAGGAAGGCTCAGTCACTGGCCTCTCTTATCCTGCAATGCAACAAATTAACTGATTGGTATTTGCTTTCTTCCATTTATTAAATATTTGCTGAGACCTACTATGTGTGGGGAGTGAGACTACAGCAGTGAACAAATCAAGGTGGAGTACTCTGCTCTTAGGGAAGTTATAGCCCAGCTGCACAAAAGGGCATGAAATAATAATCACAGGAATAAATATTTAATTACAAATTAGGATAAATGCCATGAAGGAAAAGAACATGATGCTATGAGAGAGAATAACAAGAGAAAGCACATTTAGGTTGGGGGGAGGGGGAAGTTTGTCAGGGAAGGGCTCTTGGGGGAATAGCAAATGCCCAAAACTGAGACCACAAAGCATAGAGACAGTTCAGAGGAAGCTTAACGAAGATTCTGGAAGGCCATGACATTTGAAATCTACTTAGAAGGATGGGTGGGATGTGCTTGTATGTGGCTGAATCTACCACATACAACTGCACAGCTGTGTGCTGTGCAATTCCAGGGGGTAACTTCACATAGACACAGAGTGAACGGGACCCCAATGTTGTGCAGTGTACAACTGTATGCAACAAGCCTGTGCTGGGATGAAGAGAGAAAACGTTCCTCAAGGAAGGAGCAGGGCACAAGGTGAGGGCCCCAGCCCGTATCTGCTGAATCAATTCTGACTTATAGTGACCTCCTGGGTTACAGAATAGAACTACTTCATAGGATTTTCTAAGCTGTAATCTTTGTGGGAAGGAGATTTAGTGGTTAAGTGCTCAGCTGCTAACCAAAAAGGTCAAGAGTTGGAACTCACTGCAGCTCCATGCGAGAAAGAGGTGGCAGTCTCCTTCTGTAAAGATTACAGCTTTAGAAAACCTATGGAGCAGTTCTGTTCTGTCACATGAGGTCACTATGATTTGGAATAAACTCAATGGCAATGGATATTCTTTTCAATCTTTATGGAAGGTCTCCGGGTGGTGCAAATGGCTTGTGATCAGCTGTACCCTAAAGGATGATGGTTCAAACCCACCCAAAAGCACCACAGAGAAAAGGCCCTGGGGATCTGTTTGTGTAACGATTACAACCAAGAAAAGCCTATGGAGCAGTTCTACTCTGTAACACATGGGGTCACCAGGAATCAGAAGTGATTTGACAGTAATGGTTTTTGTTTTGTTTTGTTTTTAATTTTTACAGGAGCCTTTCTTCCATAGCACTGAGTGGATCCACTGGGTGGATTCAAGCCACCAAACTTTAGGCTAGTAGTAGTTGTTGTTGTTGTTATGTGCCGTTGAGTTGGACTCGACTCATAGCAACCCCTCCTTTGGTTTCCGAGGCAGTATCACTACAGAAGTAGATTGCCCCATCGTCCTTCCAAGGAGTGGCTGGTAGGTTTGAACCACCAGCCTTGTGGTTAGCAGTCAAGTGCCTTTAGGCACTGTGCTACCAGAGCTCCTAGGCTAGTAGTAGCCAAGAGCAAACTGTCTGTGCCACCCAGGGACCTTTGGTGAGGACCAAAAATCAAAAACCAAACATACTGCCATTGAGTAGATTCCAACTCATAGCAATCCCCTTTGGATCTCTGAGGCAGCAAATCTTTACAGAAGATTGCCCCATCTTCCTTCTGCAGAGAAGCTGGGGGGTTTGAACTGCCAACCTTCTGGTTAGCAGTCAAATGCCTTAGGCACCGTGCTACCAGAGTTCCTCTAGGTGAAGGCCAGGAGCCCCTTAATTTCACCAGGACCACTAGTAAATTGTCGTGACTTAAATGTTTTAGGTTCTGTATTCTTCCTCCCTTCTCCTTCTTCTTGAGCTGTAATGTGTGCATCGTGGTGCATCCTCGGGCCACCTCAGCGGTGGTGATGAATGCTCCTCTTGTGGCCTGTATCAGTTCTCCCAGTGAGGCCCTTGCCTGGCTCCTCATCAGCCTGCCTTCTGGCTGTAGTGTGTTAGGAAGGTACTCAGCCCCATACTTATTAGTCCCCATTTAATGAGCTGGCAGCTAAAACTTGCTGATGTAAAATTCATATTTATTGAATTTGATTGTCCCTGAGCCTGCTCCTGCAAGTCTAACCTGCTTGTCCTCGTGACAGGCACTACTCTGGATTATTGTGTTACAGTTTTATTGCTGGGCAGCCTATTAGCTCATTTCTTTGGGCAGGAAGTGCCTCCTCGGCATCCTCCACTGACTGGGTTCAGGCAGGTTTTCCATTTAAGAACTCTATAAGCTGGGGCGAGGGAGAGTTAGGGGAGGGCTTCAAATTCATATGCTTGCCTGGACCATGCAGGTGCGGCAAAGCGTGAACGGGCCCAGAAGCTAAGAGAGGATGATGAATTGGAAACCACAGGTTCCAGTAAAGGGGGTGGCCTACTACATGGTTGGCTTGTGCACAAGGTGACCAGTATGACCAAAGGTTCATTTTTCTAGGAAACTTGGAAAAAATGGAACTTTTTGGTATGTGGAAGCTCTCAGTTTTAAATACTCACAGTTAATATTTTAAAATGTGTTTACCATGGATTAAAGGTATTATTATTAGAATTGTCAAATATAATATGAAGATTGGCAGTAATGGAATTTTCAGAAAGCTAATCTACTGCCCATGAAGCGAGTCATATGTATTGACAAGATGTAGTCTATGGATGGGCTTGAGCTCTCACTTCAGGGGCTGTAGCTAACCACAGGCCAAGTAGTTCTTCCAACATGGCCTCACTCCTGCTTACCCTCACAAGATGATCACTGAGGACTGGATGCTAAGGTGAAGCACAGTGAAGAAATTAAGTACTGCCCAGCTATCAAAAAGGATAATGTCTGGGGTCTTATAAGCTTATCCTAAAACAAGCAGCCATCTAAAGAAGCAATCAACCAGTCCATGCAGAAGAAAGTACACATACCAAAGTGTGATCAAAGGATTTTAAACAAAATCCATGATCATGAGAGGGAGTGTATTCGAGTTTAAATTCTAAAGCGCTTGGTTTGTGGAAGGCTGCAGTCTATAGCAGGAGCCCTAACTCCACTTTGAGTCTTGACATAAATTCAGACACCATTTGACTACTTCCTGATCATTAAACCAGCAATATGTCTATGCTTAGACAAGGTTGGACAAACCTAACGAGGGGCAGTTTGCCCTCATGTAGAGTGTGGGTGAAAGTAAATTACAACTCCCAGGCAAGCCCAGGGAGGGACAGTTTTGTCCTCAGGCTTACACAAAGAACCAAGGAACTTGCCTAGGTGTGTCTTTAACAATTTACCGAAAATAGCTGCATGTTATCTAATTTAAGTTAGAAGCTGAGGTCCTGGTGACTCTGACTCAGGGTCATGTGGTCATGAATCATACCCTGACCACCACATAGCCAGGTGGTCAAGCCCCAGAACGAATCTTACAACCCTTTTTAACCTGCAGTTGTGTATGCATCTTGATCATGCTCCTTCTCCTGCTTCCGTGAACAGTAATTAATTGACCTGCCACCTATCATGATTTTGTGATGATTTCCTTTCTTTTCTATCATATGTAATTAAGTACATGGCCGTGAGTCAGCGGACTCCATTCAGCTCCTATACTGTGTGCATAAACTGATAGTTTCCCTCATCTGGGATAATTGTCTTTGCTTTGTCTTTGTTCTGTTTAAGCCTTAATAAAAGAGTCTCTATAGAAAACAAAATAATAAAATAAATGTCTTTAACACTATGCAAGCTAAAGAAATTATATATGGATGTCAAACTCAGTTCTTGGGCCATCAATTTTTAATTCTGAGCTAGAAGAAGCTGGAAGTCTAGGATAAAACAGCTTCTTCTGGGGAAACCACACATCTTCTGACCTGAAAGAAATCAACTGTTGAAGGGCAGTAGGAGTGTGTGGTAAAGAGAACAGGCTTTGAAGTCCAGCAGACCTGAGTTCAAATGCAGGCTCCACCCCCTGTTAGCTGTGTGTTCTTGAGCATGTCCTTCACCTTGTTGAGCATCATATTCCTCATCTATACTAGGGAGAAATCTACCTACTTTGCAAGGTTACCATATGGAATTAACTCTCTAAAATTAGGCATGGTCATGTGATTTGCTTTGACCAATGAAATATGAGCACAATGATGCTATCATTTCAAGAGCAGCGCAAAATTTACTGTGTCCCTTTTCCTATCTTGGGACTGTATGTCAAGATTGAAGTCTCTGTCATCATGAGTCTGTCAGTAACAATTAAAAGCATACACCTCTGCTGACTACCAGCAGAAATTAAAACAAACAACCAGTTGCCGTCCAGTCAGTTCCAACTCAGGGTGACTCCATGTGTCACAGATAGAACTGTGCCCTACAGTCATCTTCACAGAAGCATATCACCAGGCCTTTCTTCCATGGAGCCAGTGGGTAACTTCAAACCAGGAGGAGCTCTGGTAGCATAGCGCCTAAAGCATTTGACTGCCAACCAGAAGGCTGGAGGTTTAAACCCACCATCCACTCCTCAGAAGGAAGGTTGGGCAATCTATTTCTGTAGAGACACCACCTCAGAAACCCAAGGAAGGGTCGCTATGACTTGGATCCAACTTCAAACTATCAACCTTTAAAGTCAGTCATCAACCACCAACCATTTGCACCACCCAGAAACTTTAATCCTCTTAAAGAGAAGCAAATATTGGAACAATAATGCAGCCTAACAGATCCTCAATGAAAATTAGCTATTATGCTTTTGATATATAGCAGAAGGAGCCACCAAGCAGAGGTTTGGGCATTTAGGACATTTAGGAAAATATATGGAAGGATAGAGAGGAAAAGATAGCTTGGGGTTTGTACCTCCACCTAACCTCTGGGAGATCAGGGCTGAAGGCAGAACCCAAAGGAGCCGTCTTCACGTGGGTCTCAGGAACAGAGACCCAAGCAAGAGTCTTATTGTTGTTAGTTGCCATTGAGTTGGCTTCAACTCATGGCAACCTTATTTGTAACAAAATGAAACATTACCCAGTCAAGGGAAGCTGGTGGCACAGTGGTTAAGTGCTCATCTGCTAACTGAAAGGTTGGCAGTTCGAACCTACCAGCCATTCCACAGGAGAAATATGTGGCAGCCTGCTTATGTAAATACTCTAGTCTTGGAAACCATATGGGGCAGTTCTACCCTGTCCTATAGGGTCACTAGGAGTTGGAATCGACTCAACTCAACAGCAGTGGGATAGGTGCCATCTTCGTGATTCTTGGTACGTCTCAGTTCATTGTTGAGGTTATTGTGTCAGTTCATGTCACTGAGGGTTTCCCTCATTTTTGTTGACACTCCATCAACTATGATGTCCTTTTCTAGTGATTGGTTTTTCCAGATGAGGTGTCCAAATAAAGTGATCCAAAGTCTCATCATCTTCACTAAGCAAGAGCCTTAGGTCCACAGGATAAAATGTGACTAGAGTAGCCAAGAAAGACCTTCTCCCCACATTGTGACCATGATAGAGCAAGAATGGGCTCAGATGCACTGCTACTAAAAAGGAAAAAGAGAACCTACAGACTGGGGGAAACCTTCCCTGACCACGGGCTTGGCATACTCTAGAGGTCACCAGCACAGGAGCCACCATGAATGCCTTATCTTCTTGTGTCTGCTCAGACAGTCAGGATCGGCCAGAGGAAGCAGACTGGAAGCCAAGGGGGCTGATGAGGACATGTGAGACATTCTGGGACTGCAGGAGTGATGAGGGAAGACTCAGGGGAAGGCACCAGCGTTCCACGTTATACAAAGGCCTGTACCAGCACAAGCTGAATTGTCCCAGTAAATAAGGCCCTAGGCATAGTTGAGGCTACAGAGCCCTGTAACATCAATTCACCAGTAAAACTCCACATTCACAAGGGCAAGACCTATACAAATGAAGAAACAATCTTTGAGCAGAAAAGGCAAAAGATACTTAGTGTTCATGAAGCTTTGTCTCACCATGGCTGGCTTGAGGAAAGGGGTGTGTTGCAAAGGGGAAGCAATTGTGGTGGCAGGGACTACTGGCTGGGGCTAGGATGGGGTGGAGAGAGAAATAAAGCAAAGGTGACTTTTTCCTGCTGGAGTACCCAAAAGACAGCTCACATTCTAGAAGAAGATGAGTAACTATGGCCTGCAAGTGAGGGTTAACATTAACATTAAAACCAAAAACTAATCTCACTGCCATCAAGTCTATTAAAACTCATAGTGACCCTCTAAGACAGAATAGAACTGCCCCATAGAGTTCCCAAAGCAATAATCTTTACAGAAGCAGATTGCCTTATCTTTCTCCTACAGAGCAGCTACTGGGTTCAAACCACCAACCTTTCAGTTTGTAGCTCAGCCAATGAGATTAAATTACTTACCCAAGATCACACAGTTAATAAGTTATGAATCTAAAATATAAACCCAGGGGTCTGAGTCCATGGCCTTAATCACTAACCACCCAAAACAAGGTCTGAGAACCAGCAACATCAGCATCTCTTGGGAATTGTTACAAATGCAGACTCTCAGGCCACACCTAGAACTTGATCAGATCCTGCCACTTCAACAAGATCCTAACTTTCAAGTCAAACTGAGTTCCATAGGGCTTTCCACATCTGATTTTTCAGAAGTAGATAGTCAGGTCTTTCTTCCAAGGCACCTCTGGTGGACTTGAACTGCCAACCTGCAGGTACTTGCAGACACATTAGAGTTTGAAGAACTGACCCAGAATATTCTTCCTCCCAGGTGAAAAGAGGCACTTGTTGAGACTGCCATGCAGAAAATAAGGGGAGGAGCTGTGAACACAGCTTCCCTTCTGCAGCCCTCCTCCCACCCTCGGAGGTAATCAGACGTTCCCTCCTCCTGTTGCTGCCCAGCTCCAGGGAAGGCGTTTCTGACTAATGGGGTCTTGGCATGCCTGCCATAAGCTGGAACAACAGAGCTTGCTCCCATCCCTCCGTGTTTAGCTTGGCTGTTTGGAGCCCCTTGGTTGCCAACAGAAGTCACTGTGGTGCCTCTGAGCTCTCCTATAGATGAAATTAATTCCTCCAGAGCTGAGGGACCCAGGTGGGCGGGGGAGCAGAAGCCAGGCTGGGGGCAAACTGCTTTGGCAACAGCTGTTCCATTTGGGGAACTAATGAGACTCTAGGAAAAATCTGCCGAAGAATGCCAAGTCCTTGTTTGCTTGTGGAGTAGATACAGCCTTGGCCAAATTGGACAGCGAAGCAGAAATGCCCATCATTTTTGTTCAGTTTTGCACCTCCGTCTTGCATTACAGACTGAGAAGGATGAAAACCATGCCTGTCCCCAAGGTACCTCTCAACGCCACAGGGAAGATAGGCACCTTACAACATGGGGCTTCCAAAAGATCATTTGTCTGAACCCCCTGCTGACTCACAAACAAACCTTGATCATACCTCCTAAATGTCTCTTCAAAATATTTTGGCTCTCTGCTGCCTTTTGCAGTCAATGCATATCTCTTTGCACCAGGAATCCACAAACCCAGGAAGACCGTAACATATCTTTTTTATCTTCTTATAACTGAATTTTAATATTTTCTGGAGCCCCTTCTCTATGTGGCAGCAGTAAACTTAATCTTGTTTAATTGAGAATTAATTTGGACAAGTTAGGAAAAATGTAGCAAATTCACGATTCCATAGGTTAGCATATGCTTGGCTCCCTTCTACCTTAACTTTTGAGTTGGTTGCATTTAGTTATTGGGAGGTGTATATAGCATCACGGTGTAGGTGAGTCTCTGGGTGACACAAACAGTTGATGTGCTTGGCTCTTAATTGAAAGGTTGGAGGTTCAAATCCACCCAGAGTGCCTCGAAAGGAAGGCCTGGTGATCTCCTTCTGAAAAATCAGCCATTACAAGTCGTGTGGATGTGAAAGGACAAATACCGTATGATCTCACTTACAGGAAATAAGCAAATATACAGAATCCAAAGATTATTAATGGTAAGCAGGAGTGAGTGGAAAGGGGAAACACAGTTTTTGTTTGGATGGTATGGAGGTTATGTTAATGGTAGTGGAATATTTGGAAATATTGGAATATATGGGAAAAGGATAATGATAATAGTGGCACAACCTGAAAAATGTAATAAATGTCCTCGAACTGTAAATGCAGAAGCTGTGTTGGCAAAAGTTTTGATGTATATATTTTCACCACAATTTTTTAAAATAGTAGTAATAAAACCCTATGGAGTTACTCTGACACACACAAGGTCACCATGAGTTGGAGTCAACTTGCTGGCAACTGGTTTTCTATTACATCATGGTGTTAATGGGGCACTGTTTGACTCTTGGTTATCCCTTTGATATTCACTGAGAAGTACCTTGTCCTGTCTTGTCTTTAATCAACATCTTTTCTCTTTCCTGACATAATAGGGACGTCTTCATGCCTCTGGTCTCAGTCAGCGATGGTCATTCCTTCTCATTCCCACTATTGACCTTGCAGGCTCACTGCCTCTCAGTGTCTCAAGCTGAACTTGGTTACACCAAGCACATTCCCTTGTCCATGGAGATGCTGGGGACATGAGGACTCAATGATGTGAACTCGGACCTATCTGTGCAGACAACACTTGCAGCCATCTCTTCTCAACCTTTCCAAGTGAGGCAGCTCAAGAACTTCTCTCTGAGACTTGTCATCTGAGGCACAGGTTCTCTCTGCTTATGGATTCCCAAACCTAAACCAGAAACCCAGTTGCTGTTGAGTCATCTCCAACTCATGGCAACT
>NW_006922057.1:1182779-1183960 GCF_000298275.1 Orycteropus afer afer | reverse complement strand
AGGGTAACAAGGGAAAGTGTTCAGTGCAGATCAGTGAGTAAGCACAAGCCCACCTTGTTTCAGTACCTATGTAAATGTAAGATTTACAGCCTTGGAAACCCAGTGGAGGTTGCTATGAGTTGGAATTGATTCAGTGGCAGTGGATTTGTTTGTTTGCTTAGGCCAAAAATTATTCAACTTTTCCAATGTATTGCAAAAGCAGCCATAGATAATTTGTAAATTAATGAAAGTGGCAGTGTTCCAATAAAACTTTATTCATACAAACAGGCAGCAGTTCATAGTTTGTTATCCCTGTGTCTGAGTTGACACTAGTTCCTTATTATTCCTGTGACTCTCTGCTTCTGCCCCAGGGAGGAGCACAGAAATCTTTGCCAAGGCTGGAATCCCTAGTTCTTAGGGTTCAGATTCCCAGGTGAATTGTAACATGCCATTATCATTTCTGCCACCTATAAATTAGTGCCTGAGGCATTTGACCACTAACCAGAAGGCTAGCAACTCAAACCCACCAGCCACTCCTCTGAAGGAAGACTGGGCAATCTACTGCCATAGAAATGCTGCCTCAGATACCCAAGGAAGGGTTTCTATGAGTCAAAATTGACTCAACAGCAGTGAGGTTTTGTTTTGTTTCATTCTGTTTTGTTTTAATAAGTTATCGCCTGTGAGCAGGGTGGGAATACCAACTAATCAAGTGGGCTGCCAACCTTCAATCTTCCCAATTTCTAGAGTTATCTCCTCTCTCCAATCTTGCCCCCTAGAGCCTTCCCTCCTCTTCCTTTATCTCTTCAGTGAGTTTATGCATTTTACAAAAGACAGGAAGAGCAAGGGACTTTAAGCAGATTCTTCTTTCAACCCTAAGGTTTAGAAAATACAATGCTTGACAATCCACTTGAAATGAGAAAAGGGAAAAATGTAGGTAGAAAGAACACAAATTAATATATCAAGACATTATCCTGCCAAGTACTGTATTGCACTCATCTATTTACTTGACTTTATGAACATACTGTGAGCTCCTAGAGACCAAATCTTACTCATCACTGGCATTCAGCTCAGTGCCTGGCACATTCTAAGTGTTTCACAAACATTTTTTTCTTTTTCTTTAATTTTTTAAATTGTGATTTTGTTGAAAGTTTACAGAACAAATTAGTTTTCCATTCAACAATTCATACACATTTAGTTTTGTA
>NW_006922057.1:1180398-1182589 GCF_000298275.1 Orycteropus afer afer | reverse complement strand
TGTGTGACTCCTTGGTGTTCTTGTTTACATTATAGGACTATCGTTTGGCTGAAGATGAGCCATGGAGGTTGAATTCAGTTCTAGGCATGAAGAGTGTCTAAGACAATAGTCTCAGAAGTCCCACCAGTCTTTATCAGACCAGTAAGCCTGGTATTTCTGTAGTATTTTGAGTTTTGTTCTACATTTTCCTCCCATTCGAGCTGGGACCTTCTATGGTGATACCAGTCAGAGCAGTCAGCAATGGTAGTAGGCACCATCAAGTTCTTCTGGTCTCAGGGCTGTGGAGGCTGGGGTCCATGAATAGTTCTTGAAGTAAATAAAATATGTCCTGTAAGAATATGTGGTGGTTGAGTTCACAGAATTGTTCTCAAAAACTTATTTAATGTGAAAATAGCTAAAATCCTTCGTATTTGCAAGTTTTAAAATGGTAGAAAGTAGTTCTGGTGAGTGCCAGGAAATAAAAAAAAAATTGATTAAAAGGCAGTCTTGAGGTTGAAAGCAGATGCCGTGCACACAGTAGAATACCCCTAAATGAGTAGGATGAAAAGCAGGTTCAGTTAACAAGATAACAAAGAGATTAAGGAGATATTCATATGAGCCTAAATTTGAACTAGGGCCCGATTAATAACTTTTGAGGTTAACAAGATGGTTCTCTGTGATATTGGTATTGCCTGTTCAGCATGAGAGTTTTTCCTTCATCTTAATAGATACATATTACCCAAGTTACTCTGAAATTTAGCAGGTCTGTTTATGACCATTTGCGAATCTTACGTGAACTGGAGAGAAGGAAAGGAAACAAAGATTAAGATTTTCCTGAAGTAGAAGAGTTGAGAAAAAGAAAGTGGTGATTAAAGAAGCACGTATGTGTGTGTGTGTGTGTGTAGTATGTGTGTATAGTATGTGTGCCAATAATTCCTGAATTAGAACTAAGATTTAAGTGTTCAAAGACAGGGGACAAGAGGAAACCGAACAGGTATGGGAAGGTGAATTGGAGTACACCAAGAAATACATATTCATGAGTTTGACAAAGGAAATTTCTTGATTTATATTTATATGTGCTGTCAATATACCCATGAATATAGCAGAGCATGCAGGGGACAACGTTACAAAAACTTCTTAGCCACAACCAAACACCATGAGGGGATGAGTTGTGGGGCCTGGGTGCTCAGGACCACACTCTCAGGAGATATCAAGGTCAATTGGCATAAAAGAGTCACGAAGACAATGTTCTACATCCTATTGTGTTGAGTAGCAAATGGAGTCTTAAAAGCTTGTGAGCAGCCATCTAATGTATGACTCTTGGTCTTCCCATGTCCAAAGCAAAAAAGAGTAAACGAAAGCAAAGACACAAGGAAATAATTAGTCCAAGGACTAATGGACCACGGAAACCACAGCTTCCCCAACTCTGAGACCAGAACTAGACGGCGTCTAGCTGCCACTGCTGGCCACTCTGAAAGAGATCACAATAGGAAGTCCTGGAGAGAATGGAAGAAAAATGTGGGACACAACTAAAATCCTAAAAGAAATGCCAGGTTTACTGGTCTGATAGAGACTTGGTGGAACTCCAAAACTCTTAGTCATCCTTCAAACCTGGAACTGAACTGATTCCTAAGGTTCAACTTTTAGCCAAACAATGTTGGAGTTATTGTTCGGTGCCATCAAGTCAGGTCTGACTCATGGTGACCCTGTGCACGACAGAAGGAAACACTGCCCAGTCCTGTGCCATCCTCAAAATCTTTGCTGTGCTTGAGCCCAGTGTTGCAGTCGCTGCGTCAATCCACCTCATTGAGGCTCTTCCCCCTTGTCTCTGAACCTCTACGTTACCAAGCATGATATCCTTCTCCAGGGACTGGGCCCTTCTGAAAACATGACCAAAGTATAAGAGACAAAGTCTGGCCATTCTTGCTTCTAAGGATCATTCCAGTTGTACTTCTTCTAAGACAGATCTGTTCATTTGACTGGCAGTCTATTGGATTTCCAGTATTCTTCACAATTCAAAGGCACAATTCAAAGGCATCAACTTTTCTTTAGTCTTCTTTCTTCACTGTCCAGCTTTCACATGCATATATGGCTATTGAAAATAGTATGGCTTGGATCAGGCACAGCTCAGTCTTCAAAATGTCATTATTGATCTTTAACATTTTAAAGATGTCTTTTGCAGCAGTTTTGTCCAGTGCAATATGTCATCTGA
>NW_006922057.1:1173625-1174185 GCF_000298275.1 Orycteropus afer afer | reverse complement strand
GTGGTTTAAGCAGTTGTGGTGATGAGATCTGATGTATATGCTTTGAGCAGCCAATCAGTTGAAAGGTAGTTTTCTTAGGAGTATGGCCTGATTCCAATATATATATGGATGTCCTGAGCAAATTCGGGAAACTTCTGTGGATCTTCCTCTCATGTAGCTAAACTGTCCTGTGAGCCAACAATCCACCATTATGCCTGCTGATCTTGGCTTTGTCATCTGCTAAAATCAACAGCCTGTTATACTTCCTGCCAATCTTGAGGCCATCCACCTTTGCAGCTGCATAAGTCAGGAAAAGCCTCCAGCTTGATGTTTGATCCAGGACTTGAGACTTGACAGCCTCTATAACTGTGTGAGCCATTTTCCTAAGATAAGTTTCTCTCTGTCTCTCTCTCTCTCACTGTCTTTCCCTTTCTTTCTGTATATATAATTACATACATAGATACAGGAACTCTGGTGGTGTAATGCTTAAGGCATTTGACTACTAACTAGAAGACTGGTAGTTCAAATCCACCAGCCAGTCCTCGGAAGGAAGGTTGGGCAATCTACTTCCATAGTGATAC
>NW_006922057.1:1167269-1169918 GCF_000298275.1 Orycteropus afer afer | reverse complement strand
AGTCACTATACCAAAAAGAATTGATAGATGATCATCCATTTCAAGAGGTAGCATGTGATCAAGAACCAATGGTATTGAAGGAATAAGTCAAAGATGCACTGAAGGAATTGGTGATAAACAAGGCTCCAGAAACTGACAAAATACTCATTGAGATGTTTCAACAAATGGATGCCTCACTGGAGACACTTACTTGGCTTGGCCAAGAGATTCAGAAGACAGCTACCTGGCCAACTGACTGGAAGAGATCCATATTTGTGTCCATTCCAAAGAGAGGCAATCCCACAGAATGTGGAAATTATCCAACAATATCATTAATATCACCAAACTCAAAAAACAAACAGGCAAGTAAAATCTTACTGAAGATAATTCAAAAATGGTTGCAGCAGTGTATTGACAGAGAACTTCCAGAAATGCAAGCTGGATTCAGAAGAGGACATGAAATGAGGGATATCATTGCTGATATCAGATGGATTTTGACTGCAAGCAAAGAATAACAGAAAGATGTTTACTTGTGTTTTGCTAACTATGCAAAAGCATTCAATTGTGTGGATCATATGAAATTGTGGATAACATTGAGAAGAATGAGAATTCCAGAACACTTAATTGTACTCATGAGGAACCTGTACATAGACCAAGAAGCTGTTGTTCAAACAGAACAAGGGGACAATGCAGGGTTTAAAATCAGGAAGGAAGTGTGTTGGGGTTGTATCCTTTCACCATATTTATGTAATCTATGATGAGCAAATAATCTGAGAAGCTGGACTATATGAATAACAATGTGGCATCAGGATTGGAAGAAGACTCATTAACAACTTACGATATGCACACAACAACATTTTGTTTGCTGAGAGTGAGGATGATTTGAAGCACTTACTGATAAAGATTGAAGACTACAGTCTGCAGTATGCATTACAACTCAATATAAAGAAAACAAAAATCCTCCCAACTGGACCAATAAGCAGCATCACAATAAGTGGAGAAAAGATTGAAGTTGTCAAAGACTCCATATTACTTGGTTCTACAATCATCACAAACGGAAGCAGCAGTCAAGACATCAGACAACATATTACATTGGGCCAATCTGCTGCAAAAGACCTCTTTCAAGTGCTCAAGGGCAAAGATATCTCTTTGAAGACTAAGGTGTGCCTAACCCAAGCCATGGTATTTTCAATTGCCTCATATGCATGTGAGAGCTGGACAATGAATAAGGAAGAACAAATAAGAGTCTATGCTTTCAAGTTGTGGTGTTGGCGAAGAATACTGAAAGTACCATAGACTGCTAGAAGAACTAACCAATCTGTCTTGGATGAAGGGCAGCCAGAATGCTCCTTGGAAGTGAGAATGGCCAGATTTCATCCTGCCTACTTTGGTCATGTTTTCAGTAGGGACCATTCATTGGAGAAAGATACCATGCTTGGTAAAGTGGAGGGCCAATAAAAAGGGAAAGGCCCTCAACAAAATGAATTGACACAGAGGCTGCAATGATGGGCTCAGGTATAGCAAGGATTGTAGGGCTGGCACAGGACCAGGCAGTGTTTTGTTCTGTTGCACATAGGGTCGCTATGAGTCAGAGATGACTTAACGGTACCTAACAACAACAACAACAAATTTTTACAGAAGCAGACTTCCATATCTTTCTCCTGTGGAGTGGCTGGTGGGTTTGAACTACCAACCTTTCAGTTAGCAGCCAAGTGCTTAACCACTGTGCACCAGGGTTCCTTTCTTCTGATGATAGGTATTGTTTTTTTCCTGCCTCATTGCTTAATAGAACTTAAAATGGCTATGACATGAGTTTTACGTAAAACAGATGCCCTATCTTAAGTGTAATGAAATCACAAACAGGGCTTTGAAAGGAAAATGAAATAAATTACTCACGAGAGAAGCTTCAGCTTTAAAAGTTTGAAGTGAGGTGTATTGTGAGGTGAGTTGGGTCAATGAGTATGAGTTACTAATTTGCTCTTGTTGGATATATCCAATACCAAAAAAAAAAAAAATTAAGTGGATAAAGTAAAATTCAGATAAGCCCCTGTCTGAAATAGCACTCAACTACTCCTGGGCAAAAGAACTTCACAATTTCCACCTAATGAGTTTTGGGGGAGGTCCCTGGGTGGCACAAATGGTTTGCTTGTGGCTACTAACCAAAAGGTTGGTGATTTTAACCCCACAGTGGCACCCCAGAAGAAAGGCTTGACAATCTGCTTCTTTAAAGGTTACAGTCATTGAAAATCCAATGGAACTCAATTCTTCTCTGGCCACACTGAAACATGTAGGGTCACCATGAGTCAGAATTGACATGACAAGGCTTTTTTGTTTTGTTTTTGTTGTCATTTTTGGTTTAGAGCTTTGGGGTTATGAAGAGTGTTTCCTCATTAGAATTCCTTTGCCTGGTATATTTTCTCAATTTTAACAGTATAGTAACACCCCTATTTCACAGAAAAGAAAATAGAGGATAGGTTAACCATCTCACAATAAAATTTCATTGTTGTTAGCTGCCATCAAGTGGGTCCCGACTCAGGGTGACCTCATGCACAATGGAAGGAAAGGCTACCCAGTCTTGTGCTGTTTCCATGATCATGTTAAGTGCTTAATGTTATATATTAAGGAGCTCTGATGGTGTGGTAATTAAGGTATTTGGCTGCTAACCAAAAG
>NW_006922057.1:1140246-1141114 GCF_000298275.1 Orycteropus afer afer | reverse complement strand
ATTTATGTATTTTGGGGCACTTTCATTGGGTCCATAGATATTTTTTATGGTTATATCTTCTTGTTCAATTGATCCTTTAATGATTATGTAATGTATTTCCTTGTCTCTTATGGTGGTTTTTGTCTTAAAGTCAATTTGATCAGAAATTAATTTTGCCACTTCTGTTTCTTTTTGGTTGCCATTTGCTTGATAAATCTTTTTCCAACCTTTGATTTTTAGTCTATTTCTTTGTCTCTAAGGTGTGTCTCTTGTAGACACCATATTGATGGGTTATGTTTTCTTATCCAGTCTGCAACTCTCTGTCTCTTGAATGGTGCTTTTAATCCATTAATATTCAGTGTAATTATCAACAAGTATGAAATGGTTTCTGTCATTATGGTGTTTGTTTTTTCATGGGTGTTCATTTCTTTGTTCCATATAATTGTCTGTGCTGAGCTCATTATGTTTATGAATCATGTTATCATTTCTTTTGTTGCTATTGTTTTAGTATTTGCTAAATATTTGTGCTTGTCCTCTTTTTTATTGTGATGTGGAGGTTTATCATTTTTCTTTGAGGTTACCTGTGGTTTATAATTTTCTCCCTGAGTTTAGAACAGTTCATTCTATCTTGCAACTCTCTTGACTTCCTCACCATTTAGAAGTTCTATAACTACACTATTTTTCCCTTTTTTTGGTTTGTACTTGTCCTTGTTTACCAATTGATGTCTCTGGTCCCCTGTTAACAATCTTGTAAGCTTATTTTACTTTGGATACATCCACAGCTGTGTTGGTTTCTGGGTTATGTCATCTTGTGTATTAATGGTCATTTGTTGTTTGCTATTATTTGTTCTCTGCTCCAAGGACTCCCTGTAGTATCTCTTGTAAGGTG
>NW_006922057.1:1133293-1138186 GCF_000298275.1 Orycteropus afer afer | reverse complement strand
TAGGTCCTAACACCACTCAGCAATATCCAAGCTGTCTGTGCCATCAGGATTGCTGACAGACCACAGCTCTGTATGTCTCCTTTTTTGGTGTTTTCATGCAAGTTTTTCTACTAGTTGGAGTTTAGTCCACTTCTATATCCTTCCCTTCAAAACTCAGGGGTCCAGGATTATCTTCTGTATCTATGTTAATTGGTTCCCCTCTTCTTTGTTGAAGAGGGTCTGTGCAGTCTATATACTTATTCCACCATCTTACCAGAACTCCACTCAATATTTTACAGATATTTTGTTTTGTGACACTGGTTGCAATTCCCTCAATGTAACAGCACTGTTCCCACTTCCTTTCTGGGTTCCCCATTTCTCTTTGTATTTTGTACCTGCCCTTTCCCGAATTCTGAGCTTGTTTTGGGGCAAATGCTGCCCTTTTGATCTCCTATGGTTGATTGTACTGAGGAATATATTTCTCCCTGGTGCTATCATTCACTTTACAGGCCTGTCTATTGTTTGGCTAAAAGTTGATCCCTGGGGGGTGAGCTCAGTGCCAACCTTGAAGGCTATCTAAAGGGTCACAGTCTCAGAGGTTCTACTAGTCATTACCAGACCAATAAGTCTAGTCTTTTTGTGATTTTGGATTTTGTTGCACTTTTTTTTCCTCTGCCTGTCCAGGACCTTCTATTGTGACCCTGATCATGGTCTCAAGGTCCTGGAGGATTGGGTTCACATGGTCCATTAGTCCTTTGGACTAATTATTTCCTTGCATCTTTACTTTGCTTCATTTTTCTTTGCTCCAGATGGGGACATACCAATAGTTACACCTTAGATACCTGCTCACAAGATTTTAAGACCTCAGTTACTACTCACCAAAGTAAGATGTAGAACATTGTCTTTGTGGACTATGTTTGCCAATAGACCTAGACGTCCTTCAAGACTGTGGTCCTAAGTCCCAACCGCAGTAATTCATTCCCTCAAGGTGTTTGGTTATGGCTAAGAAGTTTTCATAACTTTGCCCCCTGAATGCTCTACTAGATCTTTGGACATATTTGCAGCACATACAAATACAGATGTAGAAATATCCTCTGCCAATCTGGTTCCCTTTTAAAAGAAATTCACCTTCAGTGGGCTGACCCCAGTATAAATTATCTCCGGACAACAAGGAATTCCTGTCATTAAAATAAGTACTTACCTGATGGTGCATGATCAGAGCATTCAGAGCTGCTTCCCCTGGATTATAAATGACAAGTTAAGCTAGTATTAAAGGATTCTAGGGCTCCAGAGCCCCTATCTAGCCTCATGGACTTCTCAGTCTACCTAAAAGACTCAAACACTTTCCAATCAAATCACTTCTTCTATGACCAAGTCAATGAAAGAGGAAGAGAGTCTCCCAGGATTCCCACTGCATAACTTTCTCTGCCCTCTCCTATAGGCACTCAAGGAGAAAAACCTGTTGCTTCCTAGTAGATTTCCAGAGGAATCATTGTCTTCCACAGATGGCTTCATCTACCAACCAACCCAATCCACTGTCATCAAATAGATTCCAACTCATTGTGACCCTATAGGACAGGGTAGAACTGTCCCATAAGGTTTCCAAGGCTGTAATCTTTTAAGGAAGCAGACTGCCACATCTTTCTTCCACAGAATGCCCAGTGGGTTTGAACCACTGACCTTTTGGTTAGCAGCCGTGCACTTAAGCACTATGCCACAGAGATCTTTGCCTTTCTCTAGAGCAATAAAAAACCAAAGCAGTTGCTGTCAAGTTGATTCTGACTCATGGTGACTCCATGTGTGTAGAGTGGGACTGTTCCATATGGATTTAGTGGCTGTATCTTTACAGAAGCAGATTGCCAGACTTTTCTTCTGAGACACCTCTGGATGCATTGGAACTGCCAAACTTTTGGTTAGTAATTAAGCACTTAACCATTTGCATCAGCAGGGACTCCTGCCACCCAGGGACTCCAGAGCAGGAATAAGGAAACATTTTGTGTAAAGGTCAAGAGAGTGAATATTTTAGGCTTTGTCAGTCATACTACCTATATCACAACTACTAAACTCTGCCATTGTAGTGCAAAAGCAGCCATAGACACACATTAATGAATGTGTGTGGCTGTGTTCCAATAAAATTTTATTTACACACACACACACACACACACACAAGCAGAGGGCTAGATTTGGCCCATGAGTCACAGTTTGCTGACCCCTGCTCTAGAGCATTTTAGGGGGAAGGGATGTGCTGGTCCTAGACGTGTTTGTCTCAGAAACACTCCTCACCCTTCCATGTTCACAAGGATTCTGATCCCCACAGGCTATGTTTCCCAGGCTTCTCCATTGGTTAGCTTCTGGTGATGGTTGGCAGGACATTGGGTGGTGGGAGGAAGAACAAATCCATGGTAATTCTCCTTCACTTCACCCCAGACTTGGACATGTCTTAATTTCCTAGTGCCACCATCATAAAGTGAGCTCTGGTAGTGTAGTGCCTAAGCCACTTGACTGCTAATCAGAAGGCTGGCAGTTCAAACCCACCAGCCACTCCTTGGAAGGAAGATGGGGCAATCTACTTCCATAGTGATACTGCCTCAGAAACTCAAGGAGGGGTCTCTATGAGTTGGGTCCAACTCGACGGCACATAACAGCAACAGCAACCATAATAAAACTACCACAAGTGGGTGGCTTTAAAGAAAGAGTTGTATTGCCTCACAGTTTTGGAGGCTAGTAGCTTGAATTCAGGGCATTGCTAGGGATATCCCCTGTCTACTCTGAACTTAAAAAAAAACACTCGCTGTTTTCAAGTCGGATCCAACTCATAGAAACCCCTCCTTGGGTTTCCAAGGTGGTATCACTATGGAAGTAGATTGCCAATCTTCCTTCCAAGGAGTGGCTGGTGGGTTTGAACTTCCAGCCTTCTGGTTACCAGTAAAATGTGTTAGGCACTATGCCACCAAGGCTCCCTGCTAACTGGGCCAAGTCCTCATATGTCTCCTTTTCTTTTTAGAAGATATCACTCAGAAGGGACTAGGCTTCGGACTCTCTCACTCCAGGATAAGTTCATTAACGAAACCAAAACTCTATTTCCAAATAGGGTTACATTCACAGGTATAGGTGTTAGGACTTCAACATACCTTTTGTTGTTGCTGTTAGTTGCTGTTGAGCTGGTTCCAACTCATAGTGACCCCATGTACAACAGAACAAAACAATGTCCAGTCCTGCACCATCCTCACAATAATTGCTATGCTTGCTTGAGCCCATCACTGCAGCCTCTGTGTCAATCCATACCACTGAGTGTCTTCCTCTTTTTTGCTGACCTTCTACTCTACCAAACATGATATCCTTCTTTAGGGACTGGTCCCTTCTGATAACATGGTCAGAGCATGAGAGACAAAATCAGACAAGTTTTTGCTTCTAAGGAGCATTCTGGTTGCACTTCTTCCTAGAAAGATTTTTAGGGGGACACAATTCAATCCATAATGGGCAACTTCTCCAAGCAACAGCTCTGTCTTCTTTCTGGCTCCAGCCCCCATAAGACATACCTACCATAGTTCCCAACCATTGAAGAGTATGGATCACAGCTGTCCAATCCATGACTTATGGCCACAAGACTGGGCAGCATTTTGTGCCTGGGGTCATCATGAGTCAGGGATCTACTTGATTATAGCTAACAACAACAGCCATGGTTCCAGCTTCTTCTCAGTGACCTAGGCTCTGCCAACCCCACTCTTTCTCTTTGTCCTTCCTACTTTACTGATAGTGATGACTTCCTTTTGTTGCTACCCTTTGGGCTGCTTCACAGTCCCCTGGTAGCTTCCCCAGTTCTTCCCTCACCTGTGTGGCCAATCTCCTGTGTATGTAAATTCCTTTGATATTAAAAACTTGGAGTAGTTCCCCTTTTTTTTCCTTGGTTAGACCCTAGCTGATCCAGGAGGCAATAATTATGCCTTTGCATTCAGCAAACAGTGCTGAGAAACATTGCTGGCCAGGCCTGAGAGGGCTTTAAAGATGATATCCTTTCCTGGCTATGCTGGAAGAAATAATGAGTTTAGCAGAAAAAGCACTTTGCTTGGAGAGTGAACCTTTCAGCAGTGCTTGACCGGAGTTGATGGATAGTCTGTATATGGAAAGCTGCTTCTGTACCCACTGCCATGAGAGGAAGACAGGACAGGGTTTGGAGTGAGTGGAGGGTGTGGGTGAGGGTACACTCACACAGGAGACAGGGTGAGTATCCCACCACAGCCAGGCTCTGTTCAATGCAAAAATATTAACTATTATAACTCAACATTATCCACTAAAATTAATAAAATGATAATAAATACAGAAAGCTAAGTGCTTTGCATAATAGTCTTGGTATTTCCCAAACCTGCTTACTAAAATTGCTGATTCCTGGACCCCATCTCAGATTTATTGGTTTAAAGATAAAGTTGAGAATCTCTGTATTTTAATAAACAGTAAAGTGTTCTCAATGATTAGGCAAGTTGAGAGAAAAATGTACTATCTTTTTTCATCCTCACCACATACTTGTGAAGTAAATACTCTTATCCTCATTTTATAGATGCAGAAACTAAAGAGACATCGGAGTGAAATGGCAGAGTGAGGATTCAGACCCAGGTCTGTTTGACTCTAAAGCCTAGAGTAAAACCAAAACACCAGTTACTGTCGAGTTGATCTCGATTCATGGTGACCTCATGTGTGCCAGAGTAGAACTTGCTCCACAGTGTTTTCAATGGCTGGTTCCTTGGACATCACCACGTTTTGCTTCTGAGGTGCCTTTCAGTGTACTTCTTTCAATCTTTCAGTTAACAGCCAAGCATGTTAACTGTTTGCAATATCCAGGGGCTTCAAAGCCCAGAGTAATATCTCAATTTATGACTCCTCCAATGATCCACATCCTTTTCATACAGCTCATTTAAT
>NW_006922057.1:1132216-1132933 GCF_000298275.1 Orycteropus afer afer | reverse complement strand
ATTGTATACTTAAAATGGGTAAACTTTATGGTATATAGATGAAACCTCCATAAACCTGTTTTAAAAAGCAAAACCACCAAGCAATCCTGATCCTAGGTATACATCCAGGAAAAGTGTAAACAGGAAGGCAAATAGAAACCTGTTCACCAATGTTCATTGCAGCACATTTTACAACAGACAAAAGATGGAAACAACCCAAATGTCCATCAACAGATGAATAGATAACCAAAATGTAGAATATCTATCTTGTTGTTATGTGCCATTGAATCAATTCTGATGAATAGTGACCCTATATGACTGCACATAACAACAACAACAACATGACTGAGTAGAACTGCCCCATAGAGTTTCCTAGGCTATAATCTTCATGGAGCAGATCATCAGATATTTTCTTCCAAGCAGCCATTGATGGGTTCAAACCACTGACATATTGGTTAGCAACTGAGCACTTAACCGTTGTGCCACCAAGGCCCAAGTATATCTGTCTATACCATAGAATATTACTCAGCCATAAAAGTAACTGAAGTGCTGGATAGCAGACTAGGCAGATATGCTATCCAGACCCTCTACAACAAAGACTCAAGGAACCAAGTGCAACAGATATGGATGGCAATCCAGGAACCGGAGCTAAAAATGAAAGGTAAAGAAGTAAATCAAATACCAATTAGAGGAAGAGAGTGAATGAAAACAGCAAACAAAGAGGATTGGGAGTAGCAA
>NW_006922057.1:1130296-1131297 GCF_000298275.1 Orycteropus afer afer | reverse complement strand
TGTTGGATTTTACATGGTTGTTTGCAGGTCTTTAAGACCCCAGTCAGTACTCACCAAAGTAGGATGAAGAACAGTGTTTTTGTATAGTACATTATGCCAGTTGAGCTTTATGTAGTCCACAACCATCCGGAGCCTGTGGGCCCAAGTGACTCACTTCCTTAAGGTGTTTGTCTGTGGCTAAGAAGTTATCATAACTTTGTCCCTTGTTAAGTCTATTATATACAAGGACATTCTTATAGCACATATCAATACACATGTAGAAATACCATCTGCTAAACTTATATATGGTCAAAGGTACATTCCTTTTGGTTTACCCATACATGATCATTTAGCCCATCTATGTATGTATCCACCCACAGATTAATGGTTTGTTATTACTGATAATGCAGTATTGTGTGTGTGAAAGAGTTTACTTTTGTTGTCTTTACTTCTTCTGCACCTCCCCCTGTCTTCCTTTTCCTTAATGTTATTGTGCTAGTCACTCACTTTTGGTACATTGCCTTTCCTTTCACCCAAATCAATATTTGTCTCTTACCTAACTACCAATTTTCCCTTCCATTCCCTCTAATCTCTGGAAACCAACAGTTTCCTATCATGTATCACTTTTCCTTGACTTTTTATAATAGTGCACTCATACAGTATTTGTCCTTTTATAATTGATTTATTTCACTCACCATAATGTCCTCCAAATTCATTTATGTTATAAGGTGTTTTCCAGATTTTTCATCATTCTTTACTGTTGCATAGTATTTCACTGTGTGTATGTACCATAATTTGGTCATCCATTCATCCACTGATGGGCACTTAGGTTATTTCCAACTCTTTGCTATTGTGAATAGTGCTGCAATGAACATAAGTGTGCATACACCTATTCATGTGATGATTTTCACTTCTTTAGAATATATACCTAGTAGGGGAATCCCGGACAGCCACAGGGATCCAAGTAAGGGTGGTAGGAGAGGTTTCCAAAAGGGAGAGAAACTTGTCTGTTGGTTTGTCCT
>NW_006922057.1:1122971-1125781 GCF_000298275.1 Orycteropus afer afer | reverse complement strand
ATGCTTAGTAAAGTGGAGGGCCAACAAAAAAGGGGAAGCCATCAACTAGATGGATTGACACAGTGGCTGCAATGATGGGCTCAGATATAGCAAGGATTGTGAGGCTGGCACAGGACCAGGCAAGGCAGTGTTTTGTTCTGTTGTGCATAGGGATACTATGAGTTGGAGCCAACTCGACAGCACCTAACAACAACAACAACGATGACTAAGTATCACAAGCATTTCTTCCTGTGTTTGTTGGCCACATGAACATGTTCTTTGGTGAAGTGTCTGATCATGTTTTCTGCCCAGTTTTTAATTGGATTGTTTGTCTTTTTGATGTTGAGGTGTTGGAGTTTTCTATAAATTTTAGAGATAAATCCCTTCTTGGATATGTCATTGCAAAATATTTTTCCCAATCTGTAGGTTCTCTTTTCACTCTTTTGGAGAAGCCTCTTGATGTGCATCAGAATTTAATTTGTAGAAGGCCTCAGACATATGGTTTATCTTGTGCTGTTTGTGCATTTTAATTATGTTTGATGTTTATTTATTCCATATGGAAGGGCCTCTAATTTATCCCCTATATTTCCTTTGATGAACTTTATACTTTTATGTTTTACATTTAAGTATTTGATCCATCTTGAGTTAGTTTTTATGTATGGCATGTGGTATAGATCTTTGTTTCATTTTTCTGCAAATGGATATCCAGTTTTGCCAGCACCATTTGTTAAAGAGACTGTTTCTCCCCCCGTTTAACGGATTTTGGCCCTTTGTCAAAGATCAACTGTCCATAGGTGGATAGATCTATATATGGGTACTCAATTCTGTTCCACTGGTCTATGTGTCTGCCAATGAACCAACATCAGGCTGTTTTGACTGCCGTGGCTGTATAGTAGGTTTTGAGATCCTGGAGTGTAAGACTGCCTACTTTGTTCTTCTTCTTCAGTAGTGCTTGCTTATCTTAGCTCTCTGGGATTTTCTATATATAAGATCATATACCTGCAAGTAGAGATACGTTTATGTCTTCCTCACCAATTTGGATGCCTTTTATACACTATTTTATGTCTTGTTGCCTAGGACTTCCAATACAACGTTGAATACAAGCAGGGATGGGGGCATCCTTGTCTGCTTCCCATTTGCAAGGGTAATGTTTTCAGTCTCTTCCCTTTGAGAACAATGTTAGCTGTTTGTTTTGCATATATATACCATTTACTGTGTTGAGAGATTTTCTTCTATCCCCATTTTTGAGCGTTTTTATCAGGAATGGGGGTTGGATTTTATCAAATGTTTTTTCTACATCAATGATATGATCATGTGGTTCTTTCCCTTTATTTTACTTACATGATGCATTATATTAATTGTTTATTTAATGGTGAACCATCCTTCCATATGATGTTGTTGTTATGTGCCATCCAGTTGGACCCCTCCTTGGGTTTCCGAGGCAGTATCACTACAGAAGTAGATTGTCCAACCTTCCTTCCGAGGAGTGGCTGGTAGGTATGAATCCCATTTGGTCATGATGCACAATTATATATACATATTGTTGGAATCTATTGTTGAAGTTTTTATGTCTATATTCATATGGGATATTAGTCTTTAATTTTCTTTCCAGTGGTGTCTTTTCCTAGTTTTGGTTTCAGGGTTATACTTCCTTCATAAAATGAATTTGGGAGTATTCAATGCTTTTCTATGTCCTGGAACAGTTTGAGTAGGATTGGTGTCAGCTCTTTTCTGAATGTTTGGTGGAATTCTTGGTGAAGTCATCTGGGCTAGGACTTCTTTTGGTTGGTAGTTTTTTGTTTCTGTTTTTGTTTTTTTAATGAGCTGTTCAATTTCTTCTTTTGTTTTGGGTCTCTTCAAATTTTCTACCTCACTCTGTGTTAGTTTAGGTAAATAATGTGTTTCTAGAAATGTGTTAATTTCTTCTAGGTTTTCAAATTTGTTGAAATATAGTTATTCATAGTATCCTGATATCCTTTTAATTTTAGTTGGTCAGTGCAGCCATTTTAAATTACTGGAAGTAGCATTCTGATTGGGGCAGGAACCAGATAACTGGCTCCATTTTCCCAGGACTGTACTGGCACTCACATTAGTGATTGGTGATCAGAGAGGTGTAATCTCCCCCTTACCTTGCACAACCTCCCAGTGACCATAGGTACAACCTCCACCCACCACCAGTCATCCTCTTTCTCCTCTGCTTTTTTCTTTTCTTTTCTTTTATTACCCTGGAGTCAGGAGCTTCTGCTCTTACCCAGTCATTCCCACTATATCTGCTGCCCAACCCACTGGGTGAGTGCCACTACCTGCTCCAGTACCACTAGCTCAATGACAGACAATGGCCAACACCTTTCCAGCTCACCCTCACCTACTCTACACAATCAACATTCAGAAACTCATTCATGCCCACACTGCTACATGTTACCAATCCACTTAGAGATAGATAGTGAGTGCCTCAATGCTGCAAACTAGTGACCAGAGTAGCATGCTTGCCTTATTGCCCATATATATTAAAAAAAAAAAAAATCAGGGTAAAACAAACCAACATAAAATCAAGAAATAAACACAATAACACCACAGTGTCTCAGAGACTACAGATAACTTCAAGTTATCTTATTAACTTCAAGTTAAAAAGAAGCACTATGGGTTCCGGCAAGATGGCGGATTAGGCAGAAGGACTACACAGACCATCTTCAACAAAGAAAAGGAAACCCAATTAACACAGACACAGAAGATAATCTTGGACCCCTGAGCCTTGAAGGGAAGGATATAAAAGTGGACTAAACCCCAACTAGTAGAAGAATTTGCGTGAAAATACCAAAAAAGGAGACACA
>NW_006922057.1:1091764-1097777 GCF_000298275.1 Orycteropus afer afer | reverse complement strand
TCATGGAGCTGGTGCAGGACCAGGCTTTGTTTCATTCTGCTGTGCATAGGGTCGCTATGAGTTGGACACAACTCGACAGCACCTAACAGTAATAGCAACAACAATAGACTGCTAAAAGAACTAACAAATCTGCCCTAGAAGAAGTGCAGCCAGAATGCTCCTTGGAAGTGAGAATGGCCAGGCTTCATCTCACCTACTTTGCTCATGTTATCAGAAGGGACCATTCCCTGGAGAAGGATGTCATGTTTGGTAAAGTGGAAGGTTGATGAAAGAGGGGAAGGTCCTCAACTAGATGGACTGACACAGTGGCTGTGGCAATGGGCTCGAGTACAGCAAAGATCACGGAGCTGGTGTGAGGCCGGGTGGTGTTTCGTTCTGCTGTGCATAGAGTCACTATGAGTCGGAGGCGACTCGACAACACCTAACAACAACAAAATAAAATAAGCCTACAACGCAGAAAAGAGGGAACCAGAGACATCAATTTGTAAATGATGATAGCTACAAAACAAAAATAGGGAATAAATGGTATAGTTAGAGAACTTCAACATGGAGAAGAAGTCAAGAAGATATCAAGATAGAACACACTTTTAGAACTTAGGAAGATAATAATAAACCACAGGGTAACCTCAAGGAAAATTATTAAACCTTATCACCAACAGAAAAAAGAAAATCAGACTCAGTAAACACTAAAACAACAGCAATGAAGAAAATTTGAGACCAAAATAAACTCAGCACAAAAAAAAAACATGTGGGATGCTCCATCCAGGGACAGATTATGGGGAAGTGGGCCCCTCAGGGTGGTGCACTGTGTCAGGGTTATATTACCTAACAAGCACGGTGTAAGTGACCCCTGTTCTTAGGTACATAAGCAAAATTTAAAAATGTTGGTAACCAGTAAGTAATCTTGTCATCCCATCAACGAATCAACAGCCAGTGATTATGGTGTGCTAGTTCAGACTCAAGCTCTGAAGTCGTATTATGGATGAAGATATTAAGAAATATGTAAGGATGCACCCCCAAATATTAACAGTGACTATCTTTGTGCTTTGGGTTAATGGGTGGTTTTTCTTTTTGTGTCCTCTTTATTCATCTGTATACAAGTGTTTTCCATATACTTAAATTTTTAACTAAGAAATTAGAACATTTTGTTAATGCGGGCATCCTTTGGGGATGGAAAGCTAAAAAGGGAGCATCTCTTGTGGGTGTGGGTGTGGGCCAGTGTACCTCTCAACTGCCTCCTTCCTGCAAAGTACACTTCTGAAGTCAGTGAATGTTGGGAAGGCTGAAGGACTGATGTCACAAATGAGGGAAGGAGGGGACAATTTGGGTCCATCACTTAAAGTCAAGCCTTACAGCTTTAAGACTCATGGCCTGGTTCTTGGACCAACAGCAAAGGCATCACCTGGAGCTTGTTGGAAATCTTGGGACACAACCCAGACATATTGATTGAGAATCTGCATTTTAACAACATCCCTTGGTGATTTGTAGACACATAAAAGTTTGAGAAGCATTGAGCAATAGTGGGGCGGTATAGTAAATTACCTGGTATGGCTTTTCTAGCCATCAGTCTTTGTAAACTCCGTGGTGGAATTTGCTGTGAGCAATTGAGGAGGTACTGATTGTTAAAGTTATCCACCTGGGGTATTTCTATTGCGAGTGGCATGAAGCAATCTTCTGGGAAGTTCGCTGGCTCTCAGGTATATAGAGTTCTGATGTTGGGATTGGTTAGTTTGCCACTCTGCCAGGCTCAAAAAGAGCCCTCCTAGAGGCAGAAGATATCTCTCACTGCCAGCTGGGAGAGGCGCAAGAGAGGCATTGCTGAGAGAGAGACATTCATTGCTGAGAGAGAGAAGTGAAAGACACACACTGCTGGGAGAGAGACTGAGAGAGACTGAGCTTGTTCCTGAACTTGAATTGTAGCCTGCTGTGCATAAGGCACTTGACTGCTAACCAGAAGGCTGGTGGTTCAAACCCACCAGCCATTCCTCGGAAGGAAGGTTAGGCAATCCTACTTCTGTAGTGATATCACCTCGGAAACCCAAGGAGGGGTCGCTATGAGTTGAGGCCAACTCAACGGCACATAACAACAACAACAAAAAGCTTCCTTAATAAGTTCCATAATCTGGGGGGATGGGGAACATGTGGAACAAAGAAGCCATCAACATCACACATACACACACACAAGCCCCCCCAGCAAATCAACAGCAGTAAATTTATACCTATTAATAATTACACTAAATATAAATGGATTAAATATACCAATCAAGTAACAGAGTAGCAGAATGAATAAGACATGGTCCATCAACATGCTGTCTACAGGACATATACAATAGACACAAAGAGAAAAATAAGCTAAAAATCAAAGAATGGAAAAACATATATCAAGCACATGGCAAGCAAAAGAGAGCAGGGGTGGCAATATTAATGTCTGATAAAATAGACTTTAAGACAAAAATCAGCAAAAGAGATAAGGAAGAGCATTAAATAATGATCAAAGGGTCATTCCAACAAGAGGACATAATGATAATACACATCTATCGTGGTGCAGTGCATTACTTGGATGGCTTTTCTAGCCATGGTCTTTGTGACTCCCACCAGATTACTGGATGGGACCATGCAAATAAGGTGTGTAAAACTCTGATGTTGGGATTGGTTAGTTTTGTTACTCTGCCAGGCTTAAAATGAGCCTTCCTAGAGGCAGATCTGGTAGCATAGTGGCTAAGGCACTTGACTGCTAACCAGAAGTCTGGCAGTTCAAACCCACCAGCCACTCCTCGGAAGGAAGATGGGGCAATCTACTTCCGTAGTGATACTGCCTTGGAAACCCAAGGAGGGGTTGTTATGAGTCGGGTCTGACTCGATAGCACACAACAACAACAACAGAGGCAGAAAGAAGGATCTCACTGCCATCAGGACAGAAGACCCGGAGGTGAAGTGGAACACATCCTTGGACCTGCACTGGACCTCCTTGGCATAGTCGCCACAGCAGAGACTGCCTGACTGAGATGACCCTGTTGAGAAATAAAGAAGCAAGACACAGAGCAGTGAGCTTGGCAGCCCCTGGAACAAGAAGGTTTGATGATGGAGTGGGGTGCACCTAAGTGTACCTATTGACAAGGGCTAAAAGAGGTTTGTATCACTTACCCAAGCAGGACAGAGGCCAGGCCAAAAGGCTAAGGCCCAGAGAGGCATGTCTGAGGGTGCACAGCAGAGGGGAGATTGTCATGACCAAAGAATTATATCCTGAATGTGTTCTTGAACCTGAATTGTAGCCTGTTATTTCCCTAATAAACCCCATAATTTTGAGTATTGTCTGTAAGTTCAGTGTGGCCACTGCAATGAATTGCTGAACCCAGTAAATAGTGAGTGCCATGGGAAGGACAGTTGGTGTCAGAGTTAGTAAAAAGATTGGAGGGTGGTGCCATGTCTGGCTTCATAGGAATAAACTGTGGGCTGCTGATGGTGACTCTGTTTCCCCCTCTCAAGGTTGGAGAAGATCAAAAGATGCCACCTGTATAAACTTTTTGCATTTATGCACCCAATGAAAGATTCCTAAAATACATAAATCAAGTTTGAACAGAACTGAAAGGAGAAACAGAAAACTCCACAATAATAGTTGGAGTCTTTAACACACCACTTTTGATGAAGGACAGAACAACTAGAAAGAAACTCAACAAACATACAGAGGATTTAAACAGCACAATCAACCAAGAAGACCTCATAGATACATACACACCCAACAGCAACGCAATATACTTTCTTTCTTTCTTTTTTTTTTTTTTTAATTGTGATCTTGGTGAAAGTTTACAGAGCAAATTCATTTTCCATACAACAGTTCTCATACATTTTGTTTCGTGAAAATGATTGCAATCCCCACAACACAAGATCTGTCTTCCCATTTCCTCCCTGTGATTAGCTTTTCCGTGTCCTTCTTTCCTACACATTCCTGCCCTCTGAGACAGCTCCCTGTGCAAATACTACACTTCTGATCTCCCATAGTTTATCATTCTAAGGAAAGTAACTGCATGGTGTAAATGTTCACCTTAGACGCCAGTCTATTGTGTGGCTGGAAGCCATGAGAATGAGTCCCATTCCACTCTCTAGGGGCCATTTTCTGAGGTTTCACCGGTTTCTATCAAACTAGTAAACCTGGTCTTTTATTGTATTTTATGTTTTTTCTCCCCCTCTATCCAAGATCTCCTATTTTGATCCCTTTCCAAGTAGTTGACAGTGGTAACCAGGCACTTTCTAGTTCTTCCGGTCTCAGGGTCATGTAGGCTGAGGTTCATATGGTCCACTACTCCCTTAATTGTTGCTGTATGTCTTTGGTTTTCTTCATTTTTCTTTGTTCCAGATGAGGGAGAGATCAGTTGTTGGATCTCAGTTGGCCACTTGCAGGCTTTTAAGACCCCAGTCACTACTCATGAAAGTAGGATGTATAACAGTGTTTTTGTGTATTGTGTTATGCCGATTGAGTTTGATGTCCCCTGTGATCATGGTCCCAAGCCTGTGGGTCCAGTGACTCATTCCCTCAGGATATTTGGCTGTGGCTAAGAATTCATCACAACTTTGCCCCATTAAGGAGCTCTGGTGGTATAGGGCCAAAGGCATTTTACTGCTAACCAGAAGGCTGGTGGTTCAAACCCACCATCCACTCCTCAGAAGGAAGGTTAGGCAATCTACTTCCATAGTGATATTACATTGGAAACCCAAGGAGGGGTCGCTATGAATCAGATCCGACTCCACGGCAGTGGGTTTGGTTTGCTTTGGTTTGACTTACAATGGTGGACTGATACAATATTTGTCCTTCTGTGATTGGCTTATTTCATTCAGCATATGTCCTCCAAGTTCATCCACAATATGAAGTGTTTCACAGATTCTACATTATTCTTTAGTGTTGCATAGTATTCTACTGTGTGTATGTCCCATAGTTTGGTTATCCATTCTTCCATTGATGTACACTTATGTTGTTCCTATCCCTTTGCTATTGTGAATAGTGTTGTGATGAACATAGGTGTCATATCTATTTGTATCCTGGCTCTCACTTCTTTAGGATATATACCTAGTAATGGGACTGATGCACCAAATGGTATTTCCATTTCCAACTTGTTAACAAACTGCCATACCAATTTTCACAATGGTTGTACCATTTTACAGTCCCATCAGCAGTGAATGAGATCCCCAGTCTCTCCACATTTGCCAGCATTTTCTGACTTATTGAACTTTGTTATTATTGCTGGGGTGAGATGGTATCTCATTACTGTTTCAACAAACATATGAAGAAATGCTCATGATCATTAGCCATTAAAGAGATGTAAATAAAATAACATTGAGATATCATCTCACCCCAACATTAATAGCAAAGTTCAATAAGACAGAAAACTACAAATGCTGGTGAAAGTGCAGAGACTGGAATACTCACACACAGCTGATGGGACTGTAAAATGGTACAATCACTGTGGAAAACAGTGTGACACTTCATTAAAAATTTGGAATTAGAAGTACCATATGATGCAGAAATCCCACTACAAGGTACATATCTTAGAGAAATGAGGGGCATGACACAAAGAGATATAAGCACAATCATGTTCTTTGCAGCCATATTCACAGCAGCAAAGATGGAAACAACCTAAGTGTCCATTAATGGATGAATGGATAAACAAATGTGGTAAATACACACAATGGACCACTGTGCTATGTTAAAGGATAATGATGAATCTGGGAAACACCTCATAACATGGACTAACTAGAGGACATGATGCTGAATGAAATTAATCAATAACAAAATGACAAATATTGTATGAGAACACTACTGTAAAAAGTCAAGAAAAGGATTACACAAAGAAAGAAACATTATTTGATGGTGAGCAGATGTGGGAGAATAAAGGAGGACAAATCATTAGCTAGAGAATAAAAAATAAATAAATAAATAAAACCCAAACTCACTGCCATTGAATTGGTCCTGACTCATAGTGACCCCTCCTTGGGTTTCCAAGGCAGTATCTCTACAGAA
>NW_006922057.1:1088401-1091664 GCF_000298275.1 Orycteropus afer afer | reverse complement strand
GGGTTTCCAAGGCAGTATCTCTACAGAAGTAGATTGCCCAGTCTTCCTTCTGAGGAGTGGCTGGTGGGTTTGAACCACCAGCCTTCTGGTTAGCAATCAAATGTGTTAGGCACTATGCCATCAGAGCTCCTAACTAGAGTGTAGACATGTATAAACTTGGGTGAAGGGAAAGCAATATACAATAACTCAGAGGTCAGCACAAAATGATTGAGGCAAAGAAAGACACTGGGAGGAGCACAAGAGATAAAGGCAACAAAGGTAAATATCATTACACACACAATTCTACTATAATAGTGGTAATAATCTATTAATGGATACATAGATTGACAGGCAAACTGAACAGTTGCAAGAAGGTGAATGGTACTGCCTCCATGGCTATATATAGGTTTGACAAAGGATATTTCTAGATACATATTTATATGTGCTTCAAATATATCTATGAACATAGTACAGCAAACAGAGGGCAAAGTTATGAAAAAAGTTAGGCATAACCAAACACCTTGAGGGAATGAGTCACCAGGCTGAGAGCTCAGGGCCATAGTCTTGGGGGACATCAAGTGCACAGAGACAATTTTCTACATCTTACCATGGTGAGTAGCAACTGGGGTTTTAAAAGCTTCTGAGAGGTACAACTATTGATCTCTTCCCATATGGAGCAAAGATAACCAAAAACTCATGTAAACAATTAGTTTAAATGACTAATTAGTCCACACTCCAGCCTACATGACCCTGAGACCAGAAGAACTAGATGGCGCCTAGTTACTACTGCCAACCACTCTGAAAGGGATCACAATAGTAGGTCCTGCATTGAGTGGGAGAAAAATGTGAAACAAAATTCAAAATTAACTTTAAAAAAAAAAAAAAGGCTTATTGGTCTGATCGAGACTCATGGAATTCCTGAGGGATCCTTCAAGCCTAGAACTGAACTCACCATCATTGCTCAAATTTTAGCTAAATAATAGACAGTCCTATACGGTGAACAATAACACCAGGAAGGTACACACTCCTTAGAACAATCAACCAGACCAAATCAAAGGTAGCATTTGCCTAGGGATAAATCTGAGAAGGCTGGAAGGGATAGGAAAAAAGGATGGATGGAAATGTTAAACACAGTGAGGAAGTAGAAAGAGTGTCATTACATTGTGGCAATTACAATGTCACAAAACAAAATGTATGTGCATTGTTAAATGGAAAATCATTTTACTCTGTAAACTTTCACCAAAATCCCAATAAAAATTTTAAAAAGAGGAAGAAGAAATTAAATGAAGATTTGATACATGCTACAACATGGATGGACCTTGAAAACATCTTGCTGAGTGAAATAAGTCAGTTACAAAAGGACAAATATTATATGACCTCACTTATATGAAATAAGAAAATACAGAAACCAAAGATTACTAGTGGTTATGAAGGAGCAGGAGAAAGGGGGTTTTTCTTAGGGAACAGTGAGTTTATGTTAACGGTGGCAGAAGGATTTGGAAAAGGATAGCAAGAATAACAGACTTAACAGATATTATAACTGATGTATATATTTTGCTGTGTATATTTTCACCACAATAGAAAATAAAACAAAACAGAAAAAAATAGAACAGGGTCAGATGGTAAAAGGAAGACCACTGTCATCCTGAATCCAATAGTGCAGCTGTAGGACCCTGCAGAGACCACCAAAAGGAATCTTAATCTCAAAAGACAAGAGTGGGGAACAATGAAGACTGATCCTTCCACACAGACACTCTTCCTCTGTGTGGTGGGGAGGGGGGTATTTTCAAACGCTTCTCCTACCTTTTCCAGTCCCTCTTTACTCTCTGTTCAGCACTTTCTCATGTCCCAGTTGGGCAATGTCTTGGAAGTTACCCTCTAGACCAAGTTATCTTTCAGAACCAAAGGGTCCTGAAAGCTAGGCCCCAGCAAGTGTGAGTCCTCATGCTTCTCTCCACACAGTAGGGGAAACTGGACAGCCAAGCAGGTAAACATCCAAGGCACCAGAACTGGAAGATTGGGTCTCTCATGCAAGGTCGAGCCGAACACTAACTAAAAAGTGGCAATTGGCTTTGGGACACTGAGGTCACTGGCAACCTTGATATAAGTGTGAAGCTTAGATCCTAGGAAGGAATTGTATAGTTATCTGTTGCTGTGTAACAAAGTACACAAAACTTAGCAGATTAAATCATCAGATATTCATTATCTCAGCTTCTGGGAGTCAAGAATCAGGTCATGGCTTAACTAGGTCCTGTGTTAATAGTCTCTCATAGTCCACAATCAAGGTGTTGGCTGAAGCTGAGGTTTCATCTGAGGGCTTCACTGGGGAAGGATCCACTTCCAACCTCAAATGACTATTAGCAGAACTCCATTCCTTCCAGGCAGTTGGACTGAGAGCCTCCTCGGTCCTTGCAGGCTGTTGTCTGAAGACTTACCCTAATTCGTGGCCATGTGGGTCTCTCCTTATGGCATCTTATTTCTTCAGAGTGTGCCAGCCAAGAAATCCATAGAATGGACCATTGAAATGCAAGAGTGGGCCACTAAAGTCATAAGGAAAAAGTTATTCAACAGAAGCAGATCACACAGGACTATCATTACCAGGAGGTAGATGTCACTGGGCCCTTCTTAGAGGCTGCCTGCCAAAGGCAGCAAGACAATAAAGAAAAATAAACATCAGCGTCAACTCAATAGGAACAGGTTTGGAGTCCCTGGATGATGCAATGATTGAAAACTGCAGCTGCTAACTGAAAGGTCAGTCCTCCCAGAGACACCTCAGAAGAAAGGTGTGGTGATCTACTTCTGAAAAATCAGCCATTGGAAACCCTTTGGGACAGTTTTACTCTGACACACATGGGGTGGTCATGAGTTGGAATCAACTCAACAGCAATTTTTTTTAATATTATACATTAGATATATAGAGGAAAATAGAGAGGGGAAAAATGTTACAATAGAGATAGAGACTATGGGGATAAAATTTTAAATGAGGTGGTCAGTGAAGTCCTCACTGAAAGTTAATATTTCAGCAAAGACTGGAAAGAAATGAGGGCATGACCTTGCTTAAAATCTAAGTACGGAGCCTTCCAAGCAGAGGAAACAGCAAGTGCAAAGGCCCTGGGGCTGGAGGTGTGGGGAGTAGGATTTATATGTTGATGACCAGCAAAGTGGCTTGAATGGAGTGAGAAGGAGAGTAATTAAGAAATCAGTTCAGGAGGTCGGGCAAGATGGCGGACTAGGCAGAAGGATTGCACAGACCCTCTTCAACAAAGAAAAGGGAAACCAATTAA
>NW_006922057.1:1082868-1084330 GCF_000298275.1 Orycteropus afer afer | reverse complement strand
GAGCAGAAATCAATGAAACAGAAAATAGAAGGGCTATAGAAAAAATCCACAAGACCAGAAGTTGGTTTTTTGAAAAGATCAATAAAATTGACAAATCAAAAAAAAAAAGAAATCAGTTCAGACAGACCCACTCAGGTACCACCTCACAAGGTCTGCAAGGATTTTGCCCTTTAGAACTAGTGAGATGTGAACTGCTGCAGTGTTTTGAGTGGACAAGTGAACAGGTGCTGGATGAAGCACCCATCACAGGAAAAGTTCTGAATTCTCTCACTCCTGCTCCACCTCCCTACATCTCCAGAAAAGACAGCAGAAGAGACTGGCTGAGGTCCAGACAACTAGCTGGGACTGCGCAGAGGGAAGTGCCTGCAGGACATGGCTTCCAGAGGTTGCTGGGTTGCCTTGGCAACAGACACTTACAGAAAACTCCCCAGGGACTCCCTGGGCCACACAGGCCATGCTGGTTTCTTTTACTCCAGCAGCAAGAGGACATAAAGAGATCAATTTATTAGCACAAATGGTCCTTTGGTCTCTCCACTTTATTCTTCCTTGAATTCCATTCAGTGCAGAGCTCAACAAACCTCAGTATGGAACAGATTCATGAGTGTTACCTGTGGTGGGGAAGGGGCCTCTCATGAAAGGAACCAAGTGGTCTCCTAATCTCTTGGAGTGAAGAACCAAGGCTGGATGGTCATGGCTCTGGGCTCAAGTCTCAGCTCTGACCCTCTCTAGCTTTGTGACCTCAGTCAAATCACTGAGCATCTCTGAGTTCCATGCACCTCTCAGACAAGTTCTTGTGAAAATTAAATAAACTGATGCAAGTCTTATGGTCACTGTCTCCTCCCATATAGTACTGTGATGGCTAATGTTATGTGCCCACATGGTTAGGCTCCAGTAGCAGTTATTTAATCACACCCTGACCCAGATTTTGCTATAAAGATATTGTGTAGATGTGATTAACATCTTTAATCTTGACATCTTTGATTTTAAGCAGAGGAAACTACCTCTGATAATGTTAGTGGTCCTCATTCAATCAATTAAAGGTCTTAAGAGCAAAAACTGAAGTTTCCTGGAGAAGAAATTCTGCCTTAAGATTTAAGCATAAAATCCTGCTTGAAACTTTCACCCAAATCACAATAAAAAGTTAGAAAGAAAAAAAAATCCTGCTTGAGTTCCTAGCCTGCTGTCTGCCCTGTAAGGATCCTTCCTGGCACAGTGGTTTAGTTTGGCTACTAATCAAAAGATCAGTAGTTTAAATTCACCAGCTGCTCCATATGAGAAAGATGTGGCAGTTTGCTTTCTTAAAGATTATAGTCTTGAGTTCCGGTAAGATGGTGGACTAGGCAGAAAGACTGCACAGACTCTCTTCGACAAAGAAAAGGGAAAACATTGAACACAGACACAGGAGATAATCCTGAGCCTTGAAGGGAAGGATATAGAAATGGACTAAACCCCAACTAGCAGA
>NW_006922057.1:1051342-1052776 GCF_000298275.1 Orycteropus afer afer | reverse complement strand
GTTCTAATTGGTCCAATAGGGGGTCACATGCTCACCCTTAGGCCAATCAACTGTGGCTAACCAGATAAGGATCTGTAATTGAAATTTTCACAAGAATCTCAAAATGACAATTGAGTAGAACCAGTTGAAGAAGCAATTCTATACAGAAGAGCTGGAGATGGCTGGAGGATAGGAGGGGTGAGCCAGTCCCAAAAGAAGGGAAGCGAACTGGGCAGACAAAACAATACTGCCTACATTGCCATTTCTGTCCTCTGAGAAAGGACACTGCCTATTCCTGGATTCTCTCATAAATAATTCTTCTATCCCTCATTACCAACAAAATAGAGAATGTGCATTCTAGAACAAGACTGCCTGGATTTAGAACCCAGCTCTGGCACATACTAGCTGTGTGACCTTGGACAAATTACTTAACCACTCTGTACCACAGTTTCCTTAACAATCAGTGGAGATACTCTTAGAATCTACTTCTGAGTTTGTTGTGAGGATTAAATGTGTTTATATGAGAAAAAAGTTCTCAAAACATTGATTGGTAGATAGTTAATGCTTTAATAATGTCAGATAATATTATTTTAGAGCAATCTATATGACCTTAAGATAAACCAAAAAACCTTATGGGATTTGGTTCCTTGGTTTGGAGGTTTAGGGTCATGATTTCATAGGACATCCCAGTTAATTGGCCTAATTACATGTTTAGTGTGTGTGTTCTACCTCTTAGTTCATTGTGTTCAGTCTGAGATTGTAAAAGCTTATAAGCAGCCATGCAAGGCACAATAATTTATCTCTATTTGCCTGGAAAACAGAGGAAGAAAGAGTCAGGAACTGGAGTAGGATATGGAATGTGTGGCTACTTGCCTCCATGAACAACTGCTTCCTTTGCCGTGAGACCAGAAAGACTGTATGGTGCACAGCTACCACTACTGAACATTTTGTTCAAAGACTTCATAGAAGAATCCTGATCAAAAGGAGGAAAATATAGAACAGAATTTCAAATTCTCATGGATTCCAGAGTTCCTGGAGCCATGAAGTTTGGATGAACCAGTGAAACAATTGCCCTGAGATAATCTTTAAATCTTACACCAAAAATATTCCCTGAAGTCTTCTTAAAACCAAACAATAATTTTGCTTAACTAGTAAAAAACATCTGTCTTGAGCATTATTCTCTTCAAAATCTATTTATACGGCATCAAACTGATAACAGTAACTCTAAAGATTAGATAGGAACCTTAGGGTGCAGTAAATTTATGTTAATGGGAAAGAAACAACTCAGAAAAAGAGGCTAAGAATGGTTGCATAACTCAAATAACATAATCAGTGTCACTAAGCAGTACATATAAAAGCTGTTTAATGGTGTATGTTTTGCTATGCATATTCTCAAAAACAACAAGCAGCACAAACAACAAGAGGATAAATAAAATTTTAAAATAAATAATTAAA
>NW_006922057.1:1048138-1050441 GCF_000298275.1 Orycteropus afer afer | reverse complement strand
CTGGGTAGCTGGGTGTGGCCAAGAAGTGACTACAACCTTGTCCCTTGTCAGCTCTACTAAATACCTAGAAATTCTTATACAACATACAAATACACTTGTAGAAACATGAATAACCTTTCTTAAGGGGCGGAGGCATTGTCTAGTGTACTGTAGGAAGTTTAGCAACATCCCTGGCCTTCACCTACTAGGTGCCAGCAGCACATTCCTAATGTGACAACCAAAAATTTGTCTAGGCATTGCAGAATGTCCTCTAGGGATTCAATCAACCCTAGGTAAGAACAATTGCTATGAAAGGAACACCAGGTTGAGGGTGAGGATACCTGGGATCTAAGCATTGCTCAGGACTCCCTGGGTGGCACAAATTGTTAAGCACTCTACTGCCAGCCAACACGTTGGTGGTTCAAACCTACCCAGATGTGCCTCAGAAGACAGGCCTGATGATCTGCTTCCAGAAACTCACAGCCTTAAAAATCCTAAGGCAGTTCTACTTTGAACACATAGGGTCACCATGAGCCAGAATCTACTCAGTGGCAACTAACGACAGGCACAGTTCTGCCCCTCACTTGCTGTATACACCTCAGTAAGTTACTTTACCTCCCTGGGCCTCAATGTGCTTATCCATTAGATGGATGAATGGATGAGTGGGTGGGTGGGGGATGGATGGATGGATACCTAGATAGACAAACAGACAGAAAAGCATCTGCCATTGAATTGACTCTGACTCATGGTGACCTTATATACAACAAAATGAAATGTTACCCAGTCCTGCATTATCCTCATGACTAGTGATATATTTGAGTCCATCAGTGCAGCTATTGTGCCAATCCATCTCACCAATCCATCTCCTTCACCCTCACTGGACCTCTGCTTCACCCAATAAGATGCTGTTCTCCAATGACTTATCTCTCCTGATGACATGGCCAAAGCAAGCAAGTCAGAGAATGTTCTATGGTGATCCATAAGGTTTTCATTGGCTAATTTTCAGAAGTAGATCATCATCAGGCTTTTCTTGCTAGTCTGTCATAGTGTGGAAGCTCTGCTGAAACCTGCCCACCAATGTTGACCCTGCTGATATTTGAAGTACAGGTGGCATAGCTTCTAGCATCACAGCAGTTTGCAAGCCATATTTATCACTTACCTCTCAGAGCTGTTATGTGAGCCAAACAAAACAAGATGCAGAAAGTGCTACGGAAAAGAGAAGGCTCTGTGGGTCTCCCAGTTCCACTCTCACAAATGTCCTTATTTTCTCAGGTGTTGGAAACGCAGCTTCAAGAAATTGAGTGGTGAGAAGGAATAACAAAGGAGAATTAACATGAGTGATTTTAACATGGACTAAACATGCCCCTTCATTCTTTCATTCAGCAACAAGATGGCATGCATTGTTATTATCCTCATTTTTCAGGTGAGAAACTGAAATCCCAAAAATGTTCATAACTGAATCCAGGCCATCTGTCTCCAAGACCTACGTAAATTCCACTGATTCCCCTAGAAATAAATAATCCACTTTAGAGGGACAGAAACAGGAAGTACTAAGTAAGGAGCACCCACTGTGCCAAATGTTGCAATATATGTGTTTCTTTCATCCTCATGACCATGTTGAAAAAGAGAGAATAGCCCCATCTTGCAGCTGACAGAACTAGGCACAGAAAGGTTAAGTAATTTGCCCAAAGTTATCCAACCAGATTTTAACCCAGTATTGGCCATGTCCTTTTTGCACACACTCAAAGCAGAACAAAATCGGGACAAAACAAATGCTGCACGAGAAATCATTCGGTCTAGACCAATGTGAAAGTCATGTAAAGGTTATAAGCAAACATCTCAAGAGAAGACAGACACCCCAGATGCCCAGCTGAGAGCACAGCTGATCAGACACCTCTGTTGGAGCTTCAGAGATCTCCACCGCTACAGCTGCCTGGTTTGACCTGTCAGACCCACCACCATGAATGTTCACAGACAGCAGAATGGAACACTGCAAAGTTCCCTGCCAACCCCTCCTTATGGCTGGCCATTCTTGGCCCCACTTTCTCACTGTCTCTCCCTCTCAAAAGTCTGTTCATGTCTTGCTCCTCAGTTTCTTTTATTTTTTCTTTTTAATATTTTATTCACACCGAGATAGTTCTGGCAATAAACAAACAATTACAACTGGTTAAAAAGGAAACAGACAAGTTTTCTAGTAGATTTCTAACTTACCAAGGTCTTAAACTTTTGTTTATGATTTGGGAACCTGGAACTCAGCATGAATTGCTCACATAGACCCATTTGTGACTAGACATAAACGTTCAGAGTATTTTAATGTGGAAAGT
>NW_006922057.1:1037133-1046468 GCF_000298275.1 Orycteropus afer afer | reverse complement strand
CAAAGCACAAAGCTCATTCTTTCAACTGGCAACATATCATACAACAAGCTTCTGACCACTTATGTTACTCAGTTCTTTCATATGCCCAGCTAAGACAATTCAATACAAATTGGCCACTTATTCTGGTACACACTTTAGGTTCTCTAACAGCTGAGATGATCAGAAAAATATCTACCCATTGGTTGCAACTCTCAAAGAAATACTTTCACTTATGTTCCCTTAGGTCAACATTAATAACTACAATAGGAATAAGACTTCTACCTTTTCATTTCATTCTGGCATATAAGCCAGAAACCTGAACAAATAATGAAGGTGTTGTCTATTCTATATTACTGAATGTCCTTTATGTAAATTCTACTCTATTGTTTAGCAGCTGTGTGATCTTGAGAAGTTAATCTTTCTGGGTCTTGGTTTCCTCACCTTTCCATTTCTTGTACAATGCTTTTGATATCTTTTCCTAACTTAAACTTTTTTCCAAATGGAATGTCAGAAATAATAATATCAATACTTTCTGAAGGCAATGGCAATTTTTAATTTCAGGAAGAGATGCCATTGCCCATGCTATGGTAGATCACAGTCCAGTTGTCCTGATGTAAGTTCTGCTGGCTAAAGGAACCCTGAGAACAGGAATCCCTACCACATGACAGAGTAAACGTCATTTAGATGTATAAATATCTCTAAATTTGGATTCCTCAAATCAGCTTTCCATCCAAACTGTTTCGTAAGAGCAATTCCAATTACTTTCCTACTTCCTTTACTTACAGAAGAAACAGTAAGTGGAACTGCTTTTTAATCAGCAAAAATAATCTCTCTGCAGATTTTAACTTTTTCAGCATATTCAAATCAGAACAGGTGGTGAACAAAACCTTTCCTGAAACATATTCAACCTGTTCTGGCCCTTGGCCCTGGCTGCTGCTTCCTGCCTGGGGTCTCTCTCCTGCTTACTTGTTCCTGCGTGGCCGCCAGCTGTTCCCTCACCTCTTGCATCAAGAATGGCTCTAGGCTGCGGCCTGTGGTGCAGAAGAACTTCCGCCAGTGGCGACTCCGGCCCGGACCCAGAAGGCCCAGCCTCTCCTGGCGCCCCAGACATGTAGGTAACTTTTTGTTATTCCCATGTTGCTTTCAAGATTCTTTCTTTGGTTTCGGCTTTCTTTGGTTTGGGCAAGTTTGATGATGATATGTCTTGGGGAATTTCTTTTGGGGTCTATCCTGTTCAGGGTTTGTCGGACTTCTTGAATGGATATATTCTCATCTTTCATCATACCAAGAAAATTCTCTTCCAACAAATCTTTGACAATTTTCTCTGGTTTTATTTTTCTCTTCCTGTTCTGGAATTCCAATGACACGTAGGTTATTCCTTTCAATGGTATCCCACATGAAACTTGTTGTTGTTGTTGTTATGTGCCATCGAGTCAGCCCCAACTCATAGCGACCCCTCCTTGGATTTCTGAGGCAGTATCACTACGGAAGTAGGATTGCCCAACCTTCCTTCCAAGGAGTGGCTGGTGGGTGGGTTTGAACCGCACATGAACCTTCGGTTTTCTTTGTTTTCTTTTGATCTTCTTCCTGATTGATTCCTTTCTAAAGAAGTATTGAGATGTTTGCCTTCAATCTCACTAATTCTGTCTTCCATTGATTTAATTCTACTTCTTTGTCCATTCAATGTCTTATGTATTTCTGAAAATTTAGTATTAATCTTCTGGATTTCTATGTGTAGATTTTGTAACATTTCTAATTTTTCATTTATTTTGTCATTTTGTTCTTGTACTGACTTTCAAAATTGTTCTAGGGTTTTCTCTGTGTTTTCCCCAATTTTGTCAGTGTTTTCCTTGATTTGTCCCTCAATTTGTCGAAAACACCTAAATATAATTCTTTTGAATTCCTTATCAGGGAGTTTCAGTGCTACATCTTCCTCAGGAATGTGTTTTGGGTCTGTACCTTGGTCCCTTATTTCTTCTGCTTTATCTTGCTTCTTTGTGTGGACTGTGATGCTCTGTTGTCTCTGAGGCATTATAACATTTTTGTGTTTATGTATAATTGTTGATTGAATGTTGAAGTGATTTATGCATGATTTTTGTCTTCTTTGGATTTTATCTAAGTAAGCAGAGTACTGTGCTCATCTATTCAGTAGTATACACTCACCACCTGTCTCCTTTCCATTGTCAGCTTCCCATATGACCCTGCTGTCCTTGGCAAATGGAGCTTATTCTTATGTCCCTGGAATCTGAATGAGAATGTTGTCACTTTAAAATCCAAAATGGCCACCACTTGTAAACATTCAAAATGGCTCTGCCCTTGTGGTCACTTTAAATATCTAAAATGGCCACTACTGCTTGTAAATATTCAAAATGGCTACACCCTCAGTCACTTTAAATATCCAAAATGGCTGCCACTTGTAAACAAGCAAAAAAAAAAACACTCCAGACAGCGGAAAGTCCACAGCTCAGGTTGTCTCCCTTCTTGCTGTTTCCCTTCCTAGTCAAAGTCCACCAGTGCAGTCATCCCTGCAGTCCTTTGCAACCAGGGCTGATGATTAGGTCAATTCTCATGTCCCAAAACCACTTGGAAATATTCAGGCTTTTGGTCCCGTCAGAGTAACTTGCAGTCCACTGCTCTGACCATCTCCATACTCATTGTTTTCATTCAGGTTTTTCCACTAGCTGATGCCTAATCCATTTCTGTGTACTACCTTTCAAAGCTCAAGGCTGCTCCAGGATTATCTTCTGTATCTCTGTCAACTGGTTTCTCTTTTCTTTGTTGAAGAGGGTCTGAGTAGATTGTCTGGCTATTCCTTATTCCTCCATCTTACCAAAAGTTGTTCAGTTTCCTATGATGTGTGAAGCAGAACAAATGTCAATCCCAGAAGCTGACAGTAATGACCAGTTATGGAACACCCAGCAGGCCCAGGGCTGTAGGCTGGGGTACTGAAATATATCAGACATAGTCCCCTGGGCCTCAGTTTCCTTATGTGAAACTAAGCAATCTTGCTATGAAGATTAAAGAAGGTAATTCACTTAGATGCTCAATGAACTGAAGCTCTTGTGTATATCCTTAGAAGGGACAGATTGCACCATTTATACCCATTCATAGGGTCCCACCTGAGACTAAAGGAACTTTGGCAAACCTCATCACCTCTGTGAAAAGGATTACTGACACGTTCATATGCAATATACATACCAATGCCATTGCACAGAGTTTGGCACTATTCATTGGTTTATAACTATTACTTTTAACTAATATTTATTAAGCACTATTGCCATGAGCTGTTTTAAGAACTTTATGTGTATTAACTGTGGTAGTTAAGTTTGTGTGTCAACTTGGCTAGGCCTGGTTGAGTGGCTGGGCAGCTGGATGTCATATTCCCCATGATGAGACTGGTAATCAACTCCATGGTGGAATCTACTGTGAACAGCTGAGTAACTGCCTTAGGGATGTGGTCTGCTTCCAGTATATTTATGGACATCCTGGAAAAGAGACACTCTTCTGTGGATTGGGATTCTGTTGTGCTGCCTACAACAGTCAGTGAGCGAACAATCCCCCATTCGGCCTGGAGATCTTGGATTTGTCATTCGTTGGAGTCAACAACCAGTATATTGCCTGCCTATCTTGAGCTTGTGCACCCCTGTAGCTGTGTGAATTGAGAAAAGCCTCCAGCTTGACCTTTGATCCAAGAACTTGGGACTTGCCAGCTTCTATAAGTGTGTGAGCCATTTTCCTAAGATAAATTTCTTTCTCTCTCTCTCTCTCTCTCTCTCTCTCTCTCTCTCTCAGTTTTACTGGTTTTGCTTCTCTAGAGAACCCAGTCTAACCACATTTGGAAGTGGTTCTAGAGAGACAAAATCATAAGGATGTGCTTCCTAAATTGGTTCTCCAATTTTTATCATAAAGGCACTGGTGACCCTGCCTCCATTAGTAAAGAGAGCCCTGCTGAGGTAGCAACATTAATATGCAAAATAGCACCACCAATAGATCAAGTACTTTTGAGAAGTGAGGCTGTGGGTGATCACATATTTGATACTTTTCTGCAATTTGTCAGCATAAGGAGTATAAGGAAGCTGGTTGGTTGGTCCTACTTATGCTAGACAAAGTGGTGAAAGAGCGAGATGATTTCAGGGCTGCTTAGTCACAACTTAAGTGCCGCATAAAAGATCTCTGTGTTTCCAGTTGTATTCTGAAAGGAGGCCTTATTTCTTCTATTAACAGAGCTGATATTGCCGAAAACCAAACCTAGAGTCTTATTGTAAGGGTGGCTGAATTACAACACCAATTAAATTGCCAACCCAGAATGGTGTCTGTAAAACACAGGTAAACATCTTTCTGGTATTCTTTGCTTTCAGCCAAGACTCATCTGACATCCACAATGGTATCCCTCATTCCACATCCTCTTCTGAATCCTGCTTGAGTTTCTGGCAGTTCCTTGTCAATGTATTGAAGCCATTTTTTAAATTATCTTCAGCAAAATTTAACCTGCTTGTGATATTAATTATATTGTTCAATAAGTTCTGCATTCTGTTGGATCACCTTTCTTTGGAATAGGCACAAATATGCATCTCTTCCAATCAGTTGGTCAGGTGGCTGTCTTCCAAATTTCTTAGCATAAAGGAGTGAGCACCTCCAATGCTACATCTGTTTCTTTAAACATCTCAGTGGATATTCTGTCAATTCCTAGAGCCTTATTTTTTACCTAATCTCTCAGTGCAGCTTGGACTTCTTCCTTCACTACTATTAGTCCTTGATCATATGCTGCCTCCTGAAATGATTAAGCATCTACCAGTTCTATTTGGTACAGTGCACTCATTCCTTCCATCTTCTTTTGATGCTTCCTATATCCCTCAATATTTTGCCCATAGAATCCTTTACTATTACAACAAAAGTTGGATTTTTCCTTCAGTTCTTTCAACTTGAGAAATGCCAAGCATGTTGTTCCCTTTGGTTCTGTAAGTCCAAGTCCTTGCACATTTCATTACAATATTTTACTTTGTCTTTTTGAGGATCTCTGTTGATGTAATGGGTAAAGCATTTGGCTGCTAACCAGAAGAAGGTCAGCAGTTCAAACCCAACAGCTGCTCTACAGAAGGAAGATGAGGAAATCTACTTCCATAAAGATTTACAACCTTGGAAATCCTATAGGGGTTGCTATGGGTTGGAATTGACTCAATAGCAATGGATTTGGTTTGGTTGATTTTTGTCTTCTCAAGCTACACTTTGAAATCTTATTTCAGCACTTTACTTCCTCATTTCTTTCTTTCTTTTTAGCTACTCTATTCAAGAGCAAGTTTCAGAGTCTCTTCGACATCCATTTTGGTCTTTTCTTCTTTTCCTATCTTTTTAATGCCCTTTTGCTTTCTCCATGTGTGATGTCCTTGATGTCATCCCACAACTCATGTGGTCTTTGGTCATTGGTGTTCAATGCATCAAATCTATTCTTCAGATGCTCTCTAAATTCAGGTGGCATACACTCAATGTCATATTTTGACTCTCATTGACTTATTTTGATTTTCTTCTGTTCCAACTTAAACTTGCATATGAGCAATTGATGGTCTGTTTAACAATCGGCCCTTGGTGTTGTTCTGACTTGTTCTGAGCTTCTCCATCATCTCTTTCTATAGTTGTAGTTGATTTGATTCTTTCATATTGCATCTGGTGAGGTCCAGGGTATAGTCACTGTCTATGTTGTTTTAAAAATGTGTTTTGAATGAATAGATCATTGGTCTTGCAAAATTCTATCATGTGATCTCCAGTGTTATTTCTATCACCAAGGCCATATTTTCTAACTACTGATGCTTCCTCTTTTTTTCCAACTTTCACATTCCAGTCACCATAATTACCACTACATCTTAATTGCTTATTTGGTCAATTTCAGACTGCAGAAGTTGGTAAATATCTTCCATTTCTTCATCATTGGGTTTAGTGATTGGTGTGCAAATTTGAATAATAGTAGTATTAACTGGTCTTCCTTGTAAGTGTATGGATATTTTCCCATCACTGACAGTGTTGTACTTCAGGTAGATCTTGAAATGATCTTTTTGACAATGAATGCAACCCCATTCCTCTTCAGTTTTTCACTACCAGCATAGTAGGTCATATGATTGTCTGATTCAAAATGGCCAATACCAGTCCTTTCCACTCACTAATGCCTAAGACATTGATCTTTATGCATTTCATTTCATTTCATTTTTGACAATTTCCAGTTTTCCCAGATTCATATTTCAGACACTCCATGTTCTAATTATTAATGGATATTTGCATCTGTTTCTTCTCATTTTCAATCATGCCACATCAGCAAATGATGGTCCAGAAAGCTTTACTACATCCACATCACTAAAATTAATTCTACTTTGAGGAGAAAGCTCATCCCTACTCCTATTTTGAGTGCCTTCCAACCTGAAGGGCTCCTCTTCTGGCACTATATCAGACAAAGCTTCCCTGCTGTTCATAGGTTTTTCAGTGGCCAATAATTTCAGAAATGGATCTGGCCACATCCTTCTTCCTAGTCTGTCTTAGTCTAGAAGCTCCACTGAAACCTGTCCACCATGGGTGACCCTGCTGGTGATTGAAATATCAGGGGCATAACTTCCAGCATCACAGCAACATGCAAGTTACCGCAGTTCAACAAACTGCCAGGAAGTGGTGGAAGATCTCTTTAATGTGTTGAAAAGCAAATATGTCACCTTGAGGACTGAGGTGTGCCTGACCCAGCCATGGTATTTTCAATCATCTTATATGCATGTAAAAGTTGGGCTGTGAGTAAGGAAGATTGAGGAAGAATTGATGTATTGGCATGCATGTTCATGTTCATCAAAGCACTATTTACAATAGCAGAAAGATGGAAACAACCTATGTGCCCATCAGCAGAAGAGACCAAACTATGGTACATACACATACTGGAATGCTATGCAGCACTAAAGAATAATGTACAGTATGCAAAACACAGCATAATATGGATTATATGGAACTTGGAGGACATTATGCTGAGTGAAAAAAGTCATTCACAGAAGGACAAATATAGTATCAGTTTGTTGTTATGGAGGGTCAAGGAATGGTTTATGTATGGAGGGAAACTTTCTTTGTTGCTTGCCAGGGGTGGGAGGGGAGGGGAGGGAACACTGCAAAAAAAAAAAAATGCATTGACCCATGTCACTTTAGTTTTGTGTATTTCACTGTACATAAATTATATTTCAATAAAATGCATTTAAAAATTGATGTATTGTTGATGAAGAATATTGAATGTACCATATACTGCCAGAAGAGCAAACAAATCTGTCTTGGAAGAAGTACAGCCAGAATGCTCCTTAGAATTGAGGATGGCAACAGAACTTGATAGTGCCTGGCTACCAAAGCCAAGCACTCAGAAAGGGATCAAAATTGGAGATCCTGAATAGAATGGGAGACAAATGAGGAACCAAACTAAAAATCATTTAAAAAAAAAAAAAAGACCAGACTTACTGGTCTTATAGAGACTCGTGAAAACCCTGGGTCATCCATCAGGCCTGAAATTGAACTCATTTCCACAGCTTAACTTTCAGCCTAATGATAGACATGCCTACAAGCTGAACATCTACATCAGGGAGATGCACTCCTTAGAACAATCTACCATGGGAGATCAAAAGGGCAGCATTTGCACAGGGAGAAATGTAGGGAGGGAAGAATGCATAGGCAAGAAGGATGCAGGGAAAGAGTAACCATAGGGAGGAAGTGGGAAGAGTGTTACACTGTGGGGAATGTAACCAGCGTCAAAACAAAATGCATACCCAGAAATAGATCCATCGACCTATGGTCTAGCTGATCTTTGACAAAGGGCTGATATCCATTAAATGGGGAAAAGATTGTCTATTTAAGAATTGGTCCTGGCCAACGATAGATTCAGCTGAGGCTAATCTTGCACAGATACCAGTGATACAAAATACCTGCAATCCTTACAGAAACAACAGAAGACAGACATAGAGCAATCCCTCCTAGATAGCTAGATACTGTGGGAGAGCGATCCAATGGATCTACCTACTCAGGACCATAGGAATACATAGTTATGAGGGGCATGGGCGGGGAGGGTTCTGGGCAGGGAGAGGAAGAGAGTGGGTAAGGGTTGGGGATGGTAATTGGGGAGTGAAACCAAATGTGCAGGAAATGTTGAATGTAAAACAAACTCTGCTCTGTAAACTTCCACCTAAAGCACAATTAAAAAAAAGAAAAAGAAAGGAAGGAAGAATTGATGCTGGCAAAATTGGATATCCATTTGCAGAAAAATGAAACAAGATCTGTACCTCACACTATACACCAAAACTAATGCCAGATGGATCAAAGACTTAAATGTGAAACCTAAAATTATAAAGTTCCTCAAGGAAAAATAGGGGCAAATTTAGGGGCCCTAACATGGAAGCTCTGGTGGCATAGTGCCTGCGGCATTTGATTGCTAATCAGAAGGCAGGCAGTTCAAATCCACCATTCACTTCTTGGAAGGAAGACTGAGCAATCTATTTCCATAGAGATACCATCTCGGAAACCCAAGGAGGGGTCACTATGAGTCCACATCGACTCGAAGTCAGTGTGTGTGTGTGTGTGTGTTTTTTTAACTATACGGCATAAATAGACTATCAAGCATATAGTCAAAATGCACAAATGGCAGAAGATAAACTACATATATGGGACCTTCTAAAAATTAAAGTTTTATATATTTCAAAAGACTTCTCCAAGAGTAAAAAGAGAACTTGGCAACAACATATCTGACAAGGGACTTATCTCTAAAATTTATAGAAAACTCCAACACCTCAACAACAAAAAGACAAATAATCCAATTTAAAAATTGGCAGAAGACATGAATAAACACTTTACCAAAGAGGATATTCAGGGGGCCAACAAACACATGAAGAAATGTTCACAATCACTGGCCATTAGAGAGATGCAAATCAAAACAGCAATGAGATATCATCTTTTCCCAGCACTAGCAGCAAAATTTAACAAGACAGAAAACAAATGCTGGCGAGGACATGGAGAGATTGGGACTCTCATACACTGCTGGTGGGACTGTCAAACGATCCAACCACTGTGGAAAACAGTATGACGATTCTTTAAAAAGGTATTTAGAAATACCATTTGATCCAGCAATCCCATTACTAGGTATATATCCTAAAGAAGTGAGAGCCAGGGCAAGAACACATGTATGCATACCCGTGTTCATCACAGCACTATTTACAATAGCAAAAAGATGGAAACAACCTAGGTGCCCATCAACAGAAGAATGGATAATCAAACTATGGGACATACACACAATGGAATACTATGCAACCCTGAAGAATAAGGTAGAATCTGCAAAACACCACATACCATGGATGAACTTG
>NW_006922057.1:1034411-1035068 GCF_000298275.1 Orycteropus afer afer | reverse complement strand
CCCAAGTTCTCTGGCTTCTGAGCCTGTTCTCTCAACCATTGTGCAGGCTGCCTTTCCAAGCTCCCAAGGTAAGGGGTGACTACATCTCCCCTTCCCACCAGCAATGCCCCCAGATGCCTTCCTGCCATGCATCCAGCTGCCTCCACTGAGCCTGGTGGTGTCTGGGAAGAAGCAGTCAGGTTGAATCCTCTCTAAAAACTAATTCAACCATTTACTCTCAATTTGTAGCGGATGCTGTCGTCCCTCAGATTTCAAAGAAGATGAATGCATGGGTCAAATTGGATTAAAAAATTTAATTGAATAAGACAGAACCAGACAGCTTGATGGAAGACTTTGATCCAATAAAGGGAGAGGAGAAATGTGTGCTCCTAATGCTGGGGTGTGATGGGGAGCTGTCTGGACCTTGTCTAGCCTCTTCTCATCTGCAGGAAAACCAGTTATGCCAATTATGGGTGTGACTGCCCTGGGCTAGTGTGGGGAAGACTGTTCCAAGGCATTTACCAGATCACCATGTCCCCAAACAAGTCAACAGGCTGCCTCCCTCCCTGTCATCCTGACCCCAGACCAACCCAACTCCAAGCCCCTGAAATTCAAGGACCTGGTCTCAGACTTCACAACACTTTATTGACCTGGCCGTACCAGGAAGCCTATAAAAGT
>NW_006922057.1:1024201-1032076 GCF_000298275.1 Orycteropus afer afer | reverse complement strand
CTTCTGTGGCTTCCAGCCAAACAAAAGACAGGCATATGAGCTGAACATTTACATTAGGTAGATACACTCCTTGGAGAGAACAATCATGGGAGAATAGAAGGGCTGTGTATTCACAGGGAGACAGCTCAGGGAACAGAAGTGCATGGGAGGGAAGGACACAGAGAAGAGGAGGAAGTGGGAGGGGAGCTGTTGCCTTGTGGGAAATAAGTCAATGTCATGAGACAAAGTTTATGTGAGCTGCTGTATGGAAAATGAATTTGCTCTGTAAACTTTCACCCAAATCACAATAAAAAAAATTTTTTTAAGAATCAAAACCTTCTAAATATTGATCTGCCTGGTGGTTACAACAAGGGTATACATACATTAATTGTCGTAACTTGTCCAGTCCACTTGCCATCAATTCCAACTCCCGGTGACCCCATATTGTCAGAGGAGAACTTTATTGAGGTTTTGACAGCTGATTTTTCAGAAGAAGATTACCAGACTTTGCTTTCAAGGTGCCTCTGAGTGGACTCCAATCTTTCGATTAACAACAGAGCATGTTAACCATTTGCACCATCCGGGGACCACTAACTGTGTATTATACCTCAACTGAGAAGTCAAAAAGCCATGGTGAATATCATAGTCATGCCTTTTCAGACAAGTCCTCCCAGAAGTCCATTAGCTTTGGCAACCAAACCAGCTATCTAGCAAGTATACAGGGTGCTGCTTATAGCAGGGATGTGGATGGGTTCTAGCACTGGGAAGGATAGACTTGGTGCAGAAGACAGCAAGTTAAAGAAGCCACTACCCTTCCTACATGCCTCTGTCTTGCTTTGATTCTGCTTCCTCTAATGTCTTTTGACAACTCTTTTGCCACTATTACTCAGGATGATCACACAATTCAGTTTGTTCACCAAAATCTTCATTTGCACTTGTTGTCCCAGATTAACCATACCCCCATTTCACTCTCAAAAGTGTCCAGGTTGGGATGACCAATTATATACCCTGCTTTGAAGAAATCATTACATTAAAAATGGCATTTGGGGACAGTGTACCCCAACGGAGAAAGCAGTGCCCCTGCTACACCACACAGTTATGCTTCTGACTTAACAGCTAAACAAACAGGAACAAAAATCCCACACACTATTTAGGTCTAACCACGCTCACACCCTCTGCCCCACTGACCATACCAGCTTTGTCAGCACAAGGATGAGCTCAGAACAGCCAAGGATGTAGATCTATAAAACCTCACTCACGTCCTGCCTGAAGCCTAAAGAAAGCTGCCCACTTCATCCTCTGGGCACAGTCTGTGTGCTTAAAAGCATCACATGGGATGCATTCAAAGTAATTAACTACTTGTTCAATGTCATAAACCAGCCCCACCCCCCGGGTTTTTGCTCAACCTTGGGACTTAGATGAAAGGCAAATTTGGTTTCCACTCAGCTTTGGGCTGAACTTTTTTCTCAAGCTGGCTGAATGGCATCCTGCCTTCTCAGGATCAGAAAACACAATCTATTCTGGGCTAAATGGTTCTAGAGACGCTGTGAAACTTGCCTTGCAGAAGTAGTCTGGAGAACTTGACCAAGGGCCACCCTATGAGAAGTGAGGGTTCCCAGTGATGTGAGAGTGATTATGCTCTGATTTACAGCTCAGCCACCTCCTGAGTCTAGAAACGTACAACACCTGTTGCCATCAAGTTGACTGTGACTCATGGTAACCCAAGTGTTACAGAGCAGAACTGAATTCTGTAGGTTTTTCTTAGCTGTAATCTTTATGGAAGTAGATTGTCAGGCCCTTCTTCTGCAGTGCCTTTGGGTGTGTTTTAACCATCAACCTTTCAACTAGCAGCCAAATGCAAACCATTTTCACTACCTAGAGACTCCTTCTACACACGGTAGGCATACAACAGTGTCCCCTTTGGCTAATCTTGGGGAAGAAAGTAAAAAAAGTCTGCAAAGAAGGGAATAGAGAAAGCATTGCTACTGCTTGGACTGAAAGCCAAGATACCTTAACAATCTGGCTCATACCCCTCACCAGAAGCCCATTTCCTACCTCCAATGGGCATCTCTGGTCCTTGCCTACCCAGCATACACCCATGTTCTAGAAAAAGCATATTGACTTTCTTTTGGGGAACCACCTTTCCCACTTCTCAGGACATATGTACCAGGTATGGTTGATACTCCTTCGCATTCCAGGGAGGATATATGAGTGAAGACTGGCCCATAGGTTATTCTAAATCTTTGGTCACAATGACTGGTCTACAGATGTGCGTGTGACCCAAATTTGTCCAATGGGAATAAGCCTTGAATTTTTGCTGTAACTATGAGCAAATAGGCTTTCTCTCTCCCCCTGAGGTTTACAGGCTGGTAGGAATGACTAAAGACAATGCAATGAGAGAGCCTTCCTAGGACTGAAGCCCAAACAGAGGAAAGCAAAAGGAGACAGCATAATATGATGAGTTCCTGGAGTCAAACATGCCTGAAATAATAATGTGTCCATTGCTACAGATAACCTGTGTGACACCCTGAAACTCAGTGGCCATTGTTGATTTGCAAAGATCTTGGCATTGCTAAGGAAAATCAAACTAAGCAGGGAGCTGGATTAGGACAGTTAGTCTCTGCTCCACATCTCTCTCATCACCTTCCTAGGAACACTTGCCACTGGTGATGGCAGAGGCAGAAGAACAAGCAGATGCAAAGGAGGGCTAAGCTCAGGACTGGCTCACCATGGCTTGTACCTTACCCCACTGCCCAGAACAATCTGCAGGGCTGAACCCATTTGAGAGATGGAGAAGTGTCCCCATGCAACGATGGGAGACGCTGTAAAGCTACTTGGCAAAGTGTATGAATACAGAGAGAGATAAAGACATGGGACCAAATAATACATATATACCCTCAGATTTGTTTTGTTATTTGGTCAAATAAATTCTCTTTTTGTTTAAACCAGTATGAGTTATATTTCTGGCATATGCTGCCAGATTCCTACCACATTCCTTAAACAAAAAAAAAAACAACTAGTTACCATTGAGTCAATTCGGACTCATGGTACCCCGTGTGTTTCAGAACAGAACTATGCTCTGTAAAGTTTTCATGGCTGTGACCTTTCAGAAGCACATTGCCAGGTCTTTCTTCCAAGGGCCCTCTCGTTGGGTTTGAACTGCCAACCTTTCGATTACTAGCTGCCTTAGTTATGTAGTGCCGAAATAGCACAAATGGGTGGCTTTAACAAACAGAAGTGTGTTGTTTTCTCACAGTTTAGGAGGCTAGAAGCACAAATTCAGGGCACCGGCTCTAGGGGAAGGCGCTCTCTCTGTCAGCTCTGGGGGAACATCCTGGTCTCCTTTGAGCTTCTGCTCCTGTGCGATCTTCATGTGGCTTGGTGTCTCTCTACTCCCATTTCTGCCTCTTCCTTATTTAATCTCTTTTATACCTGAAAAGAGATTGATTCAAGACACACACTATGCTAGTCCTGCCACCTTAACATAAAAAAGAACACCCATTCCCAAATGGAATTATAACCACAGATATAGGGGTTTGAGTTTGCAACAAAAAACATTTTTGAGGGACACAATTCAATCCACAACAGTAGTCAAGAACTTAACCATTTGTGACCCGGGAACCACACATTTATTCAATTACTTAGCAACATTTAACGCTGCTTCCGGAGCCATCCCAGGCCCACCTGGCCTGGGCCACCTTTATGAAGTGTTTAACCTTGTTCTATCCCATGGCCATAGATCAAAGACCTTGTCAAATGAACTAGCTCATGTCGTCCTCTAGCTTTGCATTTCACAATGTGTTCCGGGGATCCTGTTAGAAATGCAGACTCTCACACCCACCCAAGCCCTTCTGAAGCGGAATCCGCATTTAACAAGGTCCACAGATGACTCATACGGACAGTAACATTTGACAAGCACTGCTCTAGATCACTGGTTCTCAAATTTGACTGCACACTTGACTTGCCTGGGGAGCTTTTAAACAATACAGACACAAAGGCTCCACTGAGACCAATTAAATCTGATTCATTGGACTCAGGGGGTAAAAGGAAACAGGCGTCTGATGTATTTAAAGCTCCCCAGGTGATCCTACCATGTAGTCACGGTTGAGAATTGCACTAGGGGAATTGATAGAACAGTGTGAACATCTCAGCAATTTTGTTCCCTTCTGGGAAACACTACTGGAAGTGCCTGTCAAGGAGCCTACTGGTATGACTCTTGGTCTGGAACTAAGACATCTGTGATCAGTTTCCAGTTCTCCCGTCACCAGCTATGTTACCAGAAGGTTAAGTATGACTCCCTCACTGTTTTGGATTTAATAGTGCTCCAAAAAAAAAAAAAAAATATGTTGAAATCTGAACCCCTGTACCTGTGGATGTGACCCTGTTTGAAAAGATAGTTTTTCTTTTGTTGTGTTAATGCAATCATACCACTGTAGGATAGATCCTAAACTTAATCATTTCTCAGTTATTAAAGAAAAAGGCCAGAATAAACACAGAGACACATACAGGAGGAAGATAGATACCAAGGAGCACCCCAAGGAATGCCAAGGATCACCAGCAGACACCAGAAACTAGAAGAGAGGCTCACAGAAGGAATCAACACAGCAGAGACCTTATTTGGGTTTTAGCATCTAGAACTGTGAGAAAATAAATTTCTATTCCCTAAAGCCACTCATTTGTGGTATTTATGGTAGGGTAGCACTAGGCAACTAAGACACTCACCCAACCTTCTCTTTCTTCTCAGTTTACTCTCTCCCTACCACCTGTCTTTCTCAGGCTAACCAGCCAAGGGAATAAATAACCAAGCCACAATAACAGTCATGAGATAACATTTCTTGGGCTCCAACCCACCTTTCCTCTGGGACCTCTTTCTCTCACCTAATGTGCTCAAGGACTAGTTCAGTTAGCCACTATTTCTGTCAGAACTTGACCAGTTGATAAGTGACAGAAACTTACCACAACTACTTAAAGCATAGAAAGGACTTCACTAGTTCACACAACTACAAATGTCCATGTAGCTAGATCCAAGTGGAAAAGTAATATCATCAGAATATGCTCTCTCTCTCCATCCCTCTTTTGATAAATTCATTCTCAAGCAGAAAATCTCTATGTTATTGGAAAGAAGGCCATCACCCTGTCCAAAATTATATGTTTAGAGTGAGGTAGAGTCTACTTTCCAACATAGCCATACTTGTGTGGTTATCCCATCCCACATGCTCTTCTTACAAGGTGACTAACACTTCTTCCACCAAGAGATGGGGTCAATGCTCCCTCCCTCTGAATCTGCGTAGGGACTTTGAAAGCCTGACCAAGTGGAGTACAGTGGAATTGATGCTGTATTACCTGCCAGGTTCCAAACCAAAAAAACCAAACTCACTGCTATGGAGTCGGATCCGACTCATAGTGACCCCTCCTTGGGTTTCCAAGGTGGTATCATTATGGAAGTAGATTGTCCAACCTTCCTTCCAAGGAGTGGCTGGTGGGTTTCAAGCACTAGCCTTCTGGTTAGCAGTCAAATGCCTTAGGCACTACACCACCAGAGCTCCTGCTCCAAGGTTAGGCAATAGAAAGTATTCAGATTCTACCTAGCCATTTCAGGATGCTTTCCCTTGGACCAAGCCACCATGTTGTGAGGAAGCCCAAGCCATGTATGAGTGGTCCAGTTGGTAGCCACAGCTAGGCCCTCAGCTGATGGTGGGCATCAACCACCAAACATAAGATGAGTGAGCTTTCAGATGATTCCAATCCACAGCCTTCAAGTCTTCCAGCCAGTGACCCAGACATCAAGAGCAGGGACAAGCCATCCCGCTGTGACCTGTCTGAATTCCTGACCTGTAGAAACTATGGGAGTTAATAAAATATTATTTCAGCCACTATGTTCTAGGGAACTTATTATGCACTTGATAACTAATATTGAAATAACCCAAATGATACCATCTCATGCTAATTCCAGATATAAATTTCACAGAAAGACTGTAATTGGTACAGTTTGAGTATGTGACTGCCTCTAGACTAATCACTGAATCCAGAAGAAGACTATCTTAAGACTGCCTCAGCCATTGGCCAAAGAAGAACACCACGATTAACAGTTCCACTTGCAAGAGAATACAGTTCCTCCCAAGGAAATAATCCTGGAAGACAAAAATAATGCCAAATCCTTCTATCTTACTCTGTCCTGTTTTGTGACAGTGGAGCTGGAGCCTGTAAATATATCTCCTTTGTCAGTTGGCACAATGTTAGGCTCAATCATAGAAGGCACTATAGGAACACTGCTTCTTGACCTGGTTCTAGTGCCTTTCTGCTTGATCCTATGGCATGGTAGCCAACAGATGATCTCCCAGTGAGTTTTACCAGCTTCCCAATGAATGGCTTCCCAGTGAGCCTTGAAAGCATCCCAGTGGGTTTTTTTCTACTCACCAGCCCTGACCTGGAGTGCTTCTGTGAACTTTGCAGCTATCCAACAAACCACAGTTCTCCCTCTCCAACAAGATCTAAGTCTAAGCTTTGAGGAGCCTGCCTCTTCCTATTTGTTCCGTCTTTGGTGTGGTAGACAGAATTCTAAGATGGCCTACAAGATTCCATGCACTCTGATGTATGTTGTTGTTGTTAGATGTTGTTGAATCAGTTCCAACTCATGGTGATCCTACATATAACAGGACAAAATACTGTCAAGTCCTGCATCATGGTCACAAGAGATGGTATGCTTGAGCCCATCACTGCAACCACTGTGTCAATCCATCTCATTGAGAGTCTCCCCTTTTTTTGCTGACCCTCTATTTCACCCAGCATGATATTCTTTTCCAGGGACTGGTCCCTTCTGACAACATGACTAAAGAATAAGAGATGAAATCTGGCCATTCTTGTACATGCCCTATATAATCCCACGAATTTTGAATATGATAGATTACCCTCTCATAGTTAAAGTATGTCTTATGCCATTGCATATTTTAAGAAAGGGAGATTATCGGGGTGGGCCTGACCTAATCACATGAACCCTTCAAATCCAGCTCTGGAGTTTAGAGACTGAAAAATGTAGAAATTCAAAGGACAAGAAGGATGTGATGTGCCACTAGTGGTGTGGAGATGAAGGGGGCCATGTGGCAAGAAATGTGGGTGGCAGCTAAGAGATGAGAGCAGCCTCCAGCTACAGGCACCAAGGAAATGGGGACCTCAGTTCTACAACTGCAAGGAACTGAATTCTGCCAACAACAAAAACTTGGATTTGGATTTTTCCTCAGAGCCTCCATGCAAGAACTAGCCCAGCCAACACCTTGATTTCAGCTTTGTGATACCCTGAGCAGAGAACCTAGTCTCATTGTGCTAGATGGCTGACTGACAGAACTGTGCACTAATAAGTGAGCATTGCCCTAAGCTGCTAGAAACACTGCCATCAAGTCAATTCTGACTCATACGTACTTCATAGGACAGAATAGAATGCTCCCTTAGGTTTTCCAAGGCTGTGAATATTTATGGAAGCAAACTGCCTCGTCTTTCTCTCCCAGAGAAGCTAGTGGGTTCAAACTGCCAAACTTTTTGGTTAGCAGCCCAATGCTTTAACCACTGCACCACCAGAGCTCCTTGTTTGTATGTATCTGTTACTCAGCAACAGAAAACTAATTCCCTCAGCCCTAGAGGCAATGACTGCTTCCTACATCTGCTATTCCCATATCGTTCAGAGTTCTCATCATCCATCTTAGTAGTCACTGCCGCTATTAGGTGCCATCGAGTGGACCCTGACTCACAGCAACCCCATGTGTGCACAATACAACTCTGCTCCACAGAATTTTTATTATTGTGATTATTGCTACCCTTTCCCAAAATATTCCACTGCCATTAGCATAAACTCAATGCCCCACAAACAAGAAGCTTCCCCTTACCCCTGGTAACCTCTAATAA
>NW_006922057.1:1020973-1022277 GCF_000298275.1 Orycteropus afer afer | reverse complement strand
GACATATTGCACTGGGCAAATCTGCTGCAAAGGACCTCTCTGAAACGTTTAAGAGCAAAGATGTCACTTTGAAGACTAAGGTGTGTCTGACCCAAGCAATGGTCTTTTCAATAGCCTCATATGCATGTGAAAGCTGGAAAATGAATAAGGAAGACTGCAGAAGAACTGAAGCATTAGAAGTGTGGTGTTGGTGGAGAATATTGAATGTACCATGGACTGCCAAAAGAATGAACAAATCTGTTTTGGAGGAAGTACAGCCAGAGTGTCCATTAGAAGTAGGAATGGCCAGATTTGTCTCACGTACTTTGGTCACGTCAGAAGAGAACAGTCCCTGGAGAAGGATGGCATGCTCAGTAAAGTAGAGCATCAGTGAAAAAAGGGAAGACCCTCCACAAGCTCAGTGGACGCGGTGGCTGCAATGATGCAAGCATAGCAACAATTGTGAGGACGGCGCAGGACCAGGCCGTTTTCCATTCTCTCGCACATGGAGTTGCTAGTGGTCAGAACTGACTCAACAGCACCTAACAACAACGATAAATCCAACTGTAATCTATATATGAAATATTTTGTTGAATTTGAATATGTTTAAAATAGTCACAGTGATACTGCCTCGGCAACCCAAGGAGGGGTTGCTATGAGTCGGGTCTGACTCAAACAGCACATGACAACAACAACAACAACAACAGGAGTCTCTAGGTGACACAAACAGTTAAGTGTTCAATTATTAACCAGAAGGTTAGAGGCTTAAACCCAGAGGTCCCTCAGAAGAGAGGCCTGGTGATTGAGTCCCAAAAGTTCACAGCCTTGAAAACCCTGGGGAGTGACGTTCTACTCTACAAAAGAGAAAAAGTCATACTTTTTTAAGTTAATTTTCATTTTAAATCTAAGTACAAAGCAAGAAAATAATTATTATTGAAAACAATTGTATTATATAAGAAGAAAAATACTTTAAAAAATAATCTACCCTGGGTGACAAATACAAGATGTACCACTGGGGAGGGGCCTACAGTCATGATAACATATTTTTACTCATACTACTTACTATAAATATTACTTTGTCCTTACTCAATATAAAAAAAATTTAAAATCAAACAGCACTAAGAGATACAGAATGGGTCAAATCCTACCTTCTAAATTCTCTTCTCTAATCTTATTCTCTCTAACTTCATTTCCTTCAACCCTCTGTACAGACTTTGTTTCAGGCTTTGCTCTTCAAACAAAGCAAAGTACTGAGATTTCAAGTTTCCTAAACCCTCCTCTTCTTGTCTGCTTCACATGAAAAACAAACAAACAAAAAAGATGGA
>NW_006922057.1:1019388-1020613 GCF_000298275.1 Orycteropus afer afer | reverse complement strand
CAATGAGACCTGAGTCCTTTTATCCCCTGAGCTGCTCCATCCACAGGTCCCACTGGACCCCACAGTGAGGAAGGTTATGATTCTCTCCATGCACAACCTCTTTCCTCCAGCCACTATTGCATATCAGCCCCATAGGAACAATGACCATAAAAGGGCCCCTGGATCATCAACCCCTCTCATTCATAGACAAGGAAACCCATCAGAATCAGCTGAGGTGCTCTTTCCAATGCCCTGACCCATCAAACTAGAATCCCCTCTGCCTATATATTTCAAAGATGCTCCACCAGGTGATCCCCACACCCAGCCTGGTTAAGAATTTTCCAGAACATGAACAGAGAGTTCACAGGTGGAAATGTCAATGGATTTCCAACATGAGAGGCTTAGCCTCATCTAGAAGCAGAGACCCTGCGTGAGATGCCATTTTCACCCATCAGATGCCAAAGATGAAAAGCTGGATAATTGTAAACAAAAGACTAACCCCCTAGTCTTTAAATTGTTGCCACAAATAGTAAAAGGACCAATAGTCAGTCTAACAGAAAAAGGGAAGAGGAGACAGACAGGTAGTGCACAGAAAAGGAAATACAAATTCTTAAACATACAAAAATGATCACTTCGTGCGTAATAAGGAAAATCTAAGCAAAATGACCCATCCAAAAGTTTGGTAATACACTGTCAAGGCTGTGGAAAAGAAGCTGGTGAGAAGTAGAGTGGTGTAACCTAATTGGAGGAATTTGACATCTTCAGAGACATATTGGACTCTTCCAACCTGATGCTCGACTTCCAAAGAATCAGACATTAAAAACTTTATGGACCAAAAGGTCAACAATTCCTTTAAAACAAAGATAAGAATGTAAGGAAACAGAGAAACTAGGTTAGAAAATGGAACAACCATAATGAAAATGAGCGTGTTCACACATTGTAAAGAATTAGCCAATGTCACAAAACAAGTTGTGTAGAAAATGTTGAGTGAGAACATAAACTGTTAGTGTAAACCTTCACCAAAACCACAATGAAATACATATTTAAAAAATAATAATAAACCCTATGGAGCACTGAAGGAGCTCTGGTGGCATAGTGCCTAAGGCATTTGACTGCTAACCAGAAGACTGGTGGTTCAAACCCACCAGCCACTCTTTGGAAGGAAGATGGGGCAATCTACTTCCGTAGTGATACTGCCTCAGAAACCCAAGGAGGGGTCGCTATGAGCAGGATCCGACTCCAGGGC
>NW_006922057.1:1012416-1017399 GCF_000298275.1 Orycteropus afer afer | reverse complement strand
AGGAGTGGCTGGTGGGTTTGAACCGCCAGCCTTCTGGTTAGCAGTCAAGTGCCTTAGGCACTATGCTACCAGAGCTCACTCAAAACAAAGATGTAAAATGAAATAAAAGAGAGAATAAAATGTTAAACAAAACCACCTGTCTGCAAGATAGGAAAGTGAGGCCAAAGAAGACAAAGACCTCCTCTGCCCACAAAGCCTGGAGCTCCCCAGCCCAGGACAACGAGAAGACCTCTCTCTGAGCTCCCAGAATCCTTTGTCCTCTCTCTGAGCTCCCAGAGTCCTTTGTTCTTCTCCATTGTGCACATCAGCAAATGGAGCTGTCAACCTTCCACTCTGGGCAAACACTTGGGGCCAAATAGACCCATGTTCATGTCCCAACTTCACCTTTTACTAACTGGGATCCCATGGGCAAGTCTATTAACTTGTCTGAACCTCTGTTTCCTTACTGTAGTGTTACTAGGCAGATTAAATGAGAGGGCTCACATAAGGAGGTTAGCATAGTACGTATATAGCACACATTATTACATATTGATTTTATTCTTGGCCAAAAGGACTCATGCAGTTGTGACATAGTCAACAGTCAATGTTGTATCCCCAGCCTCCCACAGCTCACTGGGACATAGCTGTTGTTTGTTGCTAGTGGCTGGCAAGTCAGCCCGGACTCGTGAGGGCTCCATGCACAACAAAGTGCAATGGTTCCCAGTCCTGCCAGTCAGATCGCTGTGTTTGCAGAAGTAGATTGTCAGGCCTTTCTTCTAAGTCTGTCTTAGTCTGGAAGCTCCGGTGACACCTGTTCAGCATCACAGCAACACACAAGTCTCCAGTGATAGGCGGGTGGTGTCTGGGCATGAGGTCAATTGGCTGGGATTGAACCCTGGTCCCCCAAATGAAAGGGGAGAATTCTACCACTGAACCATCACAGTGCCCCCATACCTGGCCCTGTCATATGCTCAAAAAATGGTAACAATGCTATTGTGGCCATTGTTACTGGGATTTCTCCTAGTCCCTTTCCTGACCCTCTCTTCATGCCAGCCAACCATAGCTACATCCAGTCTGCAGATCACCTAGCTCAACAGCAAGCTAGAAATGAAGGTCTGGGGTAGGAGAAGCAAAAAGACTCCCAGTGGCCTGGTTAGAGCCTCACAGTCTCCATATTCCACTCAAAGAGTGAATCAACTCAGCCCCAATGCAGAAACACTTACTGAGCTAAACTTTAACAAAATCCACATTTAGACTCCAGGAGTGACAGCCATTTATATCCACATTGATTTTCTAAGCTTATTTTTATTATTCCTCTTCCCGGTGAGTTATATATATTTGGGGCTGTGTTCTTCTCATAAATAAATAAATACATAGGTAAATGCTAATAAGAGCTAAAATTTATTAAGCGGTTAGCATGATGCCAGGGATGGTGCTAAGAAGCTTTGTTTCCGTTATCCCATTTCACCATCACAACAATCCACTAAGGGAGGCACTATACTGGTCCCATTTTGCAGAGGAGGAGACTGAGGCTCAGAGAGGTGAGATTACTTCCCCCAAAAGGAGGCAGAGCAGACTCTGTGGAAAATAGTGTGCCCGTTCCTCAAAAAATTAAATATGGAGTTACCATATGATCCAGCAATTCCACACCTAAGTATATACCAAAAAAAATTGAAAACACATACCCATGCAAAAAAAAAAAAAAATTGTACACGAATTGTCATAACAACATTGCTTAGTAGAGTCAAAAAATGCAAATCATAATGTCCATCTGTTGATGAATAATAAACAAAATGTGGGTATTATAAATGGATAAATAAAATGGAATATCATTCAACCATAATCAGCAGTGAAGAACTTGTCCATGCTACAATAGGGATGAACTTTGTTGCTGTTGTTGTTAGTAGTGCTGTTGAGTCAGTCCCATCTCACAGTGACTCTACACACAACAGAACAAAATACTGCCTGGTCCTGAGCCATCCTCACAGCTGTCTCTATGTTTGCACCCATTGCAGCCACTGTGCCCACCCGTCTCATTAGCAGGCTCCTCTTGTTTACTTTACTAAGAATAACGTCTTTCAGGGACGTGTCCCTTCTGATCACATGTCCAAAGTAAGTGAGCCAAAGCCTCACCATCCTCACTTCTCGTCATTAATATCACATCCAAGTAAAATTTTGCTGAAGATAACTTAAAACCTGTTGCAGCACTACATCAATAAGGAACTGCCAGATATTCAAGTCAGATAGAGAAAAGGATGTGGAATGAGGGATATCATTTCGGATACCAGATGAATGTTGGCTGGGAGCAGAGAATACAAGAAAGATGTTTACCTTTGTTTTATTGGCTATGTTTTATTTGACTGTGTGGATCATAATAAATTATGCACAGTTGTGCTCATGTGGAACCTGTACATAGACCAAGAGGCAGTCTTTCAAACACAACAAAGCGATACTGTGTGGTTTGAAATCAGGAAAGGTGTGCATCAGGGTTGTATCCTTTCCCCATTCTTATTAAATCTATACTTACTTTGAAAATAATATGGTGAGTGAAAGAAGTCAGTCACAAAAGGCTACCTATTATATGATTTCATTTGTAGGAAATGTCCAGAGTTGACAAATCTATGGAGATGGAAGGTAGATTAGTGGTTGCTCGGGGCTGAGAGAGAAGGGAATGGAAGTGACTGCTAATGGGTGAAAACAAAAACAAAACACTGCCTTTTAGCTGATGCTGACTCAAAATGACCTTGTAGGGTAGAGTAGAAAGAGTCCATCGAGAAGGACTCTAGTGGTGTCGTGGTTAAGGCATTTGGCTGCAAACCAAAAAGATCAGAAGTTCAAAGCCACCAGTCACTCCATGGGAGAAAGAAGAGACAGCCTCCTTCTATAAAGATTTACAGCTTTGGAAAGCCAATGGGGTTCACTCTGAGTCTGAATTGACTCAATGGCAGGGAGTTTGGTTTTTGTGCTTTATCTTTTCTCCCACTGAGCTGCTGGGTGCATTCAAACAGCTGACCTTTCAGTTAGCAGTCAAGCACTTAACAACCAGGTCGTTAAGCAGACCACCAGGTCTGCTTGCTAATGGGTAGGGGGTTCCTTTGGATGCCATGAAAATGTTTTGGAATTAGTAGTGGTTATGGTTGCACAGTGTGAATATACTAAAAACACTGAATTTTATGGTATGTGAATTATATCTCAATTAGAAAAAGAAATGATTGTGGGAGGAGAAAGAACACTGCAAAAAGAAAAAAAAAAAATGCACTGACCCATGTCTCTTTGTTGTTGTTGTTGTTGTTGTTGTTATGTGCCATCGAGTCGGACCCAACTCATAGTGACCCCTCCTTGGGTTTCTGAGGCAGTATCACTACAGAAGTAGATTGCCCCATCTTCCTTCCAAGGAGTGGCTAGTGGATTTGAACCATCAGCTTTCTGATTAGCAGTCAAGTGCCATAGGTACTACGCTACCAGAGCTCCTTCATGTCTCTTTAGTTTGGTGTATGTCACTGTACATAAATCATGTTTCAATAAAATGTTTTTTTAAAAAAACAAAAAGAAATGATTAAACCTTGGGCAGTCAATCCAAAGCCTTCACTGCCGTGTGGTGGAGAGCCCAAGCAGACACAAGCCCGACTCCCTTTTCCTTCCAGAGGGCTCTCCCACCTCCACTAATTAAACTCTCTGGAGTCGGTGCCAAGTCGAGCAGGGAAACATTAAGTGCCTGAACTGAGCCAATGGTTTGAAAATGCCAATGGCCTTTCATTTCTGCTGACCACCGCAAGCCTGAGGCCAGCTTGCTCCCAGCCTGGGACCCAGAACGACGTGATGGAGAAGCTGCATTAAGCAATGCATTATGGTGGTTGGAGCAGCTCCGGGAAGAACATCTCAACGGTCACCGTGTTAATTACAATGGCCCAAATGAGGCCTGCTTATCCATTAATGCCAATGAGCCAAGCCCGTTCCAGAAGGAACAGGCGACCAGACTGGTGCTCTTCAGTCTTGCTAATCACTGTGGTGGCCTGGCTGCCCAGGCTATGTCACTATTGATCTAAAATAATTTGTTCTTATCCTGCAAGTCTCCTCAATTTCCAGCCCCCTCCTGTCCAAAAACCCCAAGCAGAAAGCACAAAGTCAGTCGTGGCATGAAGGACACAGGCTTCAAAGCTTGAGAGACTCAACTTCAAATCCTAGCTTTGCCACTGACAGATGCAGAGAACTCAGGCAGGTCATGTCATTTCTCTGTGCTTCAGTTTCCCGTTAACTGTCCAGTGGGGCTAATAATGTCCACCTCCTTCAAGGTTAGAAGATGCTCCCTAGAAAAGGGCATCACATTTGGTAAAACAGAGGGCCAAGAAAAACGAAGGATACCCTCAATGAGATGGAGAGGCACAATTAGCTGCAACAGTGGACTCAGACTTACCCACCCTCATGAGGATGACTTAGGACTGGATTCAAGTGGCCCAATCATCATGAGATGGCGGCGGCCTGGGCAGCATTCCGTGCTGTTACACATACGACCTCCATGAATTGGAGCTGCCTCAAAGGCAGCTAACAGCAGCAACAAAGAAAACGCTGCATCTTACTATTCCACCTTCTCAGCACGGGACGCCAATAACCAGTCGCAGCAAATTCTGACTCACGGCAGCCCGCTGTGTGTCAGACGAGATCTGTGATCCATAGGGTTCTCATGATTGTACCTTTCAGAAGTAGATCACTAGCCCTTTCTTCCAAGGCACCTCTGGGCACATTCAAATCACCCACCTTTCAGTTAGTAGCTGAGTGCTTAACTGTTCGCACCACCAGGGGACTCCCAGCACATGGTAGTTGCTATGATTAATTGTATGATTAGATAACCTGGATAGTTTCCACATCATTTCCCCAGCACTGAGATTTGAGAGTTGGCAGCAACCAAGCGGCCAGAGAGAGATGCTCAAGTTTCAGTGTGCTTGAGATGCTTATTTAAAACACAAGTATCCTTAGCCCCTGTGATTCTGAGTCAGGAGTGGGGCT
>NW_006922057.1:1006931-1011491 GCF_000298275.1 Orycteropus afer afer | reverse complement strand
AGTCTTTACAGAAGCAGACTGCCACATCTTTCTCCTGTGGAGCAGCTGGTGAGTTTGAACCACCGACCAAGAAGCCAAGTAGCATAACCAAATGTCAGGCAAGTTGGAGGATATTACAGTGTTACAACATTGAAGTCGCTGAGCTCAATGGCTTTGGCATCTGAAAGTTCAGTTTCTGTCTCTGCCATTTATATGCTGTGTGACCTTAGGCAAGTTCCTGAACCTCAGCTACCCCTGCTGTATAATGGGTACAGTAATAGTGCCCATCTCCTGGACAGCTGTGAGAAACACATTAATTCAATAATGCATGCATCCAATAAGTAATAGCTGCTGTAGTTATTATTTTATCTTTACTTGCAGTCCAAAGCCAGGACTCAGCCTTCACTCACCCACTCATTTTTTAAACTGAGCATATTTCTGAGCCCCCCATTCTTCTACTAGCTACCTTCTCCTCCCTACTCCAACCCAGATCACCACATAAAAACCCAACTCACACCGTCAAGTCCATTCCAACTCATAGCAATTCCCAATGGGTTTCCAAGGCTGTAAATCTTTACAAAAGCAGACTCCTTTATCTTTCTTCCACAGAGCAGCTGGTGGGCTCGAACCACTCACCTTCTAGTGAGCACCCAAATCCCTTAACCACTACACTACCAGAGCCCCTTCATAGTAGCATATAGTGGTCATTTATAACATGCCAAGGATTGTACTGGGTTCTCTATCTGAACCACCTCATTTAATCCATGTTATCATGCCCATTTTACAGGGAAGGGCACTGAGGCTCAATTAAGATCATACAGCTAAAAAGTAGGCTCTGAGACCAGCTATACCTGATTCCTCAAAGTTGAGGTCATTTTAACATTTCTCCCACCATCAGTGAGGGGTCAGAATAAAGACCTCATCCACAAATGGGTCTCTATGTACGTAGTCCATTCATTTATTCCCTTTTTACGGACAAGAAAACAGAGTCACAAGTTCTACCAGAGCAGCAGACACAGACCACCTTTCTGATTCCACTTCTCATGAGCAGGGCAAGCAGCTCAAATCTCTGGACCCTCAGACTAGGGCTCATTCAACTTGTCCAGCTGTCTCCCCACTAAGCCCCTTGCAATAGTGACTCCATCTGCACCCTAGGCCTGGCAAAGTGCAAGGAAAAAGGTCCAGGGACCAGAAATTCCAGTTCTGACGCCACTCAGCTGTGTGACTTTGGATCACTTATTTCCCCCTCTCAACAGCAAGTTCCTAATTCAGCCCCAAACTCTAAATCTGTGTTCATGGCAATAGCTCCCAGGAGGAGAATCCGACCGTCCTCTCAGATCTTCACCCTCAGGAGGTGGAAGGTGGAGATGCAAAGAACCAATAAAACCAAAAAGTCTGCTCTTTGGAGGCAAAAGTTGCAGTCCTTTCAAGGACAGAGGAAAACCAGACCTGCATTAACTACTTACATCCTAACTCTCCAGAGCTGAGTGAGAACATCTGCAGGAAACACTGCCACCCTGTGGCCATTATGCTCCACTGCAGGCTACCTCACCAGACTTGCTGGAACACTGGTTGCCATAGAGTGGGCGACCCCATGTGTAACAGAGTGAAACGTTGCCCAGTCCTGTGCCATCTTCAGGATTGTTGGTATGTTTGAGTCCATTGTTGCAGCCACTGTGGCTTCACTGGTTCTCTAATCTACCAACCATGCATCCAAAATAACCAAGCCAGTCTCAGAGACAATATTCTGCGGTCCATAGAGTTTTCATAGATAATTTTCGGAAGTAGATGGCCAGGACTTCCATCCTGGTCTCTGTTAGTCTGAAAACTCTGCTGAAACCTGTCCATCAAGGGTGACCCTGCTGCTACTTGAAAGATTAGTGGTAAAGCTTCCAGTGTCACAGCAGCATGCAAGCCACGCAGTGCGACACACTGACAGACTAGTGGTGGGAACATTCCCAAAACCAGGCTCATGCCATCAAGTCAATTCTGACTCATAGTGACCCCATTGGATTTCCAAGGTGGTAAATCTTTACAGAAACAGATTACCCAATCTTCCTTCCATGGAGCAATCGGTGGGTTTGAACCACCAAGCTTCTGGTTAGCAGTCCAATGCCTTAGGCACTGCACCATCAGAGCTCCTTATTAGCTCAGCCAAAAATCACTCACTCTGTTAGTGGTTTGAATCTATACTGTGCTGGGCACGCTGGAAGACGAGAGAGAAATCCTACCACAATCCTTGTTCTGGAGGAAGTTAGGATCCATAGAGAGCAATGTCATTATAGAGGCGAAAAGTGCTGTGGGACTTGAAGTGGGAGCCAGGGCTAGGTACCAAAACCAAAATCAAACCTGTCTGTGAGTCAGTTCCAATTCATAGGAACACTGTAAGACAGAATAGAATGTCCCCCCTAGAGCTGTAAATCTTTACAAAATCAGAGCAGAAATTGGCCCTTGAGGGATAGTACAATTCTAGAGGAAGAGAGGGCAGCATGGGATACAGGGAAACCCAGCTGGCCTTTGTACAGAGTGTTACCCTATCTGGAACATTCTTCCCTACATATCCACAGGCTCTTCTCTCAGCCTTGCAATTCTTGGCTCCCATGTGTCCTTCTCGAACCACTCTGTCTAAAATGACAAAACCCAGAACCTCCATCCCACCTGCCTTCACAGTATTCATGCCCCTAAAATATTTGTTGTTGTTATTAGGTGCCATCAGGTCATCTCTGACTCATGGTGACACTACGTACAGCAGAACAAAACACTGCCCAGTCTTGTGACAATCTCACAATCCCTACTATACCCAACCCCATAACTGCAGCCACCACGTCCATCTTATTGAGTCCCTTCCCCTCTTTCCTGGACCCTCCACTTTACCAAGCATGACATCCTTCTCCAGAGAATGGTCCCTTCTAACAACATGACCAAAGTAGATGAGAAGTCTGGCCATTCTCACTTCCAAGGAGCATTCCGGCTGCACTTCTTCCAGGACAGATTTGTTCATTCTTTGAGTGGTCCACAGTACCTTCAGCATTTTCACCAACACCACAGCTCAGAAGCATCCACTTTTCTTCAGTCTTCCTTATTCATTGTCCAGCTCTCACATGCATATGAGGCGATTGAAATACCATGGCTTGGGTCAGGTGCATCTTAGTCTTCAAGGAGATATCTTTGCTCTTCAGCACTTGAAAGATATCTTTTGCAACAGATTTTCCCAATGTTATATGTCTTTTGATGTCTTGACTGCTGCTTCCATTGGGGTTGACTGTAGAACCAAGTAATACGAAGTCCTTGACAACTTCAATCTTTTTTCCATCTATCGTGATGCCGCTTATTGGACCAGTTGTGAAGATTTTTGTTTTCTTTGTATTGAGGTGTAATCCATACTGCAGACTGTAGTCTTTAATCTTCATCAGTATACTTACTTGACTTCCTTCAAGTCATCCTCACTTTCAGCAAGCAAAGTTGTGTCATCAGCATATCACAGGTTGTTAATGATTCTTCCTCCAATCCTGATGCCACGTTCTTCTTCATATAGTCCCTCTTTTCGGATTGTTTGCTCAGCTTATACATTGAATAAGTATGGTGAAAGGATACAACCTTGATGTACTCCTTTCTTGATTTTAAACCCTGCAGTGTCCCCTTGTTCTGTTCAAATGACAGCCTCCTAGTCTATTACAGGTTCCTCATATGTAAAATCCCTGCCCTCTTGGAGCTGACATTCTAGTGAGGGGAAGAGAATATGTACAATTAAGTGTTCTGGAATTCCTATTCTCAGTGTTATCCACAATGTGGATTGCCTTCTCATAGTCAATAAAAAAGAAGTAAACATCTTTCTGGTATTCTTTGCTGTGAGCCAAATTTTAAATGTCCGTATAACATACTATGTCTTGTTTTTAGTCTCTTCCCCTCACAAGAATGTCAGCTCCAAGAGGGCAGGGATTTTTGTTCCCTGCTGTGTGCATAGCAACTGGATAGTGCTTGGCCCATAGTATGTGCTCAATACACATTTACTGAATGAGTGAATGAATGAATGAATGAATGAATTGGTTCAGTCACTTGGACAAGCTGCTAAACCTCTCTGAGCCTCAATTTCCTCAATTGTAAAATAATAATGAAAATAATTCCTTCATTAACTGCCTCATAGAATCATTGGGTTCCTATTTAACACATTAGAGAGCATGAAGCAGATGCTTGTGGTTGAATTATATGCATGTCCTGTTTAATATGGCCATGGTTAACATGGATTTTCTTTTTAATAATACTGTATTTTGGGTGAAAGTTTACACAGCAAATTAGGTTCCCGTTTGACAATTTCTACAAATTTTTCAGTGACATTAGTTACATTTGTCACAATCAGTTAATGTCCTTTTTAGTTGGGTTCTGATTGTTTCATTTCCAGGGCTTTTGTTACCCCGTGCCTTATCTCATCTTAATTGCTGACCTTCTGGTTGCACATATGATGCATATATGATGGTTTTTCAATGGAGAGCCCTCCTCATGAGTAACAGCTTTTATTTCATGTGCCAATCTGTTATTTTGTTAAAAGATGACATTAGGGGCTAGGTTTTTTGGTGTTTTTTT
>NW_006922057.1:1003174-1006321 GCF_000298275.1 Orycteropus afer afer | reverse complement strand
CCGTGTAGTTTGGTAACATCGGGACTGTGCCTTTTTACTTGTCGACCTTGGGCTTGTTAGCCTCAGCAGCTAGTAGCTGCCTGAGTGAAGAGACGCCTCTAGCTTCAGAGGGCCAGGAATAAGAGGCAGAGCTGAAGCCCAAGGTCGAGGGCTTTCACCCAGCCCCTAGAGCCTGGCACTTTGAGCCTGGCACTTCAAACTGTAAGAGAATAAACTCCTGTTTGTTAAGGCCATCCCATTTGTGGTATATATTCCAGTCACAGCTGCACTAGGTAACCAGAACAGCATGTAACTCATCACTGTTGGGCTGAGAGCCAGCTCTTGGGAGTGAGTTTTATCCCAGGCCTGGCCTGAAATGTATCCCAGGACCATAGTCTTGGGGTCCCACCAGACTCCATCCAACCAGTAATTCTGGTCATTATTGTGTTTTTGAATTTTGTTCCACATTTTTCCTCCCATTCTATCCAGAGTCTCCAGTTTTGATCCCCTCCCAAGTGGTTGGCATTGGTAGCTAGGCACCATCTAGTTCTTCTGGTCTTGGGGTCCACCATGTCCTAGAGCTGATTGTTTCCAAATGCCCTTGGCTTTCTTCACTCTTCTTTGTTTCCAATGACAGGAGACCATTGGCTGCCTATTAGATAGCCGCTCAAAACCATTTAAGACCCCAGTCTCTGCTCACCAAAGTAGGTAGTGGAACAAGATTTTTATGTATTATGTTGTGCCAAGTGAGCCTAGTGTCTCCCAATACTAACGTCCTGAGTTGACAGGTGTGGTGATTCTCTCTCCCATGGTCTCTAGCTGTCTATGAGGGGTTGCTCCATGTCTGTCTTCTTTTGCTTCTTAATGATTGTGGTTATTTTGTATCACTAGTATCTGTGCAAGATTATCCTCAGCTGAATCTTTCATTGGTCTAGAGTATATTCCTGTTCACCGACCCCTTTCTGAGCTTCTCACTTGTCTATGTATTTATCTGTAGTCTGGTGTTTGATGTTAGTGGTAATGCAGTATTGTGCATATACTGGTATTAGCTTCTGTCATCTATAACTTATGTGCACAATTTGGTGTCCTCTCTTTTCCCAATGTTACATGTTGGTCACAAACTCTTTCCATATCATCCTTCCCCTTAACCCCACTCAGTATGTAGCCCCCAACTAGTCCCAATTTTCCCCTCCCCTACCATTCCCTCCCCAGTAACCTACAAAGTGAGCTCCCTTTCCTAAGCAAACCCTTCCTTGACTTTTACAGTAATGAGATTACACAATATTTGCCCTTCTGTGATTAACTTATTTCACTCAGCAATAATGCCCTCCAGTTTCATCCACACTATGAGATGATTCACATATTCATTGTTCTTTAATGTAGGGTGGTCTTCCATTGTGTGAATGTACCATAATAGGGTTATCCATTCATCTGTTGTTGGGCATTTAGGTTGTTTCCATCTCTTTGCTATAGTGAATTGTGCTGTGAAGAATTTGGGTGTGCATGTGTCTGTTCGTGTCCTGTCTCTCACCTCTTTAGGATACATTCCTAGTAATGGAATTGCTGGTTCAAATGGTATTTCTATTTTCAATTTTTTATGGAAATACCATACCATTTGCCACAATGGTTGTACCATTTTACAGTCCCAGCAGCAGTGTAGGAGAGTTGCAATCTCTCAGCAACCTCACCAGCATTTGCTATTTTCTGTCCTGTTGAATTTTGCTATTATTGCTAGGGTGAGATGATACATCATCATTGTTTTGATTTGCATCTCTCTAATGGCTAATGATCGTGAGCAATTCCTCATGTGTTTGTTGGCTGCCAGCATATCGTCTTTAATGAAGTGTCTGTTCGTGTCTCTTGCCCATTTTTTAATTGGGTTGTTTGTTGTTGAGGTGTTAAAGTTTTCTATAAATTTTGAGATAAGTCTTTTGTCAGATATGTCATGGGCAAATATTTTCTCCCAATCTGTAGGTTCTCTTTTAACCCTTTTGGTGAAGTCTGTCAATGTGCATAAGAACTTAATTTTTAAAAGGTCCCAGTCATCTAGCTTCTCTTCCACCTCCTGTGCATTCTGGGTTATGCTTGATAGTCTATTTATGCCATAAATTAGGGCCCTTAGATTTGCCCCTATTTTATCTTTGATGAACTTTATAGTTTTGGGTTTTACATTTAAGTCTTTGATCCAACTTGAGTTTGTATTTGTGTACAGGGTGAGGTATGGGTCTTCATTTTTCTGCAAGCAGATATCCAATTTTGCCAGTATCATTTGTTAAAGAGGCTATCTCTTCCCAATTTAATGGGTTTTGGTCCTCTGTCAAAGATCAGCTGTCCATAGATGGACAGGTCTATTTCTGTGTTTTCGATTGTGTTCCATTGGTCTATCTGTCTATCATTGTACAAGTACCATGCTGTTTTGACTCCTGTGGCTATATAGTAGGTTTTGAGATCTGGGAGTGTGAGACCTCCAACTTTGTTCTTCTTCTTTAGTAATGCTTTGCTTATCTAAGATCTCTTTCCTTTACATATGAAGTTAGTAATTGGTTTTTCCTTATCCATAAAAAATGTTGTTGGTATCTGGATTAGGATTGCATTAAATGTATAGATTGCTTTGGGTGGTATTGACATTTTCACAATATTCAGTCTTCCTATCCATAAACAAGGCAAGTTCTTCCATTTATGTAGATCCTTTGTAGCTTCTTGTAGTAGTGCTTTATAGTTTTCCTTGCATTGGTCTTTTGTGTCTCTGGTAAGATTTATTCCTAAATATTTTATCTTTTTGGTAGCTACTATAAATAGTATTGTTTCCCTTATTTCTTTTTCAGAGGTCTCTTTCTTGGTGTAGTGAAATCCAGCTGATTTTTGTATGTTGACCTTGTATCTTGCCACTTTGCTGAACCTCTCTATAGCCCAATAGTTTTTTTTGTTGTTGTTGTTTTGTTTTGTTTTTTGCTGAGTCTCTTGGATTTTCTATTTACAGGAGCATGTCATCTGCAAATGGAGATAGATTGACTTCCTCTTTGCCAATTCGGATGCCTTTTATCTCTTTTTCTTGCCTTATTGCTCTAGGTAGGACTTCCAATACAATGTTAAATACAAGTGGTGATAGAGGGCATCCTTGTCTGGTTCTTGTTCATAAGGGGAATGCTTTGAGTCTTTCTCCATTAA
>NW_006922057.1:983769-1002914 GCF_000298275.1 Orycteropus afer afer | reverse complement strand
TTTGTTGAAGATTTTTGCATCTATATTCGTGAGGAATATTGGTCTGTAGTTTTCCTTTTTAATGGTGTCTTTTCCTGGTTTTGGTATCAGTGTTATGCCTGCCTCATAAAACGAATTTGGAAGTATTCCATCTTTTTCTATGTTCTGGAATAGCTTGAGTAGTATAGGTGTCAACTCTTCCCTCAATATTTGGTAAAATTCTCCAATGAAGCCATCAGGGCCAAGACTTTTTCTTGTGGGAAGTTTTTTTATGACCTGTTCAATTTCTTCCTTTGTTATGGATCTGTTCAAGTATTCTATCTCCAGCTGGCATGGTTTGGGTAGGTCTTGTGTACTAGAAACTTGTCCATCTCTTCTAAGTTCTCAGATCTGTTGGAGTACAGTTCTTCATGATATTGTCAATATTTTTTTTCATTTCAATTAGGTCTGTTGTGATGTCATCTTTTTCATTTATTGTTCTTGTTATTTGCATCTCCTCTTTCTTTACTTTTGTTAGATTTGCTGATGGTTTGCCAATTTGTTAATCTTTTCAAAGAACCAGCTTCTTGTTTTGTTGATTTTATCTGTTGTTATTGTTTTGTTTTGTTTTGTTTTCTGTTTTGTTTCTGTGCTGATCTTTATTACTTCCTTACTTCTAGATACTGTAGGTTTCTTTTGTTGCTCTTTTTCTACTTGTTGGAGTTGTTGAGTTAGAATGCTGATTTTGTTTCTTTCCTCTTCTTTGATGTGTGCATTTATTGCTATAAATTGACCTCTGAGTGCTGCTTTCACTGTGTCTCTTAGGTTGTGGTAAGATGTATCTTCATTCTCATTTGTTTCTAGAATTTTTTTTTTTTATTCACTCTTTATTTCTTCAATTACCCAGTAGTTTTTGAGCAGTGTATTATTCAACTTCCATGTTTGATTTTTTTTCCTGGATCTTCCTATTATTAATTTCTAATTTTATACCATTGTGGTCTAAGAAGATGCTTTGCAGTATTTCATTGTTTGTTAATTTATTGAGGCTTGTTTTATGTCCGAACATATGATCTATTCTGGAGAATGATCCATGTGCACTTGAGAAGAATGGGAATTGTGCTTCTGTTGGGTGGAGTGCTCTGTATATGTCTATGAGATCAAGTTGGTTGGTTGTGTTGTTGAGTTCTGTACCTTTGTTGAGGTTTTTTTCTAGTTGATCTGTCCCTCCTTGAAAGTGGTGTGTTAAAGTCTCCTACTACTGTTGTAGAGTTGTCAATTTTCCCTTTCAGTTCAATTAATATTTGCGGCTGACTCAACAGCACATAACAACAACAACAACAAATCACCTATTTTGGAGCACTTTCATTGGGTGCATAGATATTTATTATGGTAATGTCTTCTTGGTCAATTGACCCTTTTAGCATCATACAGTGTCCTTCTTTGTCCCTTATACTGTTTTTCACCTTGAAGTCTATTTTATCAGAAATTAATATTGCCACTCCTGCTCTTTTTGGTTACCATTGGCTTGGTATGTTTTTTCCACCCCTTAACTTTTAATTTGTTTTTATCTTTGTATGTAAGGTGAGTCTCTTATAGGCAGCACATCCATGGTTCTTCTTTTTTTATCCAGTCTGCCACTCTCTTTCTCTTGACTGGTGCATTTAGTCCATTCACATTGAGTGTAATTTGTGATAGGTATGAATTGATTGCTGTCATTCTATTATGTTTTTTGTTGTGTTGCTGGAGATTTCCTTGGTGCAAATATTTTTCTGTGCTGAGTTCATTTTGTTATCAAGTGTTTCCTCTCTTTTCTTATTCATTGTTGGTTTTGTGCTTACTGAGCCCATGTTTTCCTTCTTTCTGGGTTTGCTTAAGGGGATTGTTCATTTTCTCTGTGGTTACCTTGGAGTGAATTCTTGTCTCTACAATTTTGGAACAGTCTGTTCTATAAGGACATCGTCCTGTTTTCCTCTCCACTTGGAAGTTTTGTACCTAGAACTTTTATTACCTCTATTTGCTTTGTTACTAGTGTCATTTTGTCAGATTGACTTCCTTGTTTCTTTGTGTACAATGTTTTATGAGCTTATTTTGAGCATCTATTTCTGATTTGGTTTTAGTGTTGATGTCACACGTCCTGATTTTAATTTGTTGCTCTCTGTTGTGGGTTCTCTATTGGAGGGACTTCCTTAAGCATCTCTTATAAGGTTGGTCTGGTTTTCACAAAATCCCCTAATTTCTGTTTGTCTGAGAATGTCTTGATTTCACCCTCATATTTGGTGGACAATTTGACTGGATATAGAATTCTTGGTTGGAAGTTCTTTTCCTTCAGAGTTTTATATATGCTGTCCCATTGACTTCTTCCTGCATGGTTTCTGCTGAGTAAACAGAACTGATTCTAATTGTTCATGCTTTGTAGGTGACATTTCTTTTTTCTCCAGCTGCTCACAAGTTTCTTTCTTTGTCTTTGTTTTTGGAGAGTTTAATTATGATATGTCTTGGTGATTTTCTCCTGTATGGGGTTTGTTCAGCTTCTTGGACAAACATCTTTTCTTCCTTCATGATATGTGGGAATTTTCCTGTTAGCAAGTCTTCCGCAATTTTCTCAGTAGGTTTTTTTTTTTTTTTTTTTTTTCTCTTCTTGTTCTGGTATTCCAGTGAGGCATATGTTTTTTCTTTTCATGTCATCCCATATAACTCTTAGGTTCTCTTCATTTCTCTTAAATCTTTGTTCTGATTTTTCTTCATACAGGCTGGTGTCAAGGGATTTATCTTCTAGTTGGGAAATGCGTTCTTCAGCAAGTTCTAGCCCATTCTTCCATCCTTCCACTGGGTTGTGTTATTCTGTAATTTTAGTATTCATCTTCTGGATTTCTAACTGCTGTTTTCGTATGAGTTCTGATTGTGTGTTAATCTTGTCATTTTGTTCTTGAATGGTTTTCCTGAATTCTTCCAGGGTACTATCTGTGCTCTCCTTGGTTCTGTTTGAGGTTTCCTTGAGCTTTTGTAGAGTTCTATAACCATATCTTCTAAATTCCTTCTTGGATAATTCTATTGCCTCCTCTTCCTCCATGTTTAATGAGATTTTTGTCTGGGATTTTATTTCTATTGCCTTATCCTGGTTTTGTTGTTGTTTGAGGTTGCCTGTTGTTTCCTAGACATTTTGAAGTTGTTGTCTTTAACTATTATGTTATGTATTGATTTGTTTCACCTTGATTTTATGTTTAAATATTTTTGCAAGTGTGCAGCTGGTGTATTTTATTTTTTTGGTTAGTAATTCAGGTGTGCTGGGTTGCTCTGCAGTTTTCTCTGTGTTGATGGAATCACTGTAGGAAATGTGGATGCAGGTCTCTGTTCATCATGAAGGGGATTTAGAGTTGAGATCAGCAGGTGTTGTGGTGGCTTAATGTAGTTCTTCTATTGGGTGAGGCAGGGGAGAAGGGGGAAAAAGAGGAAGAAAAGAAAAAAATAGGAGGTTTTGTTTTGAGTCTGCTTGGGATGGCTACCAGTGATGATGTTTGTTGTTATTCACAGACCCACAGTTCGAAATCAGCAAAGATCCCAATGGCTAGGGGGCCACTACTTTCCACTTGGGTAGGATAGCTGCTAAAACTCTGTAATCTGGTCCCCTCTGTGCTATAAAGCTGTCCTGGAAGAGCTGAAGCCCAGTCTTGTGCTGTGAGCTCATCCAAGGGCCCACCAACATACGGCACTTTTCCTCCCTTCCCCCTTTCTTCTCCCAGCTCAGCAGTGACCTGAGCCAGTGGGGTTTCTACTCTGTTTCTCAGAAATGTTATCCACTTACTCAGCTCAGTTCCCAAGGTTACTGTCAGAAACTGATGTTGTGGGTAATCCAAGTCCCCAAAGCCACCATTGGCTCCCGGGTGTCCCTCCTTTCTTATTTCCTCTGCAGCTTTCTCCAGTACTGCTTAAAGAGTTTTCTGCTTCTCTGTCTCACCGTCTCACTGCCGCTGGGCAGGTTCTTTTAGTTTTACTTTTCTCTGGCAGTTTACCCTGCTTTTTTTTTTTTTTTCCTCTCCTTCTCCACTAAATCTGGCCTTCTCTAACTTAATGAACTGTTGACACCCCCAGAATCCCCCCTTCAAACTGCTGCACCTAGTTTTTCAGGCATTAAGATGCTAGAGGGAACAAACATGTGGGCTACAGGTATGACACCATCTTCCAATCTCCAGCTATTAGGTGATAGTTTCAGTTCAAGGTTTAAAGAGTATCTCAGGACAATAGTCTTAGTAAGTCCTATAGTCTTAACTGGTCCAGTAAGTAAAGACTTTTTAAGAATGTGAATTCTGTTCCACATTTTTTTCTCATTCTATGAAGGTCCATCTATATTTTGGCCCTCACTAGAATGGTCAGTTGTGATAGCTGGGTATTATCTAGTTCTTCTAGTCTCAGGATAGATGAGGCTGTGGCTCATGTAGGCTAGTAGCTGTATATACTAATTTCTTCTCTGAATCTTATGTTTCCTTCTTTTTTGTCCTGATGAGTAGAGACCAGCAGTTATGTATTAGATGGCTGTTTGCAAGTTTTTAAGACTCCAGATGCTACTCACCTCACTAGAATACAGAACGTGAACTTTGTAAACTGTAATATGCCAATTGACTGAGCTGTCACGTGAAAAGTATGTAACACCATTTTTAAAACACCATTTTTTATGTATAACACCATTTTCCTCTGAAATATTTTTACCTGGAAGTAAATACTTTGTTATATTTTTAAAACAATTAAAAAAAAAAAACTATGCCCCATGATGAACACTATTGTACACATAGCCAATGAACATTTGGGTGTCAGTGGTATTGTACACTCAGCCAGTGAGCCTTAGTGAATTGTGCTGCAAAGGATTTCCACCAATGAGGATGCTCTCCTGGGGAGGAGTTCTCCAATGTGTGTGGATCCCTCTGCCCCACCTCTCCATCTTCAGTGGGGTTTGGTGGACAATGTTGACCCATAATGGAGGACCAGAGTGTACCAGTGAGGAAGCCAGGCCTGCCACAAAGATCAAAGGAAGGAGGAGACCACTACTAAGTGGTGAAGTAGAGTTTACCAACAGTTCCAATCTCTTTCAAGGAACTGACTGTGTTAGTTTCTTATTCCTACTATAACAAGCTGCCACAAATTTAGTTAAACAATAGAACAAATATACTCTCATGCAGTTCTGGAGGTCAAAACCAAAAACCAAACTCACTGCCATGGAGTCAGATCCAATTCATAATGACTTAATTCAATTCATAATCCTTAACTTAATCACACCTACAAAGTTCCTTTTTCCATGTAAGGTAACATTTTCACAGGTTCCAGGGTTTAGGAAACCTCCTTGGGTTTCCGAGGTAGTATCACTATGGAAGTAGATTGCCCAACTTTCCTTCTGAGGAGTGGCTGATGGGTTTGAAACTGCCAGCCTTCTGGTTAGCAGTCAAATGCCTTAGGTACTATGCCACCAGAGCTCCCAAGATAAACACTTTCACATATACAATACTGTGAGTGGCTGGAGGCCAGAAGTCTGAAGTGTCACCAGGCTGAGGTCCCTGGGTTTTTCAAACAGTTTGCACTCCACTACCAACCTAAAAATTGGTAGTTCAAACTCATTTAGCAGCACCACAAAAGAAAATCCTGGTGCTCTGTAAAGAGTTGCTATTGTTTTTAGGTGCTATTGAGTCAGCTACAAATCACAGCAACACTATGTACAACAGAACAAAAAGCTGCTCAATTTTGCACCATCCTCATAATGGCTGCTATGCTTGACCCCATTGTTGTAGCCAATGTGTCAATCCATCTTGTTGAAGATCTTCCTCTTTTTCACTGACTGTCTACTTTACCAAGGATGATGTCCTTCTCCAGGGACTGGGAATCCTGGTAACATGTCCAAACTATGTGACAAAGTCTTGCCATCTTCATTTCTAAGGAATATTCTGGCTACACATCCTCATAGTGGTTTGTCCATTCTTCTGACAGTCCAAGGTATGTGTAAACTTGTTCACTACAGATTTGTAATGAAGCACAAGTACACCCATGCTTACCTTGCTTATTGAGCAATCCACCTCTGCTCCATCTTCAAAATCAGCCTTCACATCATCCCAAAATCTACTTCTGCTGTCACACCTCCTTCTCTGACTCTGACTCTCCCACCTCTCTCTTATAATGACATTGGGCCCATCTAGATCATCCAGGACAATTTCTCATCTCAAAATCCTTAACTTAATCACACCTACAAAGTTCCTTTTTCCATGTAAGGTAACATTTTCACAGGTTCCAGGGTTTAGGATGTGGACAACATTGGGAGTAGTTATTCTGTCTGCCACAATAGTGAAGGACCAGAAAGGGTCAAGTCCTCTGACACCTTCCATAGCCTCCCACCTGCTCCCCTCTTCCACTCTGCACCCCCTCAGACCATGGTCTGCCCAGCAGCCAGAGTGATTTCCTTAATAGTTGTGTAAACCAGGACATGGGGCAGCCCTACTGTAAACCCAGTAAGGTCTTCCCATCACCCAGAATAAAGCCCAAACTTCTGACCACAAGGTTCTGCATGATCTGGTCCTCCACCACCTTCCTGACCTCATGGCCTGACACCTCCATCTTGCTCACCATGCTCCAGCCACTCTGTCCTCTGTCTGTTCCTCAAACATGTGAACCTCATTCCCATCTCAGGCCCTGTGCACTCTCCACCTCTACTGTCTGAACTACACTTTCATTTTCAGCACCTGTCCAGCCCCCCTCATCCTCCAAGTCTCTGAACACAGAGACCAGTTTATCCAAAGCTCCACACCCACACAATTACTTTCCACATCACCTTAGTTTATTTCCCTCATAGCACCTATCACTACCTGAAATTATAAGCGCCCTCCCCCCCCTTTTTTTTTTTCCAATTTCCTTGCTTATTTTCTGTCTGTAACAAAGACTAGCTCCATAAGGTGAGAAACTTTGTTTCTGTGCTGAGGGATCTCCAGTGCTTAGAACAGTGCCTGGCATGTAAGAAGCACTCATTCATCACTTGGGGCATCAATGAGTTATAGTGGTACTGTATTACTCCTGTTTTACAGATGAGGTAGCTGAGGTACAAAGACATTCTCTAACTTGTCCAAGGTCATATTTTTAGTATGTGGTAGAGGCAGGATTCACCTCAGGTCTATCTGACATGACATCACTGCATGAGAGATCAGGGGACTTAACAGTGGATGCTTATGACTCCTCCCGATATTCAAGGCCTTTTATAGTCCCCTCCTGCACTGACTTGACTTGACTTGGCCATGTAACTTGCTTCAGCCAATGGGACATTAGCAAGCAAAAGGCTAGCAGAAGCTAGCACCAAGGCTTGTCCTGTTGGAACTCTCTCTATTGGAACTCAACCACATAAAATCCAGCTACTGTATGGGAGAAAAAACCCAGATGAAAAGAGGTCCCAGAAGATGAGAGGCCATCTTGGCTTTTCTTGCTCTGGCCAAGCTCTTATGTGAAGCACAGACAAGACCTGCCCAGATTGCCTCTGCATTTTGGAGTGGTTGATTATGCAGCACTGGTAATTAAAGAGGGCAGTGGTAGTTCCATGGTAGAATTCCCACCTTCCATGCAAGAGACTCAAGTTCAATTCATGATCCGTGCACTTCGTGAGCAGCCACCACCCCTCTGCCAATGGAGGCGTCCACATTGCAATGATGCTGCACAGTTTTCAGCAGAGTTTCCGGACTACCACAGACTAGGAAAAAAGGTTTGACAATCTACTTCTGAAAGGATCTATGGAAGGGGGATACTGCCTCTGGGTGATAAAGTAGACTTTCTCAGCAGCAACAATCTTCAAGGAACTGACTATTCCTGATATCCATGGCCTTATGTAGTCCCCTCCCACAATGGCTTGGCTTGGCTATGTAATTAGCTTCAGTCAATGGGACTGCAATGAAAATCCTATGGATCACAAATCAACAAACAGAGGGATAGTGCAGGACCGGGCAGTGTTTCACTCTGTTTTGCATGGGGTCATGATGAGTCAGGGCTGACTTGACAGCAGCTAAAAACAACAACAACTAGCAAACTCAACCAACTAGAATTCAGTATTCCCTGAGTTGTTTGTTTACAGTGTCATTTATAATAAATACTATCTTGCCTTAGTTCTTCTTTTGAATAGGCCCAATAATGAATGAAAAACTGGATGAAGTACTAAGCAAACAAATACATATTTATACCCATTGTATGTAATATTGTCAATCCTCAGCAAATAGAAGTCTTCACGTACGTTTGAGAATGTGTCCCACGTCATGTCTCAGACCATGGGAGCCCTGGACAGGGCAGAGGCTGTAGATTGAAAATGTTGGCAGGAGCAGTTTTATTTCTTCCACTCCCTCTCATCTACTCATTCATAATGAAGCCCAAAGCATAGGACAAGCCAAAAATTCTGTCAGGATGAAAAAGTGACCAAGTCTGAGTGGAGACAATGAAATAGTCAGGACAGAGATTGACATCTCCCCCTGGTGGGAATATCAGGAAATGTGATCAGAGTGGAAGGAGAAATGGTAGAAGTGGCCAAGTTCAAAACTAAAAAGAACTTGAACTTGGATCTGGAAGACAGCAATCATGATCTACACCAGGGTTGTATGTAACTCCAGTGCCTCCAGGGGCAGGCAGTGGATGACACTGAAAGGTAAACTGGGTGTGGCGAGGAGGAAGGGTGGGGACAGTGCATCAAGTAATGGAATGGCATAGTGCCTAAGGCATTTGACTGCTAACCAGAATGCTGGTGGTTCAAACCCACCAGTCCTCCTCGGAAGGAAGATTGGGCAATCTACTTCCATAGAAATACTACCTCAGAAACCCAAGGAGAGGTCACTGAGTCAAATCAACTCAATGGCAGTGAGTTTGGTTTTTGGTACCACCAGCACTCAGCTGCAACTCAGTCCTGCAGGGTGTCATCCAGGTCTTGGCTCCCACAGAGGGAACACTCTCACTGGGTGACGCAGAAAACATCCCATCAAATTTCAAGCCACAGCTGCCATCTCGTCCCTTTGGGCTTCTCATCATGAGAGATGAGCAGGCAAAGAAATAAGTTGCTTTCCTGTGTAAGGGCAGCAGGTCTAATGGACCCAAATCACACAGAAGAGATTTATTTATATATGAAGTCAGCTCCAACTTATGGTGACCCCATGTATAACAGAAAAAAACATTGCCAGTTCTGCGCCATCTCCATGATTCTTGTAATGTTTGAGTCCATTATCAGGGTGTATTTCCAACTGAGAAGGCTTGTCTTTCAGCACCATGTCAGGCAGTGTTCTGTTGTGATCCATGGAGTTTTCATTGGCCAATCACCAATGAAAGATCACCAGGTCTTTCTTTCTAGTCTGTCTTAGTATGGAAGCTCTGCTGAAATCTGTCCACCATGGCTAACCCTACTAGTATTTGAAATACCAGTGGCATAGCTTCCAGAATCTTAGCAACAGGCAAGCCCCTACAGTATAACACACTGACAGATGGGTGGTGGCAAAAAGAAGCAGGGCTGCTTTTGTGCAAAGGGGTCAGGGGAGATGTTTACACTCAGACAGCCCCACTTGGGCATCTTGTGCCCAGTTTTGATGAGAAATGGACAAAGGCAGTGGCCCCAACCTAAGAAGGAGATGGTGACCAGGGACTCAGGTCCCTCAGGGTGGAGGTCTGGGTCAGCCCCAGGTAAGCCACTGAGACTAGCAGGGGCACAGCCAAGAGAGAGGGGGTCTAGAGTGAGTAATGAAGAATGAAGACAATGAATGACCTGCTCACAGCTGAGCTCCTCTCCCAACCTCTTCCCTGGGGAGGTGGGGCTGTTAAGTAAAAAGACCAGTCTGTATTCATTTTTGCCTGTACGTGACTGAAAAATCAATTTAAAAATAAAAACCTCTGTAAGGATTGCTGGTGGAAATGCAAAATCGTGCAGATGCTTTGGAGAAGTTTGGTGATTTCTCAAAAAGATAAACATAAAATTACCCCTTAAAAAAAAAAACTTACTGCCATTGTTGAATCTATTCTGGCTCATAGAGACCCCCATTGAGTTTCCCAGATGGTAAATCTTTATGGAAGTAGATTGCTCCTCTTCTTTCTGTGGAGTGGCTGGTGGATTTGAACTCCCAATCTTCTGGTTAGCAGTCAAATGCCTTAGGCACTGCACCACCAGAGCTCCTTAGAATTACCATATGACCTAGCAATTCTGCTCCTAGATATGTATCCAGAAGAACTGTTGCAGGGACTCAAACAGATGTGTGTACACCAGAGTTCATTGGCGCATAAGTCACAGCAGCTGAAAGGTGGAAATGACCCAGCTGTTCATCAGCAGGTGAATGGCTAAAAAATTGTTGCATATATATATATATATATATATATATATACACACACACACACACATACACATACATACATACATACATAATGGAATATTATTCAACCAAAAAGAGAAGTGAACTTCTGATACATGCCACAACATGGATGAACATTGAAAACACGATGCTGAGTGAAATAACAATCACAGAAGGACACGTATAGTATGATCCCACTTATACAAAATATCTAGAATATGCAAATGCATAGAAACCAAAGTTTATTAGTGGTTACCAGGAGCTGGGTGAAGGAAGGAATGGGAGTTATTACTTCTTTTTGGGGTGATGAAAACTTTTAGAAGTGGATAGTGGTGATGTAGCACAACATGGTAAGTGTAAGTAATGCCACAACAAAGATGCTTTCCTCTCTCCTGATTCTCTGGGTTGACTGGGTCCAGCTGGCAATGTCCCAGGTGGCTCACTCATGGGTGGCAGTTGATGCTGGTTGTCAGCTACAAACTCAGCTGGGACTGCCAAACAGAGGATCTCAGTTCTCCTCCTAGCAGGCTCTCCACATGACTTGGGGTCCTCATAGCACAGTAACTGGATTCCAAGAGGGAGTATCCCAAGAAGGCAGAAGAAGTTTTAGGTCTCTTAAAGCCTGGCCTTGGAAGTTACACTACATCATTTCTACCACATTTCTGTTGGTCAAAGAGTGTCACAGCCCAGATTCAATGGGAAGGAAAATAATTTCCACCTCTTGACAAGAGGAGTGACAGAATTTGCTGCTATCTTTAATCCACTACAAAGGTTTGTTTACAAAGAGGCTAGTTACAAAGGTGTGGGCATAGAGAAACCATGCAGAATAGTCTGGTCACTTGGGGTTACTGGCAGTTGAGCTGTTACCACTCTAGGTGTGAAGGGTCTAGGGGAGCAGGTGGTTAGCAGAAACCAAGAGAACATAGATTGGTATAGAACTGGCTGCCTCACAAAGAGGACACAATGAACCCAAGGCCCAGGGAGGGAGCCAGAAGAGTAAATACCCTGACCCCAGTCTCTTCCCTATCTCCAATCTCCTGCCAGGGCTTCTCCTTGGCTAAATCCAAGCCAGAGGGCAGGAGAGCCTATTGACACAGCCCACACAGGTCAGCAAATAACAGGTAGGGAAGGGTGAAGATTGGACCTGGGGGGACAGACAGACATCTAGCACACATGTGCACCTGCTCACCAGACTATAAACTCCTAGAAGACTGGTGCTGCCTTATGAGTCAGGAGAGGCCAGAAACAAGCAGCCCTTAACGTGCAGTTGCATGAAAGAGCAATGTTTCTTTCCTGTTCATAGGATGTCTCCCACGTGGGGCTCTGCTCACCATGGTGACCATGGCACTGAGCCAGGTAAAGCGCCAACGAACTTGCACTTTCCCAGTCTCCTGGCCAGACAGAAGAGAACACTGGAAGGTCTCAAATTAACCATCGCTCCCACAACTCGCTGGCCAGTAGAGGTCACAGGACCCACCTGCCCACAAGGGGCCTGGTGGTACAATCCCACCACAGGCCCAGAAGGCAGTGAACTGGAAATATTTGGCAAACAGCACTAATATCTTGCTTTCAGTTGCATCCCTGGTATGTAGCACAGCAACTCAGTAGTGTTTGTTGACTGACTAAACAAATTTCAAAGCAGCACCATTCTCTTGTTGGCAGCAGAGAACAGTGGGTGAGAGTCATGCACCAACTCCTTTGCACAGCGAAGTGATTTTTGGGTAGAAAAATTAAAACAGTAAAACTACTCAAGAAAATGCATGAATATCTGTTGTTTAATTATTCAGTCAACATGCATAAACTGAGCAACTACAATATGCCAAGAATCTCCAACCCCCACCTATTAAGGTGTACAGGCAGGAGAGGGCTCTGTATCATTGAAGATTTGTGGTTGTAAGCAACAGAAGCTGTATCTGGTTAACTAGGCAGTAAAGGAGTTTGATAAGAGCCCATTAGGGGACTCCTAGAACCGCCTGCACTCAGTGGGGCCAGGAGAGGACAACTGTAGTCTCCAGGGGCAGAGGCACTAAAGGGGTTACAGGCCTGAGAGAGCCCACTGTTGGCCTGTGCTGGTGTCCTCTTGCGATGCAGCCATGCTGGCTAGCAATGGACACATTTCCTCTTCCTCACTTGCACTCTGAGGCAGGGCATTGTCCTCCTGTCTGTCCTCTCCCAGCTCAGTGTCTTCCCTTGCCCTGACTCACTCCACCATCCCACCCCACCCCCACTGCATAACTGTCCCCTGTCCCAGGACCCTTATGTAACCCAAGTCACCTCAGGCTCCTACCTCCACCTCTCAGCTCCCACCTCAACCTCGTCTGTCTGGTACAATCTTTCACAGTTGGCTGGGCCTAGCCCTCAGTGAGAAATGTGAAGAGAAAGAGAGAGGAGGAGGCTATCCCTGGCCCCAGTGACAGGGCCAAACACAGACAAGGCTCAACAGGCAGGAATGACCCCTGGAGGATCTACTTCTGCACAAAAAGCCCTGGCCAGTGATCTGCTGTCAGGGGACTTGAGGTGACTTTCTGATAATTAACCTCTCTGTGCCTCAATTTCACTTCTGTAAAATCGAGCTATAGTGCAAGTAGTCCCTGACTTATGATGGGGTTCTGCTCCAATAACTCCATTGTCAGTTGGTTCTGACATACATTGAATGTGTCTTTTTTTCGGGGGGTGGGGGATTCCTTATTACTGTTTTTTATTATCAGTATCTTAAGAAATCTGATCTTTGAACATTTGCGAGTGAACTTTTGAGAATAACATCAGCAAATTGCACACTGCAACACTGTAAGTAGTACATATTACTAAGAATAAAATATACTAGAAAAAGCCAGATGGTTGTTAAGTGCAGTTCATCATAACTTAAATACATTGTAAGGCAGGTCTTATACATATTCATCTCAGAGGGTTGTTATGGGGATGACAAATGTTAATACAAACATATATGTGTGTGTGTGTGTGTAGATGTGTATGTATGTATATACATGTATGTAGCTGTATATTTGTATGTATGTATGTATTTATATGTTATATATGTATGTGTGTATATGTAAATAAACATATACACACAGTATGTAGAGCAGTACCTGGCACACTGTTTGTACTTTTTAAAGAGATGGTTCTTGACAAGTGTATCTTGAGCAATAGTTCTCAACTTTACAGTCTCAGGAATCTTTCCCACTCTTAAAACTGATGTTGTGACTGCTAGATAGGTAGAGATAAGTATTGATTTGGGTGAAGGGAAGGGCAATGTACCGAATGCGAGTGATCAACATGGTGGCATTGATGAAGAGGAAGACATAGAGAGGTGCATGGGAGGTACAGACAACGAAGATGAACCTTTTGCACATACGGTACTGCGTTGTCAGTGATGGCAAACATTGATCCACGGGTGGATAGATGGATGGACAGGCTGAACTATTAAGTATGTCTCTGCCGGGGGGACTGTGCCCATAACTACTATGTTGGCAGACTATGTTTCTACAAGTTTATTTGTATGTTCAGTAAGAATTTCCAGGTATATAGTACAGCTGACAAGGAACAAGGTTGTAGTCACTTCTTGGCCCCAGCCAGCTACCGAGATGGAGGAAGTAGTTGGACCTAGGGGGTCAGGACCATAGTTCCAAGGGACCTCAAGCTCAATTGGCATAACATACTACACAAAAACATTGTTCCACATCCTACTTTGGCAAGTAGCAACTGGGATCTTAAAAGCTTGGAAGCACCCATCTAGATGCATGATGGGTTTCTGCTCATCCAAAGTGAAGAAGAAGAAAGAAAAAGATGCATGGAAACAATTTGTCCAAGGGACTGGTACACCATGCCATCCTCAGCCTATATGACTATGAGACCAGAAGAACTAGATGGTGCCCAGCTACCACTGTCAACCACTCGGAGGGGACCTGTCTAGGAGATCCTGGATAGAGTGGGAGAACAATGTGGAACAAAACTCAAAATCATTTAAAAAAAAAAAAAAGAAAGGAGCCAGGTTTGCTGGTCTGATGGGGCATGATGGAACCCCTGAGATTATGGCCCCAAGCTGCCCTTCAAGCCTGGAATTGAACTCACTCCTGTGGCTTCCAGCCAAGCGAAAGACAGGTGAACATTTACATTAGGTAGATACACTCCTCGGAGTGATCAATCATGGGTGAATAGATGGGCTGTGTATGCACAGGGAGGCAGCTTGGGGGAGGCAGGAGTGCATGAGAGGGAAGGACACAGGGAAGAGGTAACTATGGGGAGGAAGTGGGAAGAGAGCTGTTGCATTGTGGGAAACTGCAGTCAACATCTTGAGACAAAGTGTATGTGAACTGCTGTATGGAAAATGAATGTGCTGTGTAAACTTTTGCCTAAATCACAATAAAAAATTTTTTTAAAAAAACCTGATGTTATTAGCCACTGTTGAGTCAATTCTGTGTGCAGAGCAGAACTGCTCCGTAAGTCTGCAAGGCTGTGTGTGACCTTTCAGAAGCAGATTGCCAGGCCTACCTTCTGAGGCACCTCAGCTAGTAGTTGACCACGTAACAGTTTGCACCACTCAGAGACTGGCTCAAATCTGATAGAGAGCCCCAAGGTGCTTTGTTTGGGTGGGCTATTTCTACCAATATTTACCATGTTGGCAACTAAAATGAAGGTGCTTTTAAAATAGTGATTAACTTATTTTAAAATAATGGTGATAAATCCATTACCTGTTAGCATATTATCATTTTATGAAAAAATAACTGTATTTTCAAGAATGACAGAACAATTCATGAGAACTGTGGACATGTTTTACATTTTTGTAGACCTCTGTACTGTCTGACTTAATGGAGGACAGCTGGACACTGTCATCTGCCACTGCACTGAGTTTGTTGCACTATCACATGCCATGAAGCCACTGTCTGCTCAGGAGGGAGTGAGAAGGAAGACAAATAAGGTCTTAGCATCATCATGAAGAAATTCCTGGGTGGTGTAAATGGTTACCATGCTTAGCTGCTAACTCAAAGACTGGAGGTTTCCGTCCACTCACTGGTGCCTTGGAAGAAAAGCCTGGCAATCTACTTTCAAACAAATCAGCCACTGAAAACGCTATGAAGGAAACAGAATAACCAGAATGGAAATAATGAGAATATCTACACATTGTGAAGATTTTAACCAATGTCACTGAACAACTGTGTAGAAATTGTTGAATAGGAACCTAAATTGCTGGGTAAACCTTCACTGAAAACATAATAAATATTTGGGGGGGAGGGCGGAATCTTAAGGAGCACAGTTTTACTCTGACACACATGGTGTCGCTTTGAGTCTGAGTCAACTAGCTGGCAACTGGTTTTTTATTTTCATGAAAATGGGTTTGAGCTTGCAAACCCCCTGAGTCCAAGACCTCACTTTGAAAACCACTGGCCTAGAACAATGCCTTGAGGAAAGGGAGGGAGTGGAGAGAAACAGGTGTGTTTCCATGTTTTTATCCAATTTGTACTCACCAAAGGAATAATGAGGAAGGATGACTGGAGGTCAAGTTTGTTCTTTGACCTAATTCCCTCCAAACCAAAATCAACTGCCGTTTAGTTCATTCCAACTCATAGCCACCCTGCAGGACAGAGTAGAACTGCCCCACAGGGTTTTCAAGGCTGTCAATCTGTATGGAAACAGACTGCCTCATCTTTTTCCTATTGAGTGGCTGGTAAGTTTGAACCACCCACCTTTTGGTTAGCTCCCTAAAACTTTAACAACTATGCTACCAGAGCTCCTTAATTTCCTCCGCCAATATCCACTGCCATCAAGTTGAATCAGACTCATAGTGGTGCTGTAGAACAGAGGAGACCTGCTTCATAGGGTTTCCAAGGCTGTAAATCTTCACAGAAACAGACTGCTTCCTCTTTCTTCTGCAGAGTAGCTGGCGAGTTTGAACTGCTGACCTTTTGGTTAGTGGCCAAATCTTTAAACACTGTGCCAGCAGAGCACCTTCAATTCCCACCAACCAAAACCAAACCCAGTGCCATGGAGTCAAATCTGACTCATAGAGACCATCATAGGGTTTCCAAGGCTCTAAAACTTTACTTTCCCCCATGGAGCATCTGGTGGGTTCAAACAAGCAATCTTTTGGTTAAGGCCCAATGCCTTAACCACAGCACCACCACAGCTCCTTTCAGTTCCCGCCAGTCCCTTTAAATTAAAATATCAGCACCTGACACTGCTTGGACACTGATTGTGAGGCTCTAACAGTGCTATTATGCTTCTCCCCATTACACAGAAGAATAAACCAAGACTCAGAGAAGCAAAGTGGCTTTTCCAAGTTTGCTGCTAGATGCCACTTCGAGACTAAGTCTCTGGTCTTTCTGCCCAGATGCTCTTACTCTTAAACAGCATGTTCTAACCTCTCCTCCCCAGCCACCTTGGCAATGGGTCTAAGTCCCCTTTCTGAATCTTCCTGTTAATCTTTAGGCCCCATCTCCAGAGATTCTTAGTTAATTGGGCTGAGGATGAGCCCAGCCACCCATTTTTGTAATGAGTTGTGTGATTCCAATAAACAACTAGGGAATGAGATCTTAAACTCTAAGTGTGGTCCCAGGAGCAGCAGCCCACCTGGGAGCTTGTTAGAATGCAGACTCCTACCTGCCCCTCCCAACCAGGATGTGCTTTTTGATCACCTGCCAGGTGAGTCCCCTGCATATGACACTGTGAGGGGCATGGGTTCAGGGCAAGTGTGGGATTTCTGCCAGTGGGAAGAAGGCAAGATGGGGCATTTGTTAAGGGCTTGGACTGTGGGACAAATGCATCAAAACCTCTCACTTGACATTGGAGCCCAGGCCACACTAAGCTTGATAATAGTCAGTAAAGATAACTGGTCTTGTGAACCCGGCCCAAGCTATGGTATTTTCAATAGCTTCATATGCATGTGAGAGCTGGACAATGAATATAGAAGACCAAAGAAGAGTTGATATATTTGAATTATGGTGTTGGCAAAAAGTATTGAATATACTATGGACTGCTGGAAGAATAAACAAATCTGTCTCAGATGAAGTGCAGCCAGAATGCCCCTTAGAAGCAAGGATGGCAAGACTCTGTCTCATGTACTTTGGACATGTTATCAGAAGGGACCAGTCCCTGGAGAAGAACATCATGCTTGCAAAAGTAGAGGGTCAGTGAAAAAGAAGGAGCTTCTCAATGAGATGGATTGACATGGTGGATGCAAACGCTGAGCTCAAACATAGCAATGATTACGAGGACGGTGCAGGACCAGACAGCGTTTTGTTCTTCTGTACAGAGATAGGGTCGTTATGAGTCAGAACTGATTTGACAGCACCTACCAACAACAAGACGACTTCTGATGCCTCCGCTGGGGAGGTTCAAAGATGTTATAAGTAAGTAACCTAGAACAGCAACAATTCAAACAGTTCCTTGTTTTATACAGAGGTGGAGACTTGACTTCACCTTGAGGGACACAGCAAGACGATTTCTAGGGATGAAATGGTAGCACAGAAACCTTCTATTGAGCCAACAGAGAGTCACTTCTATGGAGCTAAAGTTGCTTGGCAGGGGGAGGAGACTGAGGGGGGAGGGGCAGGCCTACCTATTTCCTGTCCAACAGTGGGATTGCGTTTGCTCTCTCTGACGCACAGTAGTGAGAGTCAGAAGCTCAGAAACCATCTTCATGGGCGGCTGGGTAAGACTCTGCACATGTATGTGCTGTTTTGGGTGCCTGCTTCCTGCCCATCCTGAGGACGGACACCTGGGGCAGACACAGGCAGCTGCCTCAATCGTCCTTCCCTGTGTGGTAGTTAAGGTTGAGTGTCAACTTGGCTGGGCCTGGCTGAGTGGCTGCGCAGCTGGTGGTAGTTATTCCCCACGATGAGACTGGCAATCAGCTCCATAGCGAGATCTACCACAAGCAGCTGAGTAGCTGTTTTAGAGATGTGGGCTGCTTCCCATATATAAGAAGCAGCTTTGGGAATGGTCTCTAGCTTGTGGCATGCTTGTATCCTGCAGGTAGCCGAGTCATTGTTCAGCAGCCTGCCATGCTCTGCTGATCCTGAGACTTTCAATGGACTTGAATCAATGGCCTGCCATGTTGTTTGGTAATGTTGGAACTGTGCTATTTTTTTTTTTTTTTTTTTTTTTTGGTAAATCTTGGGCTTGTTAGCCTCAGCAGCCAGTAGCAGCCTGAATGAAAAGATGCCTCCAGTTTCAATGGGCTGGGAGCAGGAGGCAGAGCTGAAGCCCAAGGTTGAGGGGCTTTCACCTAGCCCCTAGAACCCAGCACTTTGAACTCAGGCTTCTAGCCTGCCAAATTATGAGAATAAACTCCTGTTTGTTCAAGCATCCCATTTGTGGTATTTCTGTTAGAATGGCACTAGGTAACCAGAACACTCTGACTCTCCCTCTTTACTGAGTCTCTTTGTAGAGACTGAAAAATGCCAAATACTCACTTCTCAGCCTTCTTTGCACTAGGCAAGGCTACATGACCCACTTCTGGCCAATGAAATGTAAGGGAATGTCTGTAGGAATTCTGGGAATGATTTCCTCCTTGATTAACAGGGAGGCTCATGAGGCAAGCTATCTTTCCTCAATACCTACTGTGCTACATTTATAGACTATCAGGTGAAGACTTGATGCCTGGTGCTATGGCAGCCATTTTGTGACTATGAGGCGCCCTGAGAATGGCAGGGCAGAAGCCTGAAAAGTGTCTGGGTTCATGTTAATTATCAGTGTGATGGTTGGAGCTGTGTGTCAACTTGGCTGGACCCCATTTCTGTGTGGTTGTTCCCATGATGGGATCAGATGACTGAGTTCTGAGTGGCCAGTCTGCCCAAGGGGAGTTTCCCTAGGGGCCTGCTTGCAATGATATTCCAACGACAATCTGGAAGAACGGCATTCCGAACT
>NW_006922057.1:973561-974959 GCF_000298275.1 Orycteropus afer afer | reverse complement strand
ACTTGACGGCACATAACAACGACATTTGTCAGAGAGGAACAGAGGCAAGGAGGTCACTGTGTCTCATTAAGCCGAAGTGGGTGAACCCCTTGAAATGCTGGCACAGCTGTCTTCACCTCGTAGAACCATTCTTTCAAAGAGTAGAGACCAGAGGAGCCTTCCAGGGACATGAAGTTCTGCTGTGACGATGTCTGACCTTGCAGCAAATGACGCAAGGTTAGAAAGTGGATGACAGGACGGACTGCAGACTCAAATGGCCTGGGTTGGACCCTGCCTCGGCCAAGTCTATGACCCCAGGCTGGAATGTAACCCTCTGGGCCTCAGTGTCTCCATCTATGAAATGGCCTAGTGGGTTGCTAAGAGGATCACATGAGTTAATGAATATAAAACACTTAGAACAGCCCCTGGCATACAGTGCCCTTTGCTGTGGAGTTGATTCCAATTCTTAACGACCCTATAGGACAGAGTAGTGCTGTCCCATAGGGTTTTCGAGGCTGTAAATCTTTATAGAAGCAAACTACCAAATCTTTCTCCTGTGGAGCAGTTGGTGGGTTTGAACCGCCAACTTTTCAGTTATTAGCCGAGCACTCAACCACTGTGCCACCAGGGATCCTTCTGGCATTCAGTAAGCACTGTGTAAGTGTTAGATATTAGATGATGATGATGATGCTGATTATCAACTGGTCCATGAACTTTTTTTTGGTGGGGCAAGGTGTACTAGTTCCCTAGGGTGAGGGCTGCTTTAACAAATTACCACAATCTTGGTAGCTTAAAATAACTCAAATTTATTCTCCCAGTTCTGGAGGTCAGAGGGCTGAAATCAAGGTGTTGGCAACATGGCGCTCTCCCTGAAGGCTCTAGGGAAGTATCCTTCCTTGCCTCTTCTAGCCTTTCCTGGCTCCAGGTGTTCCTTGGCTGGGACTATGAATCCCCAAAGTCTGCCTTTGTCTTCACTTGCTCCCCTCTCCCACTTTGTCTGTGTTTTATAAGAACACTTCTCAATGGATTTAGACTCCACCCAGGGTAATCTTTTCTGGAGATTCCTTAATTTAATCTGCAAAGACCCCTTCTCCAAAGAAGTTCATATTCACAGGTTTGAGTCAGACCATCTTTTGGGGGCGGTGCACAGAGGAACCACCAGTTACTCGGTAGCCTTTCATTTTCATTTGTTTCTCAACGCTAAACTCACCCTCTATAAGACAAGCTGCAAACAGGAATATAATTACAACTGTAATAGCAATCAAAGAACCCTGGGTGGCACAAATGGCTTGCTCTCAACTACTAACTTAAAAGGTTGGTGGTTGAAACCCAAACAGCAGTACAGCAGGACAGAGACTTGGTGATTTGCTTCCATGAAGAAAGCCCTGTGAAGCAGTTCTACTCTGTAACACATGGGGT
>NW_006922057.1:971676-973261 GCF_000298275.1 Orycteropus afer afer | reverse complement strand
ACTCACAGCGCCCACATGTACAACAAAATGAAACACTGCCGGGTCATGCACCATCCTCACTATCCTTGTTACACTGAGCCCATCACTGCAGCCACGAGTCAATCCATCTTGTTGAGGGCCTTCCCCTTTTTCACTGACCCTCTGCTTTACCAAGCATGACACCCTTCTCCAGGGAATGGTCCCTTTTCACAACATGACAAAAGTAGGTGAAATGAAGTCTGGCCATTCTCGCTTCCAAGGAGCACTCCAGCTGCACTTCTTCCAGGACAGATTTCTTCTTCCTTATGGCAGTCCATGGTTCTTTCAACAATCCAAAAACCAAAAACGCTAACTCACTGCCATCCAGTGGGATCCAACTCATAGCGACCCCTCCTTCGTTTCCCAGACGTTATCACTAGGAAGTAGATTGCCCAACCTTCCTTCCAAGGAGTGGAACCACCAGCCTTCTGATTAGCAGTCAAACGCCTTAGGCACTAGGCCACCAGAGCTCCTCCTCTTTCAACAATAAGTTTTAATATTGATCAATGCATTCTGAGGGTTTTCCATGCATCAAGCACTGTGTGAAGCACTCGACATATATTATGTCTTTAATCTTCACAACAACCTCAAGAGCCGTGTGCCATTAAAATCATTTCCATTTTACAGATGAGGAAATTGAGGCTCACAAAGGTAACATAGTAAGTTGTCCACGTTTAGTAAACAACAGGGATAGGAAAGGATCCCGGCGTCAGTTCCACGGTATACCAACAGGTGGCAGTAACTATCCACTTTCCAATTCTGCAGTGGGGCTGGGGGGCACACTAGAGATCTATTTCATAAGCACCTACTGTGTGCCAAGCATAGTACTAGACGCTGAGGCTGCATTTGGTGAGTAAGGTGAGGTCTCTCGCCTCACAGCTCTCCCATTTTTCTTTAAAAATGATAAAAACTATTTGTGGTGAACTATGCCCCAAAGGGCACTTGGCCTGGTCCAGGGAAAATCTGTCTTGCTAAGAAGGAAGCTAAGAGTCTGGAGGCTCACGGAAATGGTTGGGAATATCAGAAAAAGCTCTAAAATCCCCAAAGATTGGATTGCAACAACCCCCAGGAGGGAGTAATATTCAGCTTGGTCTTCCACCTCCCTTTCCCTCCTCCCACTTCGTCCCCAAACAAAGAAGAGTGAATAAAGGATCATCTCCCTGGCCCCTGGGCGCCTGAATTGACCTTACTCTGGAAGCTGGTCTGAAGGTCACCCCGAGAACCAGCCCTGCGGGGACGCTAGAGCTCAGCCCCCTAGACTCGCCCCTGGCAATGTAGACCTCGGACAGCCCGGGTGGTGTAGCCTCCGGGACTCGATGAATCCTTACAGCAGGTCCCAGTGAGCGCTTGTTGGGGCAGAGCCTGCACTGAGCTCAAGGCCTGTCGTCCCAGGCGGCTGAATGTGAGAGCCTAAGAGAGTGGTGAGGGGAGCTCTGGTAGCATAGTGCCTAAGGCACTTGACTGCTAACCAGGAAGCTGGCGGTTCAAACCCACCAGCCACTCCTCGGAAGTAAGGTTGGACAATCTACTTCTGTAGTGATACTGCCTCGGAAACCCAAGGAGGGGT
>NW_006922057.1:966775-970306 GCF_000298275.1 Orycteropus afer afer | reverse complement strand
AGGGGAGTCGCGGACGGGTGTGGGGGTCGTGGTTCAAGACCGTGGAGGGCTGACCACAGACTGGGCGGACGGAAGGGGGCGCAGGGCCGGCCTTTGGGGGCGACCGGTCGCACCTGCCGCAGGAGGCGGGGGCCAAGCTCGTACCGGCCGGGGGTGGGGAGCGGCTTTTGCGGCGCTGCGAGGCCGAGCAGGAATCTGCAGATTTGAGAGAGTTGGGGGGGAGGAGAGGGCTGCCGCATACAGTGGCCAAGGATAGGGGTTGGCGTTTCTGTTTCGGACACTGGGCACTTGGGCTGCCAACGCTAAAGGTGGCCGGGCTTGGAGGAAGATTAGCCCTGTGCTGAGTCCCCCTTTCCTGGAGGGGGCGTGAGCTCCTGGCCCCGCGAGTGCCCCAGGCCTTCCAGGGCTCCGCCGCCGCCTGGGCTCGGGAGGAGCCCGCAAGCCCTTGGCCCGGCGGTTAAGTGGTCAAGGCGGGGGCACCGACGTTGCTCCAGAGGACGTCCCAGTGCAGCTCGCGGGGTTCATTCTGCGGTCCTGGCGCCAGCACACCCAGGCCTAGCCACCCCCTCCCCCCTTGTTCCCTGGTTCGCACAGGGGCGGCTCGTTGGAGCACGGACAAAGGCCCATCGAGTGTGGCGGGCAGCGGCGTCGCCGCCTGGGGCCCAGCATGCGCGCCAGATTGGCACCCCAACTGCGCCAGCATGGGGGGAACCTCAACAGAGCCCTAGAGAAGCTGGGGGTCCCCGCAAAGACCAGCAGAGGGAGGGAGCTGGCACAAAAGCCTTGGCATTTCAGCTGAGGACCCTCGAATTCAGAAGTTTTCTTTGGTGAGAGCTAGGCGCTTTGGAGAATTTAGAGCAGTCAAACTGCCCGCAAATGCATGTAAATAGAATGCAAATGGTCTCTGCGGGTCGGAGCCGCCTGCCCGCGCAGCTCCGCGTCTGAACTGTGGGCGAGCACCATTTCCTACCTCTTCCTGCTCTGAGTTTGAAAAGGGGTCAGCTGAGTTGGAAAGGGAAGAAAATAGGGGGAGGAGTTGCCACTTGGGACACAGGAAACAAGACATGGGATTTCAGAGTGGTTAGAAAGATAAAACTCAAGATACTGAAGCGGTTAATTTGCTCTTTCAACAGTGCCCTTCAGAGCTGTGTACTGGGCCCAATAGTGTGTAAAACCCACAAGCCCCTGCTCCCAGGAGGAGGGGACAAACAGACATGAGAACAAGTAAATAAGTAGCAAATAGATATAATCTCTGATTGGGATAATAAAACAGTGATGCAAAAGAAAGTGACAAGGTTGTGTGTACAAAAAGGGGACTGTTTTGAGAGTGACATTTGAGCTGAGTCCCAAAAGATGGGGGGCGGGTCAAAGTAGATGGGGGGAAGGGCAGACCAGGCCTGGAGCACTGCAGGGCAAAAGCTTTGAGGTGGGAATGAGCTTAGGGTGTCAAGGAGCTGAACAAAGACCATTGTGGCTGGAGCTCGTAGGCAGATGTGTGTTGTGGGGGGAAGGGGAGACCAGCCAGATCATGGTCTTTGGGAAAGGGCCAGGGAACCCTTGGAGGAGTGGGAGCAGGGAAGCTGCAGGATCTGGCTTTTAGAAGGCTCCCTGACCTCCACGACCTCCACAAGGAGACAGAAGAGGCACTCCCCTCCCTGCCTCTGGGGTTGGCCCGGTGCAGGGAGTCTCCAAGGCACTGTGTCCAGCCCTTGGGGCCTGAGTTAAATCTGTCCAGCCCTGTGAGTGGTTTGTAGCCAGGCTTTTTATACCCCTCCTCACTTTTAAGCAGTTCTTTGTAGCCCTAACTGGTACCCACCCAGAGCCCAGGGCCCCATTTGTTTCCGATAAATCAGCACCTCTGCACAGACCTTCTTGGGGTTCCGAGTTAGTAGCATTTTCTTGTTGGATGCCTAAGAGGACCCCTCCACCCCGGAATGAGCAGCCAAGGATGCAATTTGCATTTAAATGATTGCTTTTATTTACGGGGTTGGAGCTGTTTTGCATATTCATGACTCATGGAGCTTGCATTCTTTTGACCCTGTTGACTAACCAATGAGGGATTTTTCATTTGGGAGCCCCCATAGGCTGGTGGTCTGGTCAGCCTGGGGAAAATGAAGATTATAAGATCCTGTAACTTGGGACAAATATCAGAGGGTGAGATTGTGGACCTGGGAAAGAATTTAGCCTCAGGAAACCTTGTAACAATTTAATCCCAGCCGGGCAGGAAATGCACCAAGGCCATAATGGGAATAGCTGGGACACTGTGTAAAGCTGGGCTGCGTGGGGACATGGGCGCCTAAGCACCATCCTGCCTCTGCCAGAAGCCAAGGATACAAAGGGGTCACACTAGGAGTGCAGTAGAAAAGCCTTGGAGTCAGGAGCTGGGAGGATTGGGGTCCTAGACCCAGCTTTCCCCATAAATTCTAGTTAGTCTCTGGCCAGGTTGCCTGACCGCTATGCCTTCATTTTCCCAGCCAGGCAATGGGAAGCGGATGAGTCGCTTTAAAAAGCAGGTACTGGGTGCTTCCTGTGGGCCAGCATGGTGCTGAGTACTTTTCACGCAATGTTTCATTTAATCACACCAGCCTTGTGAAGTTTGAGCTATCATTTTCCCTTTCAGGCAGGTCAAATAATTTGCCCAGGATCACACAGCTATATAACCAAGTTCTTTCTGACTCCCCTGTTTTGGGGTCCCTCTTGCTAAGATCTTCTTTCAAGGAGACTGACGTAAACCCTGTGCTAGGTGTTCATTTGGGTATCATAGGGTTAAGTATGCCCAGGACTATGAAAGGGCCCACCACCTGCTCATTTTTGCTTTCCCTTTCATGTTCTAGTATCCTCTCCCCATCCTTAGAGAAGATGGATTTAAGATGCCTGCTGAGCTAGGAGGGGACACAAGGGTGAGGGACAAATGGGTGGCCTTCTTGGGTCCCTGCTGCTAGCAGGCCAAGCATGGCTGCTCAGTATAGTGTGTTCCAAGGTGGTTTTGTACATTTTGTATCTCCTTTCACATGGGTGGGAGGGACACTGTCCCAAATGAATGGCTGGTGTCACACTCTGACCCCAGAAGAAAGATCTCTGATTTCAAGGCACCGAGATTAGCCTTGAACCCTCAGTCCAGGCCCCACAGGGTTCCCAAGCCAGGCCCCAAAGGCATTACCCCTTCACCCCACCTCAGGGACTCGTTTACTCAGTGTGTGATGGGGAAGGCTGCAAGCCAGTGGTGGACCAACACCTGGGTGAGCAGCTGCCTTGCAGTACCATCTCCATGGCAACCACCCTCCTAGAAAAGCAGAGGCCCAGGGCAGGAATGAAATCAGTAAAGTTCATGACCCCATGAGGGAGCATTTGCCAACCTTTCTTATTTATTAAACAGACACTTTACATAAGCGGTTACTGCATGTCAACTCCTATCTGATTCCCTGTCATTGTTATGTGCCGTCGAGTCAAACCCGACTCATAGCAATCCCTCCTTGGGTTTCCGAGGCAGTATCACTATGGAAGTAGGATTGCCCAACCTTCCTTCCGAGG
>NW_006922057.1:957769-966577 GCF_000298275.1 Orycteropus afer afer | reverse complement strand
GGGTTTGAACCGCCAGCCTTCTGGTTAGCAGTCAAGTTCTTTAGCCACTGTGCTACCAGAGCTCCTTCGTTAGTCGCCATCAAATTGATTCTGACTTACAGCGACCCCAGGTGTGCAGAGTAGAACCGTGTTCTGTAGAGTTTTCGAGACCATGACCTTTTGGAAGCAGGAATGCTAGGCTTCTGAGGCGCCTCTGGGGCGATTTGAACCCCCAACTTTCCAGCTGAGTGCCAACGTGCCACCCAGGGACTCCCTTCCTAAACCTTAATTTATTTTCATCCTCACAGCAACCCCTTGAGGTGGGGGCTATTACCACCCCCATTTTGCAAATAAAGAAACTGAAGCAAGAAAAGTTAAAACAGCTGCTCAGGGTTGCTGAGTGCTAGCAAGTGACAGAGGCAGGATTTAAACCTGGGCGGTCTGGCTCCAAAGTTCAGGCTCTTCACGGGGGTGCCCTGGAGAGAGTAGGGTTGGGAAAGAGGCCACACAGGTGGTCACCACACATCCTGTCCTTGTGACACTAGGAATCTTGCCTGCTTTCCTTCCAGCCTCAGTGAGCCCCAGTTTATGGAGAAATGGAGCCTGCTGCTTCACCAGTGGCTTTTGGTCCCTAGGCCGAGGGTGTGTGTGTGTGTGTGTGTGTGTGTGTGAGAGAGAGAGAGAGAGTGTGTGAGAGAGCGCAATTGATTCAATGCAGTGTATTTAAGAGCATCTGAGTGAGTCACATTTCTGTGAGCCTGGCTGGCAGCAAAGGTAATTAGTATGTGAGCCGAGTCTCGCGCGTTTGCTCACATTTATTCATTACTCCTTTTGAGGAGCCACATGCCTGCATCCCACGGGTTAGTTGCCATATATTCATCTTGTCCCAGCCCTGCCTGTTGCTGACTGGAAACCTCTAACAGATATTATTTGGTTTTGGGGGGCCCTAGAGAGCTGCCAGCCCTACGTGGTGGTAGGCACCAGGTAGCTGAATTAGCAAGTTGAGGCTTACCTGGCATTGGGCACAGGGCTAAGGAGGGAAAGGTGCCCAGGCCAGGGTCCAGGCTCCCCCTGCTGCATATGTCCTTGCTTTTCCATTTTGGGGTACCTAAGAATCTTACCTGGAGAGCTTGTTGAAACACAGATGGCAGACCTACCCTAAGAGTCTGCATTTCTGACAAGGTGCCAAGCATCAAACTTGGATTGAAACCTTCCCAGACCCTAAGTTCCCTCATCTGGAAAATGGGAATGCCATGGATGTCTGCGTAATGTGAGGATTAGAGACTGTAGTTGTCGATTTGTTTAGCAACTGGTTCGTGAACCTTTCCCGTGGACCAGACACTGAGGAACCAGCACGGAACAAGACATGAGGGTACGGGGTGGGCGAAGCAGACCAATGGCTGGCAAAGGGCTCACCCAGTGGCAGTGCAGGCAGTCACAGGACTGCGAACGAGTTCTATTCCTAAATCTGTCTCCAAGTCAAACTTGTGCATAAGCCAGCACAGTAAGGTATGATTCGATGTGGTTTATATCTGTCAGTCAAATGTTTGTCGTAGTGTATACAGTATACCTTTTTATGCATAAAAAACATTTAAGAAACACTTCCAGATACATTAAAAGATCTTTAACATAGTATTACCGTAATAATGATAATACTGTTTTGATGTGTGTCACACAGTAGCGCCTGTTTGTTATTATAAACCACTGTGTGTATTTTGAGTGTTGATGGGGATTGGTTCCTAATGGTGAGACATTTGTAACCCAGGGACTTCCTGTACTAGAATTGTTGCCTCCTACTCCACCACTTTCTAGCTCTGTGACCTTGGACAAAGTGGCTTACTTTGCTGTAGCATAATGGCATTTCCCGTAAAAGGAGGATAGTAATAGTACTCACCTCATAGGCTTGGCTTGTTGGGCAGATTATGAAACATTGCTATACATGAAGGGCAGAGAACGGTGCCTGGAACAGGTAAATTTTAGATGAGTTAATGATGGTAATTGTTGTTGTTGGAGTCCCTTGGTGTTACAAATGGTTAACTCGCTTAGATATGTGGACAGACTGCTAACTGAAAGGTAGGCAGTTCAAGTCCCCCCAGAGAGACTTTGGAAGAACGGCCTGGCGATCTACTTGACAACAGTGGGCCACTGGAAACCCCGTGGAGCACAGTTCTACTGAGACACACGGGGGGGGGGGGGGCGCTGCTGGGAGCTGGAATCAACTTGATGGCAACTGTGTGTTGTTGCCATTGTCACTATAGCAGTAACAGATGACCTTGCAGGGCAATTCTGAATCCTCCAGAAACCCTGGATAAGCCAGACATTCTGTGAGGCAGCGTGTAGCCCCTACCTGCCACCATCTGAGAAATTGTTCCATGCCATTACCTCATGGGGGTCTTTAGCATGTTCCTTACCCCCCCCCTTGAGACAGCTGAACTCCTTTAAGGGCCCCTAGCAGCCATTGGCTGCGTCTGCATGCTTCAATATTGGCACTGGGAAGGGAGGACTTTCTGGAAGAAGGGAGCCACATGATTTGGGAGGAGTATTGGGACTTCTTTGTCCACGAGTGACAGAAACACAGCTCAAAGAGGCTTAAGCCAAAAAAATAACATTAATTGGCATGTGTTAAATCCGACGGTGATACCTGGCACTCCGCTCCATCACTTAGCTGTTTCCTCCAGGTGAACTTGACTCATAGGCTTACTGCCTGTCATGGCAAATATGCCCTCCTCCAGCTCCAGGCCTATATTCTCCCAACTTATCAACCCCAGCAGAAAGAGAAGACATCTTTCCAATTAATCGTAGCAAGAATCCTAGGGATGATTCTCATTGGTCTGGTTCAGGTCCATGTACCACTGTGGCAAAGGGTAGGATAAATGCTCTGATTGGCCAAGCCTAAGTCAAGTGCCCTTGGAGCTAAGGTTTAAGGTGGTTCTCCAAAGAAAAATAAGGAAAAATAAGGAGCTCTTTCCAAAAATGGGAGGAGAGAAGCAGATGCTGGGCAGCAAAAATAGCTGCTGTTCCAGAATGATTAGAGGGTCTTGCCTTCAGGACTGAAAGCAGGAAGCAACTGTGGCCATCTCCTGGGTCAGAAAGGAGGCGGGAACCAGAGACCTGGACCAGGGCCATAAGAACTCTGCACAGTTTCAGAAGCTTGGTTGCCATTCTGATGTTTTCATTATCTCCATGGGTTCCTTCTGGTTGGAAGGCCAAGCAGGAAAGGAGGAGTGATGGGAAATCAAGTCCCCATTTGCAGCTAGGCTTGGAGAGAGGAGATAACTCCATGAAAGTGAGTGGAGGCCGCTACCGAAGGGGAAGGAAAGAGGGCCAAGTTCTGGCAAGGAAAGGACATGGGGTGCAGGCCTGACATCTTCCCCATCAATGCTATCCTTCAATGTCTAGACCAGCCCTTGTCAATGTCAGGGTGCTGACATTTCAGAATGGATCATTCATTGGTGTGGGGCTGTCCTTTGCATTGTACGAGGTTTAGCAGCATCTCTGGTCTCCACCCACTAGATGCCAGTAGCAATTGTGACCGTCAAAAATGTCAGAAACCCAAAACCAAACTAGTTACCATGGAGTTGACTCCAACTCAGGGTGATCTTGTGTGTTGCAAAGTAGAGACCCTCCTTAGGGTTTTTAAGGCTGGGACCATTTGGAAGCAGATTGGCAGGCCAATCTGAGGCATCTCTGGGTGAGTTTTCGGTTAGTAGTTGAATATTCAACTGTTGCCAAATGTTCCCTGGGTGTCAAAATCGCCCCTGGTTGAGAACCACTGGCCTAGGAGTATAACACCTAGAGGGCCTGGGGAGTGTTTCTTGTGTTACTTGCATTTGCCATTGATGAGCTGTCTGGGAGGAAATTCACACCAGAGTCTATGCACTGAGTCAGTGGGCTGATGGCATTTTGTTCAGACGCATCCAATTTTGATTCCCAGCGTGGTAGCAGGGCCTTGTAATAAGCAGCTCTGCCTAGGACAATGTTTTTCCAGAGGGTGTGCAAACACAAGTTACATCAGGGAACAGTGTAAGCATTTGAAGAGATAAGTGTTAATGTGGTAAGTTTTCTTCCAAGTGAGTCCATTTAAAGGATGCAGTGAGCCAGTTAAGTAAACAACTGCACAGATGTGTGTGGGCAGGGCAGAAGTTGCTACAGTGGCAGGCCATGATGTGCCAGTGAACAGCGGTTGGCTCTTGGGCCTGCTGCCAAGGTCTGGGTGAATCTGCACTTCTCAATTGCTCGAGAAGGATGCCGGGCTACTTGTATGGGACCAGTTCTTGCCTCCGCCTTCCATTCCGAGCCTGCTGAGTTGAGAAGCCAAAATCCCAGTTCTCACACCAAACTGCAAGGGTCAATTGTCATTTCAAATCAGTCTGTTCCTCTGGCTTCACTTCTGTCTGGCACCAGTGGCACATGTAGCCCCTTTTCATCTGACTCTAACTGCCTGGTGTGAGGTCAGAGTTCACAAGTTAAAAGACACAGTTCTCCAAACTGGCATGTCTGCTCAAAGCCTCACATGCCACCCACAAGCTTGGAGTCCCCAAAACACCATCACTTCTGACCTGCTTGCTACAAATTCAGGGGTTCATACAGGATATCAGCTGTAAACTCAGGTGTCCCTAGCCCCCCTCACTTATGACCTTCTAGCTCCCACTTTTCCCTAGAGCCTAATTGCTAGAAAAACAGAGAAATCATGGAAAATGCTATACATACAGTTACGGTTTCATTACAGTAAAAAGGATACAAATCAAGAGATGCATAGGGTGAGGTCTGAGAGGGTTCCAGACACAGGGCTTCCACATCCCAAAAAGGGGTGCATCAATAGGTGTCACCGAACCTAGATTTGCCACTTATGAGCCTCTCAGGTGCATTGATGGCTGTCACTGACCAGGAAGCCTGTGGAAAGCTTCTGTGTCCACGGCCTTTTTTGGGAGTCTCATTCCAAACCAAACTATACTGCTGTCAAGTTGATTCTGTTCCTGGCGCCTATACAAGACAGAGATAAGCTGCCCTGTAGGGTTTCCAAGGCTGTAATCTTTATAGGAGCAGATTGCCACATCTTTCTCTGTGGCACTGCTGGTGGGTTTAATCAACCAACCTTTCGGTTAACAACAAAGCACTTTGACCACTGTGCCACCAGGGCTCCTGGCAGCCTCATTACATATTTCAAATGCCAGCCCTCTCCTCTGAGGTAACTGGAAATCACAAGATTGATACACTCTGGAGTCTTTGTGGCCTGGCCAGCCTCTACTTGAGCCACCTCTTCGGGATAATCTCAGGCTAGGTGTGGTCTGGACCACTCATCATAGACTTCAGTCTCTGGGGAAATTCCAAGGTTTTAGAAGTTCTCTCTCAGGAACCAAAGACAAAGACCAAGTTCTTTGGGCAAAGTTAATTTTGAACCCACCTGCCTTCTCTCATCTATAGGTCAAGGACATGGTTCCTACAACACCAGGCATCTTCTCCTTCAGCAGTATCACTCATTTATCCCCCTCAGTGGCTGCTCGGCTCCTTGTAAAGCCACCAAGAGGGAGGTGGTTGATAGTGCATTTACTTATAGAAGCTCCAGACAAAGGCCAGGTGAGACACAGAGGAAATGAGATCTGAGCAGGACCAGGCTCTTGACCAAGGAGGGAGTTGGTACCACTGGGGTTGAGGAGAAGCCTGATGTAGAAGTCTCATTCATTCAGCACTTGCTTTGTGCCGGCACTGGTGTGATCCTCAACCCAAAGTGGTTTTGCTGCCCCCTCCCCAGTAGGGAACATTTGGCAATGTCTGGACACATTTTTGGTTGTCACAGCTGGGGGAAGGGTACTACCAGCATCTAGTGGGTGGAGGCCAAAGATGTTGCTAAACATCCTTCAATATATAGAATTGCCCCCCACAGCAAAGAACGATTCAGCCCCAAATGTCAGCTGTGCTGAGGTTAGAAGCCCAGGTCTACACTGATGCAGAAGGCAGTGACCCTCCCCTTCTGGGTCTAACACTGGAGAGAGACGGGAGGAAGGGGCGGGGCGGGTCAGAACAAAGCAAGCAGGTAAAAAGCTACAGATAATGAATAGAGCTCAGAAAGAAATAGACATCAAGAGTCATATCAGGGTCATAATGGTGTGACCTGGGCCAAGGTCTGAGCTGATGACAGTAGCACCAAGACCAGTGGGGGGAGGAACAGTTTAACTTGTAAGGCGGGGGTGTATACCAGGCAGAGGGACCAGGAAGTGACGTGAGGAGCCTTGGGTTAAACCATTGTCCTGGCTGCTCTTTGGAGACCACCTTGAGTGGGGGCTGGAGAGAGTGGCCAGGACACTTCTACATTTTGAAGCCGCAGGTGATTCTCCTTTCTTGCAGTAGTTATGGTCTATAAAGTCCCTGCAAATACAGAGTTTGCGAATACTGGACTGGCCTTGTTCATTGGGTGGCTTGGATTTTTCACCACTTTGCTCGTAAATGACCACAAAAGTACCTTGAGTACTGATTTTAGGATAAAATACATTTTAGCAAGTGGATGAATTTACATATTTGGAATCTCAGAATAATTAGGGTCAACAATGCTAAGTTTGAAATGCCCGGGAGGCTTCTAAGAGGGGGTGTTGAGTTGCTTCTAGGGTTGGGTCATGTGACCTTGGGCAAGTGACATGCCCTCCTGGAGACCTGGTTTGCCATCTGTAAAATGGGGATCACAATAGACCCTGCCTTACAGGATGGATGTGAGGAGTGGAGGTGTTGATTCCTGTCACCTGGGTAAATGTTTGGGGTTATTATTGAGAGGATGAAATAGTACTCCTTTATCTTTGAAGAAGTCAGATGCGTATAGTGTAAAATTCAGTGAATACAAAAGGGACTGACTCTCCCTCCTGGCCTGTCCTTCAGCCACCTAGGGATGACTCCTGGTTGCTAATGAGGCCACCATGTGGGGAAAGGGACTGCTGGGCCAACGTCCCAACTGGCAGCTGAACACCTTGCCTTGTCCTCACAAGAGTTGTGGCTGCCTCTTTAGAGGAGAATACCCCTTCTGTTTGCCACACTCCCCACCATTCCCTATTGCTCCCAGACTCAGTCACTATAATACAAATTCCCTGGGTCCTTGGAAGTACTTGAGTTTGTAACGCACATGCTAGATGGATGCAGGGGGCTGAGGGGCATTGTCTCTTCTTGCAGCTGTGCAGGCTCACTGCTGTGGCCAGTGGTGCAAACAGGAGCTAAAGTGGGCCTTCCTCACCTTGTGAGGGGCTGTGTTGCCTGGAGTAAATGGTGCCTTTTCTTACTGTGTCCACAGGCACCATGTGGGCTATAAAAATCTCATGCTGTTGAGTCGATTCAGACTCATAGTGATCCTAGAGGACAGAATAGAAATTTCCCATATGGTTTCCAAGACCGTAGTCTTTACAGAAGCAGATTGCCACAGCTTTCTCCCATGGAGTGGTTGGTGATTTGAACCAATCTTTTGGTTAGCAGCCCAATATGTCACCACTGTGCCACCAGGGCTCCTCCAGGGCTAGTGGGTTTGAAATGAGGTGGGTATTCTAAAGAAGTCTGGAAGGTGGGAGACTCACAGTGGCTTGGTCTTTCTCTGCCCCCCCCCCCCCCCCCCCCCCCCCCGCTGTACCCTCCTTCCGGCGGCCTTCCTTTCCGGGACCGTTGGTGACATCAGAGAGAAAGATGAGAACCCACCACGCCCTCGCCTTCCTCCTGCTCTTCGTAATTGCCTCTGGGGCCTCTGAAAACGCCAGCACGTCCCGGGGCTGCGGCCTGGACCTCCTCCCTCAGTACGTGTCCTTGTGCGACCTGGACACCATCTGGGGCATCGTGGTGGAGGCGGTGGCCGGGGCAGGTGCCCTGATCACACTGCTGCTGATGCTTATCCTCCTGGTGCGGCTGCCATTCATCAAGGACAAGGAGAAGAGGGACCCCGTAGGCCTCCACTTCCTCTTCCTCCTGGGGACCCTGGGCCTCTTTGGGCTGACATTCGCCTTCATCATCCGGGAGGACGAGACCATCTGCTCGGTGCGCCGCTTCCTGTGGGGCGTCCTCTTTGCACTCTGCTTCTCCTGCCTCCTCAGCCAGGCATGGCGCGTGCGGAAACTGGTGCGCCATGGTAAGAGCCCGTCGGGCTGGCAGCTGGTAGGCGTGGCACTGTGCCTCATGCTGGTGCAGGTCATCATCGCCATCGAGTGGCTCGTGCTGACCGTGCTGCGGGACGCGAAGCCGGCCTGCGCCTATGAGCCCATGGACTTCGTGATGGCCCTCATCTACGACATGGTGCTGCTCGTGGCCACCCTGGGGCTGGCCCTCTGCACACTGTGTGGCAAGTTCAAGAAGTGGAAGCAGAATGGGGCCTGCATCCTGGTCACAGCCTTCCTCTCTGTGCTTATCTGGGTGGCCTGGATGACCATGTACCTGTTTGGCAATGCTGAGCTGCGGCAAGGAGAGACCTGGGGGGACCCGACCTTGGCCATCACCCTGGTGGCCAGCGGCTGGGTCTTTGTCATCTTCCATGCTATCCCTGAGATCCACTGCGCCATCCTCCCAGCCCCACAGGAGAACACTCCCAACTACTTCGACACATCACAGCCAAGGATGCGGGAGACGGCCTTCGAAGAGGACATGCAGCTGCCGCGGACCTACATGGAGAACAAGGCCTTCTCGATGGATGAGCACAATGCAGGTAAAGTGAGCACCACTGGGTTAGGCTCCAGGGCCAGTTGTCCCAAAAGGACCCTCTTTCTTCTCTCCAGTGCGGATATGTGGTCCCTGGGGGCTGTCCTAGCAGATCAGAGTACACAAATAATGGCCAGAGATGAATTTTTATGTAGATTTTTTTTTTTTTTTTTT
>NW_006922057.1:931986-957669 GCF_000298275.1 Orycteropus afer afer | reverse complement strand
TTTTAAGAATAAAAAAAAAAAAAAAATTGCCAAGTAATTTAATATAAAATTCCAGATTTCTGACTTCTCTTTTTTAAAAAGATCAGATACAGCAATGCTGGGCCATTGTCACCAGGCTAGCCCTGCCTCTCACCCTCACAGAGCTGTAGCTTTCCTTTTGAGTTTGCACTTACGTGCAGATGGATGTGGACTGAGGCACAGTGCTTTTTTCACTTTCTCCACCTCAGTCACCACGGATATAGGAATGTGGACCCTAAAGCCAGATGTCAGAGTTCACATCTGGGCTCTGCCCATTCTTAGATGTCTGACTTTGAGCAAATTACCTCTCTGAGCCTCTATGAGATAGAACTAAGAGAATTTTCCTCACAGAGGTTTGTGAGAAGTAATACAGTGAATATAAAGCCCCGAAGTACCTGGCCTGAGTCTTGTTGTGGTTCCCTTTAAAGTGGAGCCTGAGACAAGGGCTTGGGTGCAAGTAGTATACTTGGAGGTCATCCCCACTGCGAGGGAGAGGGCAGGGAGAACAAGACGGGGGAGGCGGAGGCACGGGAATGGTGCATTAATGAGCTGGAGGTCATTGCGGGCAGCTGGGAGTCAGTCCTACCAGGACCCCTCTGACGACTCATGGGGAATTAGTCTCAGTGATAACCCTCCAACGGACAGGGGGCTGGGATGTTTACCCACTAACTCCTGGCTCCTGCTGTCATTAACGCCCCCCATAATTCTGAGGAACAGTCTGGGTAAGCACCCTTGACTGTGAGGTGCACACAGTCTGTGTACACAGGATTGTCTGCTGCTGCAGGAAGATTCTAGGTGCGCCGAAGGCATGCGGTCCAGACACCCAGAGCACCTGTGGTAGGTGATTACCAAGTATCTCTTAGAATCATTACTACAGAATATAGATTAGGTTCCCAGTACTTGCGCTAACCCTGAAGGGTTATCAGGGACTAGAATAATAAACCCAAACCAAACCATCTGCCATCAAGTCGCTTCTGACTCGTAGCAACCCTGTAGGGCAGAGTAGAACTGCCCTATAAGGTTTCCAAGGCTGTAAATCTTTATGGAAACAGATTACCACATTATGGTCTTACAGAGTGGCTGGTGGATTATAATCACTGACCTTTTGGTCAAGAGCCAAGCGCTTTAACCACTGTGTCACAAGGGCCCCTTACTACAATAATAGTATTAAGAATAATAATAGTAATTATTATCAAGAGTAGTATAAAACCCAACCCAACCCATCGCCTTGAAGCCTGTTCTGATTCATAACAACACTTTGTTACAAAGTAGAATTGAGCCCCTAGGGTTTTCTTGAGTGTGATCCTTCTTCTGTGGTGCTGCTGGGTGGGTTCGAACCACCAGTCTTCGTGATCCAGCAGACCTTTTGCACCACCCAGGAACCCTTCAGGAGTGATATGGCCTTGTTGTGTGCCATCGAGTAGATTGCGACTCATGGAGACCCTATAGGACAGAGTAGGACTGCCCCATAAGGTTTCCAAGACTGTGATCTTTATGGAAGCAGGCTGCCACATCTTTCTCCTGCAGAGCAGCTTGTGGATTCTGGCTGTTTAGCAGCCGAATGTTTTAACCACTGCGCCACCAGGACTCCTTAAAATAATAATTAAAAAAAAAAAAACCCAAACCTACCACCATTGAGTGAATTCAGACCCATAGTGACCCCATTGGGTTTCCAAGACTGTGAATCTTTACAGAAGGAGATTGCCTCATCTTCCTCCTGTGGAGTTTGAACTGCCAACCTTTTCGTTAGCAGCCAAATACTGCCTTGCCCACTGTACCGCCAGAGCTCCTTCCACGACTCCTTGAGAAGCATAATCACCATTTTCTGAGGACTCCATGGCAGGCACTGTTCTAAGGGCTCAACCTACATTGCCTTATTAGTCCTCATAACCACTCCATGAGGCAGGCCCCATTAATACTCCAGTTTTACTGATGAATAAATGAGGCTCTAAAACTTTAAATCACTTGCCTGAGGACGTGCAGCTAGGATGTGGCCCATTCCACACTGTCATAATTTCTTGAGCCTACATTGTGGGCAGTGCTCAGTAGCTGGTCATAAGAAGTCAGCCCTGTTGGGTTGAGCGCCCAGAATTGGAACATAGTCTGCCTGCCCCCTGCAGGTGGTGGGGAACATGTCAAGCCATCAGCCACTCCCAGGCCCCCCACATCCTTCCTTCCCACCTGGAGATACTCAGCTTCCTCTCTGTACCCTGCCTCCTGGTCAGACGCAGGGGAGGAATCCCAGTGGCTCCACCTCTGCATAGGGCCTGGGCTCCGGTGTAGCCTTAGTCAGACCTGCTCCCTTCTTACCGAAAAGCTTCAGGCCAGCAGGCCCGTGTTCGGTGGGAGATTTGGCGGCAATGTCGGCATCAGCCCAGCTGGTTGGGCTGGCACCCTGGGTTGTCAGAAGAGAAGAGGGATTAGGATAGGAATCGTCCTTGGGAGCCCAAGGGCCCTGCAGAGGATGTTCTGAGCAGAGACCGGGAGTCTAGCAGTCCCTGGAGTCCTGGTGGAGCCACCCGTTCCCCAGCCTCTGGAGCAGGATCCTCTTAATCTGAGATATGACGGATTCCTTTTGGGCCTTGAAGATTCCTGGAGCTCCTGGAATAAATTGTTATATATTCCTGTTTTCTCAGGGATCTGGTCTATTGCTTTGTCAGATTTTCAGAGCCATCTGTGACCCCAAAAAGGTTAAGAATCAGTGTTGTCAAAGCCTGATAATCTGACTTCCTTGGTGGTGAAGCCGAGATGCCAGAGTGCTGAAGCAGACAAAGGGAGTGATAGGAGCAGTAAGAGCTCAGAGGGGCCTGCATCCTCATTTGTTTCACACTCAGACATGTTCCAAAGCCAAGTAACTTATCTTTCCATCTCCTTGTTTCTTTTCCAAACAGAAATAGCTTAATTTTCCCTTTCTGATAAAGGATCATTGATAATCATGTAGGAAGCTGAAGCAAGTAAGAGTAACAAATATTGCCCCAAATGCCATTGTCCAGAGGCAGCCACTGCCAAGGGTTTGCTCTTGTCTTGCCAGACATCTCTCAGTGCGCACAAACACACATGCACATGTACACACACACACACACACACCCTAAATGACAATACCATAGAGTGTTCTTCACCTTGGCTGCATGTTAGAATCACTTGGATGGACAGACAGACGGACACACACACATACACACCACACACCCTAAATAATAATACCATAGAGTGTTCTTCATCTTGGCTATGTGTTAGAATCACCTGGACAGGTTAAAGAACTTACCCCTGGCTGCCTGCATCTGGTTTCCTAAGTGACTTTGGGCTTCTGCCTTTTTTTAACGCTCTCCTTGGGGTTCTAAAATGTAGCCCAGTGGAAACCGCTGGTCTTGAGTGCTGCTCTGTGGTGTGCTTACTTGACTCAGTGCTGTGCCCAGAGACTCCCTATCAGTGGTCAGAGCCACATGACCCTTTGAACCACACAGAGCTTCCCGTTAGGCAGTATCGTTTATGTTTCTGATTTCAGCTACGGAGTTGTTCTTGTGAGGTACCATCGAGGCGATCCTGACTTCCAGCAACCCACGTTCTCGGGTGGAACTGCTCCATGGGGTTCTCTTGGCCGTATTCTTTAAGGGGACAGATTGCCAGTCTTTGCCCTGTGGACCCTGTGGGGATTTCACTTATTCCTGGCTTCCTACTGTTACAAATAAGGAGCCCTGCTGAGCCAACAGCTAAGCACTGGCTGCTGACCGACAGGGTGGCCGGTCAAACCCACCCAGTGGCTCTGTGGGAGAAGGACCTGGAGGTCTGCCTCTGTAGAGATCACAGCCCAGAACCCCTGTGAGGCAGTTTCTGTCACGTGGAGTCACTATGAGTCAGAATCCACTCAGCAGCACCCCACAAACCCCTGTTACAAACAACTCTGCAGCGAGTGTGCTTGTCCATTCAGCTTTGTACATTTTATCAGTTATCTCCTTGCAAAAAATTCCTAGGTATGAGTCAGTCTTCACTTTAAATCCTGAAACATGCTGCAGACTGTCCCCCAGAAAGATGAACTAATTTACCATTCCCCCTTAACAACTGCATGAGAGCCCTAGTTCCCCACCTCTTCACCAACCTGGGAGCTCACGTGGTGTAGTGCCTAAGGCATTTGACTGCTAACCAGAAGGTTGGCGGTTCAAACCCACCAGCCACTCCATAGAAGGAAGATGGGGCAGTCTACTTCCATACAATTTACTGCCTCAGAAACCCAATGGGGGTCGTCGTACAGTGGGCTCGACTCAATGGCAGTGAGTTTGGTTTTTGTTGTTTTTCCCACCAACCCAGGAGGCCCTGGGGGGGGTGCAATTAACATGCTCCTCTGCGAACTGAAAAGTTGGAGGTTCATGTCCACCCGGAGGTGCCTCAGAAGAAAGGCCTGGCGATCTTCTGAAAATCAGCCGTTGACAGTTCTTGCTCTGACACACATGGGGTCTCCATATGTTGGGATCAACTCAGCGGCCATTGGTTTACTGGTCCACAACCTTGAGTGTTGTCAGACCATTTGCTGTTTGTTTGTTTTGTCTTGTTTTGGGTTCTCCCAGGTGTATCTCTACTTCTCTATTTGTGGAAATTAAAAAAGGTACTGAAATCACTCCAGAACCAAAATTCACCTGGGACAAGGCAGGGCAGGCCCCCGGCAAGGCCAGTTGCGGCAGAAGGCTACTTTGGATGGAATCCTGGCTAGGACTCCCTTTGTTCTACAAACCCTTGCCTTCTGGCTGGGAACCTCCAGGCATGCTCCCTTGCCATGGTGAGAAGAGCTGTTGGCATCTTTGGTGCTGACCTCGGCCAGCTTGTATTTTTTGGGAACAAGGCTCCAAGGGGGGCCTTACCCTGGTACTCTTGGGTCTCAGCATACTCAGTACCCAGGAGCTATGGTTGGCCCGTTTCTCTTACATCTTACCTTCCTGCCAGATTCTCGGGCTCTCCTTGAGAATATCCCAACATCACTGGAGGGAGAGGGCATTCCCTTGACTAACCTATGGCTCTGCAAAGCCCAGCAGCCTCTGCTCCCATATTTCCTTCCCCAAATGAGCCCCCCACCAGGCTACAGGACTTCTCCAGCTTACTAAGCATCAACAAGACATGAGATATGTGATGAAAGATTAAAATACACCGAGAGATGTAGCACCTCTGATCACATCTTGGAAAGCGTTAACAAGGCACATGAATGTTCACCTTCCAAAGGAGCAAGAGAGAGAAGTGTTCTTCCTTCTGTTAGAATTTGGCCTCTAAGATCTCACTGGCCCTTTGTGCCCTGAGGAAGGTTCTGATTTGGAGTCTGGGGCAGGGCCAACCTAGCCAGACAGGAGAATGCTGGCATTTGACCTATGAACTTTGATTCCTGTGAGGACACACATAGGAATGAGCCCTGCTTGGCTTTTCAGAGCTGACCCGGGTCCGATGGTGTTACTCTGGCTTCTTGAAGTTGTAAGCAATATAACATCCAATTTTGAAGCAAAAAAAGGAATAGGGATGAAGGAATGGTTCGATTCGGGAGGCTCAGACAATGACAGCATTTGGTCCCATCTCTCTCTTGACTCTTGGCGTCACACAACCCACAGCTCCAAGGTTGCACTGAGTCCCAATACAAAAGAGGTCCACTTCCCAGGATGCTGCAGCAAAAATCCTAGGGCTACCTCGGATGAGACCCAATTGCCCTTCCCTGAGCCAGTTAGCGTGGCCACAAAGATGGGATGCCCTGATTGGCTAGGCCGAAATAAAGGGTGCCCTCTCCCTCCGCAGGCCAGGAAAGAGGTAGTTCTAGCCAAGCTCAAGGGCCTAGAACTGGTGAAGGGTGTTCACCAGAAAGCCACAAGTAGCCACCACGGAGAAGGCCCCTCTGGCTGGGCTTTCCGCAGGTGGGCAGCAAAACCAGCATTTGTCTCCGAAGAGGAAGTGTTTGGAATGAGATTCGTGCACCCCAGCAGGCCAGGTCTCTGCTGTGTTGTCTGGTCTTAAGCAGGTCTGCGCTAGAAGCTGAGGAGCTGGAGTCCATGGATTGTCTCCAGTTTACCTGGTGCTGCTCCCCAACTCCCCTTCTCTGCTTTCTGGGAAGGGCATCTCCTTGCTCAGCACAGAGTGTAACAGACTTCTTGAAGGCTTAGAGATGCTAAAGGGTTTGCATGAGTATGTCTTGGAACATATGTTCCCCACCCCACCCCAGCGCCTTTGGTCCCATCCTGCCAGTTGCCACTGAGTCGATTGTGACTCATGACAACTCCAAGTGTCAAGTGTCAGAGTAGGGTTTTTTTTGGTTGTTGTTTTTTAATAATATTTTATTGTGTTTTCAGGAAGGTTTCACAGCAGTTATGTTCTCATTCAGCAATTCTATAGGGTTTTCAATGGCTGATATTTTGGAAATAGATCACCAGGCCTTTCTTCCAAGGCACCTCTGGGGAAAATCCAACCTCCAACCTTTTGGTTAGCAGATGATATGTTAACCGTTTGCTTCACCAGTGGTCTCTGAGCTAGCCCTTAAATTCAAGTTCCTTCTAAATAACTAAGTGTGATGGTAAAAAGCATACCAGAGGTAGGTATGTTGTGATGCTTAAGAGCACAGAGTCTCTGCCTGGGTTACAGTGCTGCTTTTGACACCTACAAGCTGTGTGACCTCAGGCAAGTTACTTCACCTCTCCGTGTGCCATGTGAAATGGGACTAATAAAAGTAACCTATCATATTTTGAAACTGGGAGCTCTGGTGGCCTAGTGCCTAAGGCACTTGGCTGCTAACCAGAAGGCTGGCAGTTCAAACTCACTGGCCACTCCTCGGAAGGAAGGTTGGGCAGTCTACTTCCATAGCGGTACCTCCTTGGAAACCCAAGGAGTGGTCGCTATGAGTTGGATCCGACTTGATGGCAGTGTGTATCATACTTTGAAAATTGAGTGCATTACTGTATGTAAAGTACTTTTCACAGTGCTTGGCCCCTGGATGCCACTCTCTGAAGGTTACTTAAGAGTATCAGAAAATTATGGTCCCTGCCTCAAGTAATGTGTGGAAAAAACTTAAGCTCTTTTGCTTCATTTAAGCCAGAAAAGTGACTTCCTTCAAGGAGTACTTTTAAGTGAGGCTTTTCTCAGCAAAGCAGTATCAGTGCTTCATTGACAATGAACATGGTAGTGATACCATCCCACAGCTGAGACAGACTTGTGTTTCGATCTGGCTTTTCTTTATGAAAAAGGAAATTTAAATCTTGAATATTACAGTAAATGAGAAACTGCTACGTATCCACCTCCCTGATGTAAAACTTGCTGACACCTTTGGCCATCTTTGCTTCAGATTTCCCTTTTATATTTCTTTAGAGAAAAACTTGCACCTGTTGGGGAGTCCCTCTGTCCCTGCCTTGGCCCTTTGCAGTGAGGATGACCCTATCATGCACCTGATGCCCCTGTTCTTAGAATTTCCCACCTGTGTGTCTCCAGAAACAGTGCCAGTGTGAAAGGGTGTGGTGGTGCGCTTTACACGGATGGCATCTGTGTATGACGAGGTCTTTTGTTGCGAGGCCTTCTGAGTGATGCCGAGGCATGTCCTTATCACCGTGGCCTACAGGGGCTGCATGGGGAAAAGGCGTGCACTGACGGTGGCATCTCAACCCTGGGCCTCCTTCCTCCCAGGGTGGCCTGAGCTCTGAAGTCCACAAACTTCCCAGCCCCACAGAGAGCCCGAGAACAAAGCCCCTTTGTGGCTTTTGTTTTGAATCGGGCTTGTGACAAAGGGGAGGAGTAAGTTGGGGGTGGATGCCTGGAGAGTGGTGTTGATGCAGGGGAAGAAAACAGAGGGGAAAAATTGTGTTTCTTTTTTGGTGTTGTGTTGCCTCCCTCCCTGTCCCTCCCTCAGCTCTCCGAACAGCAGGATTTCGCAACGGCAGCTTGGGAAGCAGACCCAGCGCTCCGTTCAGAAGCAATGTTTATCAGCCAACTGAGATGGCCGTTGTGCTCAATGGTGGGACTGTAAGTATCAAGATGTGATGTGTTGACAGGAAGCCTAAGAGAGTACAGTGTTGGGGAACAGCTTCGACGGGGAGACCGCTCTGGGAGGCTGCCGATGCGGCCCGCGAGACGGCAGCTCCCGTCGACACCCCTTGCAGCTAGAATGCATGCCATGCTTATATACGTCTTCTTTCCCCTCACCACCCCCTTTCTGCACGCACGTAAAAATCCACCTTTACTTAGCTAACCATGTGCAGACTCAGTTCAGAGAGCCCACAGTTATTGAGGGCTGTTGCAGTCAGTGTGAATTACTTGGTTTTTACTGTACTTCAGCCCACCCTCACCCTGGGAAATGACTCTTTTGGAAAAGCCTAGAATTAGGAAGCCCTGGCAGATTCTGCTGACATCCAGTCTTGTTTGGGTACCGGGCTCCCCACCCCTCACCATCCCCACTCCCTAAGAGAGATCTTTAGAAATTGAAGATGCTCCCGTCTGTCTACTGGGAACACACACCAAAAACAGGGAGAGGCTTACTATCTGATGCCAAACAGACCTTCAGTATAATTGTCATCATTTATGCTTTGCCTCTGTGGAATTACATCATTTTGTTTCTCCAGCAATCCAAAAATGCACTCTCATTCCCACCTTTATTTTCCAAACATAGCTACATGCTTCTTTGAGAAATGACGCATGAACCAGTTTACATGTGTAAATTGGATTTCCATTCTTTCTGTCATGTGCTACATAACTCACCCTGAGCATTTTCTTTTCATGTAACTCAGGGACGGTCTTATACCTCTAGAGGGAAGCCCTGATTTTATCTGGGACCTTAGGTTTTCGTGGCCTTTTGGATAGCATGTGAGGCATTGGTTTGGAAAGGGCTAAATGACCAACAGACTCACAGATTTGCAGTTTCAAGACATCCTGTCATTCATGGGGCTGGTTTACTGGCAGGTGCCAAGAAAAGCTGAGCCCCTGACTTACAAGCATTTGGCCTGGATGTTAGACTAAATACGGTTAGGAAACTGCTCATGCATTACTCGTAAGTCCTCCTGGTCCCTTTCAGGACCCTGTGCCAGGTCAGGAAACTTGTGTTCATTAGAGGTGATTCTAGAAAAAGGGGATGGCCTTTATGAAAACACGAGCAGTATCACACAGTGGCTGCTGGTTGTCTTGGGGATATTCAGCCCGTCTGGGTAAAAGCGAGTTAATCTATCTGCCACATTGTTAATGAATCGGTTTCTATGTTGACTTTGCCAAGCACAGAGTTCTTAGTGTGTTATCCTTGTTTCCAGATCCCAACTGCTCCGCCAAGTTACACTGGAAGACACCTCTGGTGAAAGACTTTTAAGTTCCAGAGAATAAGAATCCCTCTTACTGATTTTATTCCCTGGTCGTGTCTTTCTTGAGGGAGAGATCAGTAACAGTAGCTGAACAAGGCCGCCTCACAGCCAGGAGATGTGGAAATCCTAGCTAAGGGGATTTCGTGTAAATGTGAACACTGCTGAACTGAAAAGCTAACACCGACTCCCCTCCCCCGCCTGACCCACCACACATACACAAACACATAATACCAAACCAACCTCAATCCCCGCAAACTAAAGCAAAGCTAATTGCAAATAGTATTAGGCTCACTCGAAAATGTGGCTGGGAAGAAGAGTTCATCCTCTGGGGGTCGAACAGAACCAAATTCACAGCTGGTGGGCCAGGCTGGTGTTGGTGGAATGCCAGGGTCCCCCACCACCCTCAGCCAGTGCTCCACTCGCAGGGCCTCTTGGAGATGGCCCTTCCGGTGAGGAGCGCTGATGGGAAGCTTCCCGCCAGCTGCCTGTGGTTTACACATTTCATGGGGGTCAGGAGCAGTTAAGGAGGGTTATGAGTATGAGTCCAGGACCAGGCCCAATTAAATTGTGGGATGAGCTGTATAACCAGTGTTGGGCAAAGGACCCAGGCATGTGCCAAAGAAGAGAAGGTTATCTGGGTGTTTCATGTGACCATCGAATTTAGAAAATGGTGGCCAACCAGTGTTCCTTCAATGGGACTCTTCCCTAGTGCCTATGGCAAGAAAGCGAGCCCTGCCCCCTCCCTGGTAGAGGTGAAGAAGTACTCTGATGTGGAGCAGCAGCTGGAGATGGCTCCAAGCCATCCTTTCTTCCTTTGATCATCTCTCCCTCTCCTGCACTTACTGGTACTTCTCCAAGCGCTTTCTTAATTTTATTGTCATGTTCACTATAAAAGCTCACATGGGGCCACCAGCTTGAAGACCCCTGGGGGGGCAGGATGTCACATGGCTGGCTTCCCTGGTGTCTCTGGAGGGTCTGCCATGCCACGAATTCTCAGGTCTTCCCCATGGACCAATAGTGCGAGTTCCAGGCAGAGTGGCTCCTGTGTGTGTGTGGGAGGGGAGTGTTTGTTACTGCTTTTTGGAGGGTGTGTGGGACATTCTTCTCTTGGTTTTCTGCAGTTTTCATGAAAATGGTTCTCAAAGCCCATTGTTCCTGTCATGGTTTCCATCTGTCCTAAGCAAATCATTCCTTTGTTATGTGGCATTTCCAACATCTCGGCCATTAAAAGCCCCATGTGCTCTGCACTGTTTGGCCAGCATAATCACTATTGAGGAGTGAAAGCAAAGGGTTTAACCTGATGGCACGGACTGTATGAATGAGGGTGGGTCCTTCTGCATATACTCTGATCACTGTATTGCTTTGTTCTGTAAAACAACCCATAAGCCTTTAACCTTTATAGAAAATGAAAAAGGGTAGTGTTTTGAGGGGCGATGACCTCTTCATAAGCCAACACATCTGAGCTGAGTATGTTTTAATAAAACCACCTGATTTTTCTCAAGGCCTAGTCTCTGCTGTGTCCCGTCTCATCCCCTCCCTGTTGTCATGCTTGCAGGGCACTGGAGGAAGCGAGGCCAACCTGGCCATGCCAGCTGTGGCCCTCCTGCCAGTGTCCTCCCAGCTTAGTGCATTTCCTTGTACGCCTGTGCATGGAAAAGAGGAAGCATGGCGCCAGAATGTCGCCCCTACTTAACTTTGGCAGGCACCCCTGCCCCCGCCCAGAGCATGTGCTTGCTTCTAGAAAATCAAATTTCAGTCCTCTGTAGATTGACATTGGGTGGATTGAAAACTTGCCATGTTAGGTAAGGGGTGGGAGGGCAGGACACTAGGACTTGGGGTAGGGGGCCTGGGGGAGGGGGGGTTGCATGCAGAGCCAGTATCCTGGAAAGTGAGAGATCTCCGAACACCTCAGTCCAATCCAGTGAAAAAACGACAGCCTTACGCATTCTCGTGCCAGGCAATGGCTGCTCAGCCCCGTTCCCTGGAGTCCTTTGGAGCTCTGTGATCCCGCCAGTGACTCAGTCTGCAGGCCTCCCCCTTGCAGAGGGAGCCATTTTTCTCAGTTTTTTGTTGCCCAGTGTGCAAGGTGAGCACCGTCTAAGTGGCGACAAGTGGGAAGTAACCTTTCACCACCACAAAAATGGAACCATCTTTAAGCCACGGGAAACTCAATGAGATGCCCCTCCCCATTTTATCTCTAGTATGTTATCACACTTTTGGGTTTTATGTTGGTCTTAAGGCCGAGATTGGGCTCTGGCCTCACAACTGTGGTGGAGGCAGGACTTGATGGGAGAAGGGAGAGAACTGTTATTTTTCCAGTGACTTCACCTGATGAGTGCAAGGAGCCATCTTTGCCAGAAGATGGTCTGCAGCTGCCAGCTGCCCCCATGGAGCGGATTTAATTGGCACCTCTGTTCAAGACGTTTATGTAAACAAGGTTTGTTTGGGGAAAATGATTGGAAGGAGAGTATCTGTGATCGAAATACCTAATTGTAAGCACAAATTGGTGTCCACTTGTTAAAATCACTTTAGGACTATAACAGCCACTCTGTCCCCCCTTTTCATGGAAGACTCATTCCATCCCAGATTTCTCCTCTGGAGATGGAGGTGGGATGGGGAGTGAGGGAAGAAGCTCTGAGAACTTAAAAACTGGAAAGTTCTGCGTGTCTCAGTGGTCTCCGGCTCTTAAGGTGCAGTGGCTGGAAGTTGGCGGTCCAGTGCTTTCATCACAGACTCCAGCAGGGCCCCCTGAACCAGAGTGAAACTGGCATGGTCTTCAGTCCACCACTTCTTGGTTGGCCAACACTGAGTTGAATGTCTCGGGCCACATCCCACTGGAGGGGGCATTGTGGCTTTTATAATCCAGTGATGTGACGATCACACCAGCTTGCGGGAGTTCTCAGCAGGTGCTTTTTATTAATTAATAAAGAGCTAAGGCTCGGTTTTGATAGATAATATATATTTATTAAATGTATTAATGTGTGTTTTATAATGTTTCTCCTCCCTTGGCTGACTATTGCATACTTATTTTAAAAAAAAAAAAAATTGTTAAAGAAATACCAAGACAATCAATTGTACACAAATGACTATATAAAATTACAAATTTAAAAGGTTGTAAAGCATGGGCAGATAGGTTTTATTTTCAAAATGCTGTTCTTAACACACAAATAAAGGCTTTACTATTTACTTAAGATGTGTGGTAGCTTGTCAAAACAACCTCACAGGACTACGAGGCTTTTGAATCTGCCCTGAGGCTGAGTCTGGCATTTGGAACGGGAGAATTCTGATGAACAGCAAACCGCACAGCAAATGAGGGCAGTAAGTTACCTTCACACATAAAATGAGGAACTTTCTGTAATAATATGGGGCCGAGACAATAACTATGCTCTCTCTGTTGTTACTGTCTGGGTTTAAATGTCTCATCTTGTTGAGTTTTCAGTAAAAGTTAAGAGCTTGTCTCCTTTGGAAATAATCACAGGCAATGATGGCTTTTTAAAATGAAAATAGTCATGAACTGAAAACCACATTTAGAGATTGAGGTTTAATTGCAAAGGCAGCTGGGAAACTGGTACCAAGAGCGCTTCAGTGTCTTAGAACTAGAGGTCAGTGTGTGTTGTAATGGTGGTTGGTGTAGACGAGCCTCTAGAAGTCTTATGGAAATAATCTGGATGAAAGACTGAAATTTTTGGATTTATTTGCAGAAAGTCAAGACTTCTGTACTTTCTTCTGATAAATTATTTATACTAAATCATGTTTTTGGATAAGGCATTTGGCTGCAAATCGGAAGGTCAGTGGTTCAAATCCACCAGATGCTCTTAGAAGGAGGGGGCGACAAGTTTAATCCATAAAGATTTAGAGCCTCAGAAACCCAGTGGGGGTTGCTGAGTCAAATTCAACTGAATGGTTTGGTTTAATGCATGTTTGCAACGAATACTCCCTACCTGCGTGGAAAAGATTCCATTTTCTTGTGTACCAAGTCATGATTAAAACAGTCACAGTAGAGGAAGCATAATTTGGACATTTTATTTGCTTGGGGTACTTGAAGCTCAGATAGGAAAAACCTCAGTAGTGGTTAAGGTGGTGGAATCGTAGCTCAGCTACTTCCTCATCCTCCATTTTGCATTTCACTGCCAAGAAAGGAGAGCAGAAAGTCAGAATTCATTTACGATTTTATTCTCCGTCTAGATAGACTTGTCCATTGAAAATGAGAAACTTCTATGTAATGGAAAAGGCCAGTTGTGCCAAAACCTACCGAGCAAGTCCAGTGGTTCAAGGCCCTATGGATCCACCAGAGAAGAACACGGGGCCATTGTCCTCGAGGGCAACACCGGAAGTTTCAAAGCCACTTCAAGTCACTCAGTTCAGGAAAAGGTCAAAAGTGTGCTTTGCAGGTTGGGAGGAAGTTTTACTAAAAGATGATGACAGATTCCAAGCCCAACTCAACCCAATCTGTCACCACTCACCCTGTTCTCCCCGTAAAATTAAACACTGTGTATCACTGGGGTCAATGGCAAGGTCAAAGAAAATCTTTTCTGGTCTGTCACAGTTGGGCAAGAATATGATCCAGGTGATTTCCTGAGTCTGCCAAACAGGAAAGTTTGCTCAACAGGGTATGGCCCTGTTTGTGACAGAAATTAATCCCACATAGATAAATCAAAAAAACCAGACTCACTGCCATCGAGTCAATTCTGACTCAGTAATCCCCACTGGGTTTCCAGAACTGTAAATCTTTACAGAAGCACACTGCCTCATCTTCTGTGAAGTGGCTGGTGGGTTTGAACCACTGACCTGGTTAGCAGCCAAATGTCTCAACCACTACACCATCAGATCTCAGGAAATAGATAAAAAGCCCTCCCAAATAAATGAGAATGCTAGCCCTGTGGAGGGGAGGTCCCTTCAGAAAGACCCTCTTTTTAATTCTGTTTTGCCACTAGTATTCAAGTGCTTGCCTGATGTGTGACTACCTGAAAGCTTATTTCTCTGTGAGGTCACAGACTGATTATTTAGGGAAAGCACTGTTCTAGCAGGATGTTTTGCCTTGTTACCAGGCAGTAGGGAGGTTTCATTCAAGCCTGTCTGATGACCTCTCAGCAACTGGCAAGACACAGTAACCAGACCCATCATGGGCGGGAAGGCAGGAGTCTGTCCCACCATGTACAATGCAGTTACAGTGAGACCTGTCAGAGCTGAAACTTGGCGGGACTGCCTTGCTTTTCTGGGTCTTAAAAGGTTTCTGCCAGTGACAGGGCGCAGTCTTGCCACTTTTCTTTCATTTTAGTGGAAAATAGTTTTCCTCTTCTGACAGGCTTCCACCTTACAGAGGTTCCGACTTTCACAGGTTTTACTGTATTTACTGCTGCAAAAGGGCTGAATGTGTTCAGCAGCGTAGATGAGCCCAGCAGTCTTCAAAATGTGGGCACAGCCACCACTGGGGGTACACACAGGCTTTCCCAGGGGTCTTAGTCATGGATCATTTCAGGAAAACACATCTCCAGGCATTCATCTTCCACGCTTGTACTTGCAGTCAGAGTTATCACAGTTCCTCCTCTACCTCTCCTGTCATGGTATTTAGCTACGCGGACGTCCCCCTGTTCCGGCAATGCCCGGTGTATAATGCATCCCAGGTGCCAAAGAAGGAAATTGTCTGAAAGACCGTCCCTGGAGCCTACTTTACTTTTTATGTGAATAACTATCATAATGTATTTAATTGGTTTTGTAACTGGTTTTTGAGAAGTCAAACCAGAAGGAATAGTTTTAATAGGAGCCTGTGGTCACAGGAAACTTTAAAAAATGTCAGTGAAAACTGTCCTATATAGCAGAACCTGTGAAAGCTGGAACCTGTGAATGGAAAAGTGTAAGACAGAAAACATGGAAGACCTGGAAAAATAAGGCAGTCCTAGCCAGGTCCACCTCTCACAGGTGGCACTGTGTACAGAAGTTACAGGCAACCATAATGGAAAAAAAAAAACAAACAAACCAAACTCACTGCTGTTGAGTCGATTCGACTCATAGTGACCCCTCCTTGGGTTTCCAAGGCCATATCTCTATGGAAGTAGATTGCCCAGTCTTCCTTCTGAGGAGTGGCTGGTGGGTTTGCACCACCAGAGCTCCTACCATAGTGAAGACCCAGTATGTATCGAGACCCTGTTTCTGATGACAACAGCCCTTCCCAGATGAGGATGCACCACATCTTGCCAAGTGCCCTCACAATGTCCCAGTGATCTGTGACGGGCTAGTAAATGTCGAATAACTGATGAGCAGAGTGAGGGTGAGGCCCTGATTTGCAGCATTAGCCAATTTCCACAGCAGATTTCAGGCTACCTGGAGCCAGCCCCAGCACGTGAGCATACATACCATCAGGTACGTGTGTGAACTTGTGAGCATCAAGCTTAGCTTTAAAGCTCCAAGTCTGGTTGGGGAGAGGTTCCTGGATGGCACAAGTAGACTGTGCTCAACTACTGACCTAAAGGTTGGAAGTCTGAACCCCCCCAGCAGTGCTACAAAAGAAAGAGCTGACAATCACCTTTCCAGAAAGACTACCACCAAGAAAAGCCAGGGAGCTCAGTTCTACTCAAACACTGGAGGCGAAGCCTGGCTGTACTGCTTGTAACAAGCCTTCCGGGTGATTTTTGTTTAGTGATGGTTTAGGTGAAAGTTTACACAGCAAATTTGGTTCCTCTTTAATAATTTTTATGGAAATTGCCCCATGCCATTGGTTACAGTTTCCACAATTTGTCAGCATTCTCACTATTTCCATTCAGTATGTTCAGTTACCACTGATCTAGCTTCCCTGACCCTCTGCCTTCTTTCAGTAAATGGTGACTCTGGTCTCATATCGTTGATGGTTTAGGCAGCACAGCACTCACAGGTGACACTTTATTTTATAAGGCAGTCTATTATTTGGCTGAAAGGTGACCTCCAGAAAGAACTTTGGGTCTAAGTTCAAAGGGTACTTAAGGCAACAGTCTTGGAGGTTCCTCTAGTCTCTATCAGTTCAGTATTTCTGTCCTTTTTTAGGAATTTGAATGTTCTAAATTTTCCTCCTATTCTTCCCAGGACCTTCTTTTGTGGCCCTGGTCAGAACAGTTGGTGGTGGTAGCCAGGCACAACGTAGTTCTGGCCTCAGGTTAGAAGAGGCCGAGTGTGGTAGTTAAGGCTGTGTGTCAGGTTCGCTGGGCCATGGTTTTGAGTGCCTGGGCAGCTGGCTGTAGTTATTCCCCATGATGAGATTATAATCACCTCCATGGTGATCTGCTGTGAGCAGCTAAGTAGTTGCCTTTGGGGTGTACCTGCTTCCATATTGGTGAAGCTTTGAGAAAGGTCTCTAGTTTTGTGGCACATTTGGATCCTGCATTTGGCCAAGCCTTCATCTCTAGTTCCTGAACTTGATGTTGGCTGCTGATCTTGGATTCAGCAGCCAGCAGCTGCATGAGTTAGAAGAAGCCTCTGGCTCCAGTGGCCTGGAACAAGAGGCAGAGCTGAAGCCCCAGGTCAAGGAGCCTTCACCCAGCCCCTAGAGCCGGCACTCTGAATTCAGACTTCTAGCCTCCTAAACTGTAAGAGAATAAATCCCTGTTTGTTAAAGCCATCCACTTGTGGTATTTCTGTTACAGCAGCACTAGAGAACCAAGACACAATATTTCATATGGGCTGTTAGGCCTGTGGACTAGTTTATTTGAATCTTTGATTTCCGCTGTTCTCTTTTGCTCCATGTGCATAGAGACCAATAGTTTTATCTTAGATGGCTTCCAGGTGATTCTGATGCAGGCTTGCTTAATGTTGAGAGCAGAGCTTCAAACAGGTTCATTCTGGTTCTACCCCTACTGAGAATTTGCGTTTGTGCCCCAGATACACTGAGTCAGAATCTACGTGTTAACTAGGTCCCCAGGTGATTCTGTATCACTGGTTCTCTACCCTGGCTGCATGCCGGAATCACCGGGGGAGCTGTGAAACTTACTGATGCTTGGATCTCACCCCAGATATTCTCAGTCTAGGGCCCGGGCATCAGTATTTATTTAAAGCACTCCTGTGATGCTGATGCTCAGCCAGAGTTGAAAAACACAGACTGCTTGTCTGTGTGACACAGAAAAAAGTGGCCATTCTGGCTTGTACTATGTGCCCTCAGCTTCTCTGACCTACTCTTTTCCTTACATGCAGGGGAAGAAAACACACGGCAGTGGTTATGTGGATTCATTGTGACAACTTTTGAAAGTGGCTAGCCTGTGGTTCATCTTCTGTCCCTCTTTGGGTAAAGTAAATCAGACCCTTGCTGTTGAGTCAATCCTGACTCCTGATGACCCCATATGTTATGGAGAAGAACCGCTCCGTGGGGCTTTCTTGACTAATCTTCACGGAAGCAGATCACCAGGCCTTTCTTCTGTGGCACCACTGGGAGAGTCTGAACGGCTGCCCTTGAGGGTAGTAAAGGTCTTCAGCTCACTTGAGCCTTAGTGGTCATCGGCCACCAGAGAAATCAGTAAGGTGACTTGAAAACAGCCCAGGGGGTTCCACTGTCTGTGGAAAGTAGAAATTGACTCACTGCCCCCAGAAGCGCTGGCAGAAGAAACTTGAGGAGTTCCGGTGGCATAAAGGATTAGCACACTCTGCTGCTAACTGAGCAGTTAGAGGTTAGAGTCTACCCAGAGGCACCTTGGAAGAAAGGCCTGGTGATTTACTTCCAGAAAATGAGCCCCTGAAAACAATGTGGAACACAGTTCTACTCTGACGTGGGGTCGCCATGAGTCAAGGTTGACTCGAGGGAACTTTAAGTCCCTTTAAAGAAACAAGACCCTTAATCAGAAGAAAGGTTGGGCAATCTACTTCCGTAGTGATACTGCCTCGGACACCCAAGGAGGGGTCGCTGTGAGTCGGGTCCGACTTGACGGCACATAACAACAACAACAATCTTAAGTGCAGTTTAGAGGAGTCTAGAATTCCTCTCAACTTCTAAGGTATCATGCTGGCTGCCTATGAGTTTCAAAATTTAAGCCATTTGAAGTAGGCTTTTCTCTGTGGGCTATACAGCTAGCAGACAGACAGACCCTCGTAGCTATGTGGAGAGGACTGGTTTCCAGGAGAAATTCTCAGCCCTTGAATTTTCTTGAGCTCCTCGCCTCTGCCCAAGGGAAGAATCCCCATGTGCCTTTGTCAAGGTGTTTCAGGCCTTTGAGGACTTCTCTCATCTATCTCCACTCTGGCCTTTCCTGGGAAAAGGCCCTTCCCATCTCAGATCATTAAACAAAACTCTTGGAAGGAGAGCCCGAGGGATGCTAGGTACTCTCCTTCAAAATGGAAAGTTGAGAGTGGGTGGACTGAGCCTGATGGCAAGTGGAGCCGCACAGTAGAATCATCTGGGAAACTAAACAGGTGCATGCAGGGCAACCACAGACAAGGAGAAGCTCTGGAGGTGGAGATGGTCAATGGCACGGCCACCATGGAAGACTGTTTTTGGCCTTGTTGTTGTTGTTATGTGCCATCGAGTCGGACACAACTCATAGCGACCTTATCAAGTGAAAATGAAGATGTACACTCCATACAGTGCACCAACTCCACTCCTCTACCCCCTGGAGAAATTCAAGCAAAGGCACTGGGAGACATAAATCTGAATGCTCGTAACAGCAGAGAACTGGAGACAACTCAAATGTCCATCAATAGCAGACTAGATAAGTTGTGGTCTGTTTGAACAGTGATATGTGGCAGTGTACATGAGGGAAACACAGTTACCCGTTTCAACTTGGATTACTTTAACAACGTTGAAGGGAAGATGCAAGTCACAAAATAGTACATGGAGTGTGATTCCATTGATAGCAAATCTAGATGTCGAGGGATGTGTAAAAAGAACTAAAAAGAAAGAGAATGATTATCATAAAAGTTAGGGTAAATGGGAAGGAAGGGCTTCAGTGTGCTGACAGTGTTTAATTTCTTAACCTGCATAGTGATTACATGGTGTTTGCTTTATGATTGTTTGTGTTTTATAGTCACTACTGGATGTATATTTCACACTGGAAAGTAAAAAGATATAAAAATGGTAGGATATTACTTAAAGTAAAATCCACTTGGATCCACAATCAATGCTCATGGAAGCAGTAGTTAAGAAATCAAATGATACATTACACTGGGTAAGCCTACTGCATAAGGCTCTAAAGTGTTAAAAAGCAAGGAGGTTACTTTTGGTACCAAAGTGCACCTGACCCAAGCCATGGTATTTCCACCCGCCTCCTATGCATGCCAAAGCTGGACAGTGGATAAAAGAAGACAGGAGAAGAATAGAAGCCTTTGAATTGTGGTGTTGGCGAAGAATATTGAGTATACCATGGACTGCCGGAAGAACGAACAAATCTGTCTGTTATCAGGAGTCCTTGAAGAAGGACATCATGCTTGGTAAAGTCAGCCAAAAAGAGGAAGCCCCTCAATGGGATGGAATGACACAGTGGCTGCAATGATGGGCTCAAACACAGGCAACGATTGTGCAGATGACGCACGACTGGGCAGTGTTTTGTTCTGTTATCACAGGAGTCGGAACAGGCTGGATGCACCTAACAACAGGATATTACTTACAAAGTCAAAAAGTAAAGGAAGAGAGTAGAGTGATGTAACTGTGTTTGGGGGGTTGTAAATGAGCTAACCCTCATCTGTCACAGCAGAAAATCAGTCTCAAATGGCAAGTACAAGTCTGTTAGAGACAGAAGTGACACGGGCTGAGAGTCTCTTTAGCCCTTCTGCATTGTTCTCTGTATCTTTTCAACCATGAGAACCATGTGCAAGGATTACTTTGCTGAAAATTAGGGACCTAAGTCTCTCCCTAATGGTCATCGTCCTGGTCTCAGCAGAACAGGGCCTTGCACAGATAGGTGCTCAGTAAGAGTCAAGAAGGTAAGAGAGAGAGCAGGTAGGAAGGAGGCAAGCCTCCATGGTTTAGACATCATCAGGGCTGGCTTTCAACACAGACAGATGCCTCAGTGCCCCTGCACTGTCCTTGTCCTCCTTGGCAAACTGTCCCTGGCCCGTTCTGGAAGGGCTGGGAGAGTGGAAAATCCCAGAGAGATGTGCCAGCCCTTTAGCTTCAATTAGTGGCAATGTGACAAGAAAGGCTATGAATACCAATAAGACCTGCACGTATCACTTCCTCCACTGCCTCCTTGTGGTGGTCACCCTCATCCTTGATCCCAGTCAGTGATCCCAACGATGGGGCTGGGACTCCTATAGCCAGAGAAAAACCTCCCAGCAAGAAGTGGTGACAGGGTCATCCAGCCGGGGGTACTGGCACCCACCCTAGACCTGAATCAAAATCTGCAGGATTGGGGCCTAAGAATCAGGATCTCGCAGCCCCCTACTAACCCCCGACACATAGCCCATGCCTCTGGTGATTCTTTGGCTCTAGCAAGTTGGGGAAGGAGTGCTTGTCTTCCAGCCATCACTCAGGGCCTGTTTCCTGAAGGCCCACGTTGGCTATGGCCCAGGTATGCAAGTGGCCCTGATTCCTAAGGATGCTGTGAGGAACAAATGGGACAAGTGATGTAAAGTGCTGAGCACTATGTCTGATCCACAGTTTTTGGTGGCTTTTTTTTTTTTTCCTAGTTGCTGTCGAGTTAATGCTGACTCATGCAGACTGCATGTGTGTCATGCTAGAACTATGTACCATAGAGTTTTCAATGGCTGATTTTTAAGATGTAGATTGCCAGGCCTTTCTTCAAAAGCACTTTTGGATGGACTTGAACCTCTAACCTTTTGGAGTGCAGCTGAGGGTGTTGACCATTTGTACCACCCAGGGACTTAGCTAAGCAGTTAATAAGTATTTTTATAGCATTGTCTTTTTTCTTAAGGAACTCACAGTATGGAGGGGGAGGTAGAAAAATAAATAGGGAATTGAAAGAATTGAGACATGGCACAGAGAAGTTGCTTCAATAAATTTTCATCACACAGCAACTGTGCTGGGGTCCCAAGACTACAAACAAGAGACTGACTTATACCCTAGATTTACAATGTATATAACTCGTTTCACTGACTTGATTCCAACTCTTAGCGACCCTACAGGACAGAGTAGAACTCCATAGAGTTTCCAAGGCTGAAATCTTTATGGAAGCAGACTGACAGATTTTTTTCTCCTACAGAGTGGCTGGTGGGTTAAATATTTAGCACCCAATATGTAGCATCCCAGGAGGTCTGGTGGCGTAGTGCCTAAGGCATCTGACTGCTAACCAGAAGGCTGGCGGTTCAAACCCACCAGCCACTCCTCGGAAGGAAGGTTGGGCAATCCTACTTCCGTAGTGATACTGCCTCGGAAACCCAAGGAGGGATCGCTATGAGTCGGGGCCGACTCGACGGCACATAACAACAACAACAAGATGGCAGTGATTTTGGTTTTTGGTTTTTGGATGTAGAATACCAGGTAAATAATAAATATAAACATTTCTGTGAATTTACTGAGCCCTTGATCTACATTAAGCAATAGTGAGAAAAGTACTGTTATTTTCCCCAGTTACACAGATGAGGAAACTAAGGCACAGACAGGTTATGTAACTTGTCCTAGGTCACAGCATAGGCTTCAGGATACCATTCACATGGTTGTAACATCTACAGTGTCACATACTCACAACCACTTCTCACCAGGGAGGTAAAGACTTCTGTAATCAAAGATACGACAACATTGCCCTTAAATCATCTTTAAAACTTAAACCAAAAATATTCCCTGACGTCCTTTTAAAACCAAAGAATAGTTTAGCTAAACTAGTAAAAAAAAAAAAAAAAGTCTGCCTTTAGCATTATGCATATATGTATATGGGATCAAAGTGACAACAGTAACTCCAAAGATTACATAGAAACCTCAGGGGGCAGTGAGTTTATGTTAACAACTCAGAAAGAAAGGCAAGAATGGTTGGACAACCCGAATAATGTAATAACTGTCACTGAATTGTACATGTAGAAATAGTTGAATTGGTGTATGTTTTGCTGTGGATATTCTCAATAACATATAAAGTCAAGTTTTTAAAAAAGACACAATAGTGTGCAGGGATTAAAGTGTTCGTTGCAGCATCATTTACCACATAAATAACTTGGAAACAAACACCCAGTAATTAGGGAACAATTAAGTATCTAACAATATATAAATTTAATGAAATATGAAGTTATTACAACAGGATGTTTTGCAAAGTCTGAAGGAACAGGGAGCATTTCTTAAGGGGAAGATACAGTGAGGTTGCATTTCATGCAAATTTTGATGATACAGGTTGGAATTGCTCAATAACAAAAGTTAACAATGTCTGCCAAGAAGTATATGATGGTTACTTTTATGGGTTAACTTGGCTCGGCTCTGATTCCCAGTAGTTTGGCCAAACATTCGTCCCGTTATTGTCATGGAGTGTTATTAAATCAGTTGATCTTGGGTAGAGCAGATTATCCTCTGTAATGTAAGCTAATGTGATGTAATGTAATCACCTTCCATAATGCAATCTACTGAAATGTAACAATCAATCGAGGTAATACCAATGTAGGATGGATCCTAAACCCGATCACTTCCAAGTTATAGAAAGACCAGAGGAGAGACAAAGACACTTACATATAGGGGAAGACTATCACACATGTGAGGATTTGACAAGGAATGCCAAGGATTGCTGGCAGGCACCAGAAACTAGAAGAGAGGCTCACGGAAGGAATCAACCTGACAAAGACCCTGTTTGGCCTTTCAGCTTCTGAAGTGGGCGAAAGTGAATTTCTGTTCTTTAAAGCCATCTGATTGTGGTATCTGTTACAGCAGCACTAGGGAACTAAGACAGTATAAGAATGGCACTGGCACTGAACCATCTGTTAGTGTTGGAAGTAACCATGACGACATCCCCAAACCTAGAGTGGAAATCAGCTCCTCTCACTCTCTTAGCCCTTCCTGTCTTCCCTCCTGCTTTTCTGAAGAAAAATAGAACATTTTTTTAAGAACAAGTGACTCCTATTTTGCATTCATTCCTATGTGAAGTCTTCAAAGTGCATCCCTTAAACATGACTGCCCTATATAAAATTACACTTATAACCTCCAAAAATACATTAATTACCTCAATTACATGGTGGCCTAGTATCTCAACAATGTTCAAACAAAACTAACTAAACAATAGATTTTAAAAATTGAAAGCAAATACACCAAAATGGGTAAATTTTTGTTTTCCCAAATGCTGCATAATATATGTGTATTGTTAAACAATTCAGAAAAACTTTGTAAGTAAATCATCAGAAAATATTCCAGGAAAATATATCAGGACAGTCGACACCTACACAGCATTACAGCAATCAGTCAGAGCCTAAACCTGGGAAGAGAACAAATTTGGGGTCAGGTGGCCAGTCAGAAGCTGCAGTAGGTATTGTAGAAGCTGACCTCCCAGTATCATCTGTCCAGTGTTGGGAGACCCTGGAGACCCATTCATGGTTGGAAAAACACCCCAAATGTGAAGTTGTCTTAATAGAGGTAACCATTCAAATATTTATGGGAAAGGTTTCCTAGGAAAAGTTTCTGACAGAAGAATTGCTGGAAAAATAATGTTTTCCCCCTCAATTTGACTGTTAATGGAGGGGTAGAGTTTGGGGTCAATCAGATCAGTATTCAAATCCTGACTCTGGCCCAGCTACTGAACAATTTGATCAAAGATGAATTCTGATCAAAAGGGGGGATAATGTGGAACAGAACTGCAATTCTCACAGATCCTATCCTTTTCTGGAGCCACTGAGGCTGAATGACACCCTGCAATTATTTCCCTGAGGAAATCTTTAAACCTTAAACCAAAACTATCCCTTGAAGTCTTTAACTAAACAATAGTTCAGGTTAATTAGACATGAGCATTGTACTCTTTTAAAGAATTATCTATATGAGATCAAACTGACTATAGCAACTGAAGCTTGGGGACGAGACGCTTAGGGACAGTGAGTTTGTGTTGATGGTGGTATGATAGCACAATTCAGAAAAGGATATCAAGAAAGGTGGCACAACTTGAAGAATATAACCAATGTCACTGAACTGTCCATATAAAAACTAGTAAATTGAGGAAAACACAAACAAACCCTAGCTTTGACATTTTATAGCTGGATGATCCCTCCAAGCCTCAATACCCCCATCTGAACTAGAGGTACAATAATACTGCAGAGTCCTTGTCAGGATTAAAAACGATAATGGATTTAAAGTACCTGGCACAGCGCCTGCCACACAGTAGGTATTCAACTAATGTGACTACCTTTCCTCCCAACTGGACAATAGAAATACAAGCTGTAGTGCTGCTAAAGAGTTCACTTAGCATCTTTTAAAATTTGTAACATGTCAGCTCATCGGAAAGTTACTTATCCTGCAAGCTTGACTGTCAAACGTGGCCAAGATCTTGAAAGCAAGCAGAAAAAAATCAATATAGATGTTCTGGTAAGTTGCCCTACATTTCTGGTGTTTGAATCATAGAAGAGCCTTTCAGGGCCCCTCTTGGAGCATGTGTGCTCATTCCTTAAACATCATTCAAGCAAGTTTAGCTATCTGATATCCTAACAACATAACTAAGATCCTAACAATCTAACTAAGATTAGAGATGAAATGGAGTCCCCATAGCTGATTAACTCATAAAAGGTATGCAACATCATTTGTCATTAAAGAAATTAAAGCTACAATGAGTTATCCAGTAAACACCCATCAGGACAGTTGAAATGAAGAAGGCTCACCACACTGACTGTTAGCAAAGATAAAGAATCCCTGGAATACAGAGTGGGACAACAAGGTGGAACAAAACTCAAAATCATAAAAAAAAAAAGGACCAGGATTGCTGGTCTGATAGAGCCTGATGGAACCACTGAAACTATGGCCCCTAGCTGCCCTTCAGGTCTGGAATTGAACTCACTTCTGTGGCTTCCAGCCAAACAAAAGACAGGCATATGAACTGAACATTCACATTAAGTAGAATGTGAATCTCTCCACTCCTTGGAGAGCTCAACCATGGGCAAACAGAAGGGCTATGTATGCACAGGGAGGAAGTGGGAGGGGAGCTATTGCATTGTGGGAAATTGCAATCGATGTCACGAGACAGTGTGTGTGAGCTGCTGTATGGAAAGTGAATTTGCTCTATAAACACCCAAATGACAATAAATTTTTTTAAAAAAAGAATAGCTGGAATATTCATGCATTGTTGGCGGGAATGTAAATGGTGCAATCACTTTGAAAAGGGACTTGGCATCTGCTAAAATTAAACATGCATCTCCCTCTGACCCAACAAGTCCACTCCTGATTAATATACAGCCAAACTGAGTATTGTTGTTGTTGTTATGTTGTTATTTGCCATCGAGTCGGCCCCGACTCCTAGCGACCCCTCCTTGGGTTTCCGAGGCAGTTATCACTACAGAAGTAGGATTGCCCAACCTTCCT
>NW_006922057.1:928784-931671 GCF_000298275.1 Orycteropus afer afer | reverse complement strand
GAAATTGGAGGGGAGCTGTTGCATTGTGGTAAACTGTGGTCAATGACATGAGACAAAGTATATGTGAACTGCTGTATCGAGAGTGAATTTGCTCTGTAAATCTTCACCCAAATCTAAATAAAATAAAATTAAAAAAAAAAAAAAGAAGAAGCTACACATAAAAGGGTTCATACTGTGTTTCCCATTCATATGAAGTTTGAGAATAGGCAAAACTCTATGGTGACAGAAGTCAAAATAGTTTACCTTGGGGAGGGGAATAGTAACAGAGTGGGGGCACAGGGAGCTATCCAGGGTGCTGGGCATGTCCTTTAGCTTGATCTGGGTGGTGGTTACATGGCATGTACTTAGATAGAAGTTCAGTGACCTGTAGACTTATAACCAGGGCCCCTACTGTATGTAAATTCTACTTCAATAAAAAAAGAAATCTAAAGAAAATGGGAAAAAAGATAACAGTCACAAAAATCTGAGGCTCATTTCATTCAGATTCAGGGCAAAGAGTCTTAGTGTCTCAGCAGTCCCTGAGGGCACCATGCTGGCAACAAATATTAACATATCCCATAATTACTTAGGAAATTCGCATCCACCAGGTACTGGACACACACATATATCATCTGAATTAATCCTCCCAATCACCCAGGGAGGTAAATGCTATCATTTCCATTTTACTAATGAGGAAATAAGAGGCTCAGAGAGGTTAAGTAAATTGACAAGGTCACAGAGCTAAGTAAATGGCCATCCCAAGATTCTACCCAGGTCTGTCGAATCCAAATCCCTTGGTCTTAACAACAGCATCATACTATTACAGAGTAAGATTTTGGGGTCCTGAATTATGACCCAGAATCCTCAAACAGTGCTTAAAATGATGTGTTATACTTTGCAGTTAGGAAGGCAGGGAAGTGTACAATATATATTAGCAAGATTTTATTTCTTTTCTAGTTTACTGAGCTGAATATTTTAAATAAGATGATTTTTCCATTATAAAAGCAATGTATGGCCATTATAGAAAATCTGAAGAATACATGTGAGGGAAAAAAGGGGGAAAACCACAAAAGCTCCATCCATTTTCCTTCACTGGAAGAACTCATGGAGGATTTACTCTCTAAAAAGAAACAAATGTTGACATTCAGGGGTAAATGTCAGTAGTCTGGTAAATTTACCTCCATTTCTTGACAGTGCCAGATGTGTTGGGTTATTTTTAGGGAAGGTGAGCCCACATGGAAGCCACAAGCCATTCAGGGAAAATCTGACAGTCTTGAGGGTGCAGTAATTGTGGCTTTCTGTTGGTGACTTCTAAACAATGATACTAAACTCAGAGCAAAGCCTCTTTGGAGGCAGTATTTTAAATCGGAACGTTTGGTACTGAAAGTGGCAACATCAGTTATATTGAGAAAGAACCACAGGATTATCAAGTTTTAACTCTGGGGAAGAAATCTTGAATCCTGGGAAGGGGAGTGATAACAGGGGAGGAGACAGGCCTGGACGGTGGAAGAAAGCCACCGAAGCAAAGGCAGCAGCAGGGCCATCCCAGCAAGCACAGGAGCCAGAGCCCTGGGTTTGAATCGCATCATGGTTGACCAAGTAGGTGGCCTGAGCAAGTCTCTTCGACTCTGTAGCCTCAGATCCTTCATCCATAAAATGGGGATGCTAAGCCCCTCCTCTTGCTCATATGTGTTTACATATCAGGATTTTCTTTCTACACCTCAGTGGGCAAGGTTAGTTGCAGTTAGTTGAATTCCTAATGGCCACCATCTGCTAGATTGTCCCTTGAAGTTCTGTGTCTTCAAAAGCCTAGTGTGTCACAATGTGAATGAACACAGACAAACTCCACCAGCCATGTCTTATGACTTTTTTATTTATCTCTGCATTCTCAGCTGCTGCCACCAAGATATGACCTTTAGAAATATCCTTTAGAAATATCTCAGGCATTCAGGATGAGCTTGCATTATACATAGTTATCATCTGGCAGAAGCTCTGTGTCTCATTGTTGCCTTTAAGAGGAATGGAAACAAATCTTCCCTTTATTTTTAAATAGCTTCTCTACAAGTGTAACGACTTGATGAATAATTGAGGAATTATTTCAATCTGTATTTAGTGATTTGGGGCAGAATTCAACTCATTACTTCTGTCATTGTCCCAGAACCTAGACTAGGCAGAGCTCATGTCAAGAACGTCTAGGGACTAAGAACCCAAACTTACCAACAATAAAAGGGGATGGGAATTAATATCCTAAGAAGTTTCAACCACAGTTCTTTCTAACAGGAAATCCCCAGTGCACTAAAAAGAAAATGTGGATGTTTCAACCACTGACTCTGATGAAAAACACATTCATCTCTAAATTAAATTGTGTTTGCAGAAAGTTAAACTGATCTCAGTTTTACCCATAACTACCTACCTTCTGTTCATTCCCACTGCCACCAGGTCATCCAATCCATCCCCACCTGAAGCCAAACTCATCCTCCTAGAAAGCCCACCTGATGCTGCCATTCCCTATCTAAAACCCCTAGGATCAAGTCCAAAGTCTTCAACAAGGCCTACAAGGCCACTGCACTCTGGTTTCATCACATGGGCCTTCTTTCTTCCCCCTTTCCAGGCTCAGGGCCTTTGCTCCAGTCATTCTGTCATCCTAGAAAGCCCTTCCTGCCACTCACATCTCCTTAACAGCACACTTCAGATCTCAGCCTCAGTAACTTAGTTCAAGTAGCCCTGTTAAAGTCTTTCCAAGCACCTTGAACTTCCTTGAAGAATTCATGACAGTTTGTAATTAGGTGTTATGTGCCATTGAGTGAGCTCCAACTCTTAGCGACCCTGGGTATAGCAAAACATAACACTGCCCAGTCATGCGCCAGCCTCACAATGCTTGCTATAACTAAGCCCATCGTCGTAGCCA
>NW_006922057.1:921752-927564 GCF_000298275.1 Orycteropus afer afer | reverse complement strand
CAATTTCTTGGCATAGACGAGTAGGTGCCTTCAGCGCAACATCCATTTGTTGAAACATCTCAATGCGAAATCCGTCAATTCTTGGAGTCTTGTTTTTTGCCAATCCCTTCAGTGCAGCTTTGACTTCTTCCTTAAATATCATTGGTTCTAGATCATATGACACCTGCTGAAGTGGATGAACATTATTCAGTTCTTTTTGGTAAACTGACCTGTGTATTCCTTCCATCTTCTTTTGATGTTTCCTGCATCGTTCATTATTTTGCTCATAGAATCTTTCAATATTGCAACTCGAGAGTTGAAATTTTTCCTCAGTTCTTTCAGCTTGAGAAATGCTGAGCATGTTCTTTCCTTTTGGTTTTCTAACTCCAGGTCTGTGCACATCTTATTATAATAATTGTCTTGGTCTTCTCAAACTGCTCTTCAAAGTCTTCTCTACAGCTGTTTTATCTTGTAGGTTCTTTCATTTGCTTTAGCTACTCTCCATTCAAGAGCAAGTTTCAGAATGTCTTCTGACATCCATTTTGGTCTTTTCTTCCTTTCCTGTATTTAATGACCTTTTGCTTTCTACATGTATGATGTTCTTAATATCATCACACAATTCATCTGGTTTTCGGTCACTTGTGTTCAATGCATCAAATCTGTTCTTTAGATGGTCCCTAACAACAACAACAACAACAAGTTCAGGTAGGATATAATCACGGTTATATTTTGGTTCTCATGGGCTTGTTTTAATTGCCTTCAGCTTCAACTTGAACTTGCATATGAGTAATTGATGGTCTGTTTCACAGTCAGCTCTTGGCCTGGTTTTAGCTAAAAATATTGAGCTTCTCTATCACCTTTTTCCACAAATGTAGTTGATCTGATTCCTGTGTATTCCATCTGGTGAAGTCCACATCTATAGCCAACATTTGTGTTGTTGAGAAATGGTATTTGCAGTGAGTAAGTTGTTGGTCTTGTAAAATTCTATCATGCAAACTCCAGCGTAATTTCAACCACCAAGGCCGTATTTTCCAACTACTGGTGATTCTTCGTTTCCCACTTTTACATTCCAATCACCAGTGATAATCAACACATCCTGATTGCATGTTCCTCAATTTCAGACTGCAAAAGTTGAAATCTTCAATTTTTCATCTTTGGCTTTGGTGGTTGATGCATAAATTTGAAAAATAGTAGTATTTGACTGGTTTTCCTTCTGTGTGTATAGATAATATCCTATCACTGATAGCATTGTTCTTCAGGATAGATCTTGAACATCCTTTGTGTCTATGAATGTCACACCATTCCTTTTCAATATGTCATTCCCAGTATAAGTAGATCATATGGTTGTCTGATTCCAAATGGCCAAAACCAGTCCATTTCAGCTCACTAATGCCCAGGATTTTGATCTTCATGCATTGCATTTCATTTCTGACAACTTCCAATTTTCCAAGATTCATACATTGTACATTCCATATTCTGATTATTAATGGATGTTTGCAGCTGTTTCTTCCCATTTTGAGTTATGCCACATCAGGAAATGGAGGTCCTAAAAGCTTAACTCCATCCATGTCATTAAGGTCAGCTCTACTTTGATGAGGCAGCTCTTTCCCAGTAGTATTTTGAGTGCCTTCCAGTCTGAGGGGCTCATCTTCTGGCACTATATCTGACAGAGTTTCAGAGCTGTTCATCAAGTTTTCCAGTAATACATCAGACGGTGTTTCACTGCTATTCATAAAGTTTTCACTGGCCATTTCTTTGAGAAGTCGATGACTCCTTCTTTCTTCCAGGTATTAGTGTGGAAGTTCCACTGAAACCTGTCCACCATGGGTGACCCTGCAGGTGTTTGAAATACTGGTGGCATAGGCTCCAGCTTCACAGCAACATGCAAGCCACCACAATACAACAAACTGACAGATGAGTGGTGACTGTAATTAGGTACTGTATAGTATTTATGTGATTATTTGAAGAGCTTCTGGCTGCCCACTAGATTTGAGCTACCAAGAGATCAAAAGATTGGTTCATGTTCTCCATTGTAGCCCCAGCACCTGGCATGATCCACTCCCTGTGTTTGAGGAGTCTTTCTTGAACCGATGAACATAATCCTACTCTATTTTCCTTTGAAAACCTCAGAGCCCTCTCTTACCTCCAGGTTTAATTTTCTTGAGTTGGGACACACATCCTTTTCAGGAATGCCAACTTCTGCAAGCTGAAATTGACCAAACATGCAATCAAGATGTGTTGATTATCACTGGTGATTGAAATGCAAAAGTTGGAAAAGAAGAACCACCAGTAGTTGGAAAATACAGTCTTGCAGATAGAGATAACACTGGACATCACATGACAGAATTTTGCAAGACCAGTGACTTATCCATTGCAAATACCTTTTTTGAACAACATAAATGGCAGCTATACACATGGATTTGACCAGCTGGAGTACACAGGAGTCAGACTGATTACATCTGTGGAAAGAAGCAATGGAGAAGCTCAATATCTTTAGCCAAAACAAGGCCAGGAGCTGACCGTGGAACAGATCATCAACTGCTCATAGCAAGTTCAAGTTGAAACTGAAGACAATTAAAAACAAGTCCATGAAAGCCAAAATATGACCTTGATTACATCATATTCCTCCTGAACTTAGAGACCATCTAAAAAATAGATTTGACGCATTGAATATCAATGACCGAAAACCAGAGTAATTGTGGGATGACATCAAGAACATCCTCCATGAGAAATGAAAAGGTCATTAAAAAGAGAGGAAAGGAAGAAAAGACCAAAATGGATGTCAGAAGAGACTCTGAAACTTGTCCTTGAATGGAGAGTAGCTAAAGCAAATGGAAAAACCTACAAGATAAAAGAGCTGTACATAAGACTTCAAAGAGCAGCTCGAGAAAACAAAGTCAATTATTATAATGAAATGTGCAAAGACCTGGAGTTAGAAAACCAAAAGGGAAGAACATGGTTGGCATTTCTCAAGCTGAAAGAACTAAAGAAAAAAATTCAAGCCTCAAGATGTAATATTGAAATATTCTATAGGCAAAATATTGAATGGTGCAGGAAACATCAAAAGAATATGGAAGGAATACACACAGAGCCACGGTACCAAAAAGAATTGGTTGATGTTCATCCATTTCAGTAGGTGTCATATGTTCAAGAACCACTGGTATTTAAGGAAGAAGTCAAAGCTGCACTAAAGGAATTGGCAATAAACAAGGCCCCAGGAATTGACGGAATACCTATTGAGATGTTTCAACAAGCGGATACTGTGCTGGAGGCACTCACTAGGCTATGCCAAGAGATATGGAAGACAGCCACCTGGCCAATTGACTGGAAGAGATCCATATTTGTACCCATTCCAAAGAAAGCTGATCCCACAGAATGTGGAAATTATTGAACAATATCATTAATGTTACAAGCAAGTAAAATCTTGCTTAAGATAATTCAAAAATGGTTGCAGCATATTGACAGAGAACTTCCAGAAATACAAGCTGGATTCAGAGGGGATGTGGAATGAAGAATATCATTGCTGATGTCAGATGGATCTTGGCTGAAAGCAAGCATACCAGAAAGATGTTTACTTGTGTTTTACTGACTATGCAAAAGCATTTGATTACGAGGATCATAACAAATTATGGTAGTGTAGTGCCTAAGGCACTTGACTGCTAACCAGAAGGCTGGCAGTTCAAACCCACCAGCCACTCCTCGGAAGGAAGGTTGGGCAATCTACTTCCATAGTGATACTGCCTCGGAAACCCAAGGAGGGGTCACTATAAGTCGGGTCCAACTCGACAGCACATAACAACAACAACAACAAATTATGGATAACATTAAGAAGAATGGGAATTTCAGAACACTTGACTGTACTCATGAGGAACCTGTACATAGATCAGGAGACTGTTATTTGAACAGAACAAGGGACTTCTGCATGGTTCAAAATCAAGAAGGGAGCACATCAAGATTGTATGCTTTTCACCATATTTGCTGAGCAAATAATATGAGAAGCTGGATTATATGAAGAAGAATATGGCATCAGGATTGGAGGAGACTCATTAACAACCTGTGATACACAGATGACACAACTTTTCTTGCTGAAAGTGAGGATGACTTGAAGCACTTACTGATGATGATTAAAGACTACAGTCTGCAGTATGGATTACACCTCAATACAAAGAAAACAAAAATCCTCACAACTGGTCCAATAAACAGCTTCACGATAAATGGAGAAAAGATTGAAGTTGTCAGGGACTTCATATTACTTTTGCACTGGGCAAATCTGCTGCAAGAGACCTCTTTCAAGTGCTGAAGAGCAAAGTTGTCTCTTTGAAGACTGAAGTGTGCCCTACCCAAGCCATAGTATTTTCAGTTGCATCATATACATGTGAGAGTGGGACAATGAATAAGGAAGACCCAAGAAGAGTTGATGCTTTAGAGTTGTGGTGTTGGTGAAGAATACTGAAAGTACCAGGGACTGCCAAAAGAACTAACAGATCTGTCCTGGAAGAAGTGCAGCTGGAATGCTCCTTGGAAGGGAGAATGACCAGACTTCGTCTGACCTATTCTGGTTATGTTGTCAGAAAGCACCATTCCCTGGAGAAGGATATTGTGCTTGGTAAAGTGCAGGGTCAATGAAAAAGAAGGTCCTCAACAAGATGGATTCACATGGTGGCTGCACATTGTTAGGCTGGCACAGAATGAAGCAGTGTTTCGTTTTGTTGTACACAAGGTCGCTATGAGTTGGTGCCAACTTGACAGCACTTAACAACAACAACAACACCTGCATGTCCTGGGTCTAGTCACTAATCTTTTCAAAGCTTGTTTCCACACCTATAAAACTGGGATCCTAATGGAACTTACTGCACAGGGTAATGCTGATATTTAAATATATTAGCTACAATTTCATACGTAACTTCACCATAAGCATCTCCAGTACACAGCAGCTGCTTACTAAATGATGCTAAGTCCTTCAAGTTCCTGCCACTGCCACAAGGTAGCCAAAAGAAACAATACACAATGGCTGGCCTGGGGGCTTGCTCCCTTCCTTCTTTCCTTTGTCAGCACCTACTAGATGTCTGTTAGACCTAAAATGCTGGACCTAAAATGGTGAACCGACTCGACGGCACATAACAACAACAACAACAACAACAACAACAAAATGGTGAACAAATCAGACAGCCTTTGTTCTTTCGGAGTTAATCTGTTTTTGAATTAAAATATAAGTGGTTTTGTGTTGATGCAATTTAATGAGGGAAAGAATAGTCTTTTCAACAGACAGTGCTGAAGCAACAGGATCTGTACATGCAAAAGAATTAAGTTAGATCCCTACTTCACTCCATATGAGAATTCACTCGAAATGAAACAAATACCTAAATTTAAGAACTAAAACTGTGAAACTCTTAAAAGAAAACTCAGGTATAGATCTTCACAACCTTGAGTTAGGCAATAATATCTCAGATACAACACCAAAAGCACAAAAAACAAAAGAAAAGATATATAAACTGGACTTCATCAAAATTAAAAAATTGTATACTTCAAAAGAGACTATCAAGAAAGTAAAAATATAATGCACAAAAAGGAGAATAATTTTGTAAATAATATAACTGATGAAAGACTTGTATCTAAAATAACAAATGCTGGCAAGGATGTGGAGAGATAGGGACTCTCATACACTGCTGGTGGGACTGTAAAATGATGCAACCACTGTGGAAAGCAATATGGCAATTCCTTAAAAAGTTGAAATTAGAAATACCATTTGACCCAGCAATCCCATTTTTGTTGTTGTTGTTGTTGTTAAGTGCCGTCGAGTCATTTCCGACTCATAGCGACCCCATGCACAGCA
>NW_006922057.1:914175-920688 GCF_000298275.1 Orycteropus afer afer | reverse complement strand
TATATATCCTAAAGAAGTGAGAGCCAGGACAAGAAGAGACATATGCACACCCATGTTCATCACAGCACTATTTACAATAGCAAAAAGATGGAAACAAACTAGGTGCCCATCAACAGAAGAATGGATAAACAAACTACGGTACATACACACAATGGAATACTATGCAACACTAAAGAATAATGTAGAATCTGCAAAACACAACATAACATGGATGAACTTGGGGGACATTATGCTGAGTGAAATAAGTCAATCACAGAAGGAGAAATATAGTATTAGTTCATTATTGTAAAAAGTCAAGGAAAGGTTTATATATGGAAGGAAACTTATTTTGTTGGTTGTTAAAAACAGACCAACCTTACAAGAGAGGGGAGGGGAGGAAACACAGCAAAACTAAAAATAAATTAAACATTTGACTGCTAACCAAAAGCAGTTCAAACCTATCAAGCGCTCCAGGGGAAAAATAAATAAATAAAATCAGTTAAGAAAAAGTTATTTTAAAAAAATTGTTCAAGCAAATGTCAGTAGTATTTTTCCTTCTTTACAAAAGCTGGTAAAACTCACACCCTTGGCAAGAGTCAGATATACCCTAATGGTAACTCCCCTTGGGCCAGGCTTCTCAGTTTTGAATGTTCTTACAAATCTCATCTGAGATTCACAACCTGTCTGTGTTGTAAACAAGGCAAATATCTGTTTTCTTCCTGGATGTGTTTATATATATAGTGCCTAAGGCCTCTGACTGCTAACCAGGAGGGTGGTGGTTCAAACCCACCAGCCACTTCTCAGAAGAAAGGTTAGGCAATCTACTTCCATATGGATACTGTCTCAGAAACCCAAGGAGGGGTCACTATGAGTCAGATCTGACTCCACGCAGTGAGTTTGGGTTTTAGTTTTCCTCCCAAAAAGGATTTGAAATAATTTACAACAAAAGTGGGTTCATAAAAATAGAAAATGAAGACCAGGGCTGAGCAATGGAGAATTTAGTTATGTTAACCACAAGAGTCAATACCTTGCTATAAATGACCACTGAATTAAACTCTGAGCTTACTGGCAGACAAGACAAAAGGGAATGTCAGGGAAGAAGCAAACCATTTCCTCAAGAGAAGCAACATTTTTTCTGGCACTGTTATTTGCTGGAATTTATATGGGAATTTATTTTTTGTAAAAGGATTAATGGAATTTTACCCAAACAACTTTTTACAGAAGATGTGGAAGTAATATTGTTATTTACTAGAGCAACCTTGACTTTTTATGTCAAAGACATGCTTCCTTGGCAAACTCAGGTGAAATCTAAGATCATGGATTTCAAGTTTGTGATCTGATATAATCTAGTGGTTTTAATTTTTTTAAATCTACCTCTCATGATAAAAAATACATTTCACAGCACACACACACACACCTCGAAAGAAGAATTTCACCAAACATTTCCCTTACTACAAGCAATGCTTGCAGATATTTTGTCTCTATTATATTTAAAATTTTAAAATGCTGTGGAAATGCACTAATTGATTTCACCATCCATGGCTGGAAAAACATTGCTTTCACACAGTCCATTTAAACAACATAAACAGTGACTGTACATGTGGACTTCTCCAGATGGAATGCACGAGAATCAAATCAACTACATCTGTGGAAAGAGATGATGGAGAAGCTCAGTATCATCATTCAGAACAAAGCCAGGAGCATCAATTGCTCATTTGCCAGTTTAAGCTGAAGCTGAAGAAAATTAAAACAAGTTCACAAGAGCCAAAATATGACCTTGGGTATATCCCACCTGAATTTAGAGACCATCTGAAAAACAGATTTGATGCACTGAACATTACTAGTGACTGAAGACCACATGAGTTGTGGGATGACATCAAGGACATCTTAAATGATGAAGGCAAAAGGTCATTAAAAAGACAGGAAAGGAAGAGAAGACTAAAATGGATGTCAGAAGAGATTCTGCAACTTGCTCTTGAAAATACAGTAGCTGAAGCAAATGGAAAAAAAATGATGAAGTAAAAGAGATGAACAGAAGATTTCCAAGGGCAGCTTGAGAGGAAAAGCAAAGTATTGTAATTAAATGTGCAAAGATTTTCTGTTGCAAAATCCATTTCTCACATTCATCATTTCTCAAGCTAAAAGAACTAAAGAAGAAATTCAAGCCTCAAGTTGCAATATTGAAGGATTCTATGGGAAAAATATTGAATGATGGAGGAAGCATCAAAAGGAAATGAAAGGAATAAATAGAGACACTGTGCAAAAAAAAAAAAAAACCAAAAAACTGGTCAATGTTCAACCATGTCAAGGGGTAGCATATGATCAAAAACCAATGGTAGTGAAGGAAGAAGTCAAAGATGCACTGAAGGAATTGGTGAAAAACAAGCCTCCAGAAATTGATGGAATACCCATTGAGATGTTTCAACAGATGGATGCAGTGTGGCAGGCATACTCATTTATGCTGGAATTTGGAAGACAGCTACCTGACCAACTGATTGGAAGAGATCTATTTTAGTGCCCTTTCCAAAGAAAGAGTATCCAACAGAATGCAGAAATTAATGAATATCATTAAAAATTTTGCTGAAGATAATTAAAAAACAGTTGTAACTGTATATTGACAGGCAACAGCCAAAAATTCAAGCAAGAATCAGAAGAGGGCATGCAATGAAGGATATTATTGCTGGTGCCAGATGGATCTTGGTCAAAAGCAAAGAAGATGAGAAAGATGTTTACCTATGTTTTATTGACTATGTAAAGGCATTCAACTCTGTGGATCATAATAAATTATGGATAACAGTGCAAAGAATGGGAATTCTAGAACACTTAATTGTGCTTATGAGGAACCTGTATATAGACCACGAAGTAGTCTATTGAACAGAACAAGGGGCTACCGTGTGGTTTAAAATCAGGAAAGGTGTGTGTCAGGGTTGTATCCTTTTACCACACGCATTCAATTTGTATGCTGAGCAAATATGCTGAGAAGCTGAACTACAGGAAGAAGAACATAACTTCAGGATTGGAGGAAGACTTATTAAAAACCTGCGATATGCAGATCATACAACCTTCCTTGCTGAAAGTGAAGAAGACTTGAAGCACTTATTGATGAAGATCAGGGACTACAGCCTTCAGTGTGGATTACATCTTAATATAAAGAAAACAAAAGTCCTCACAACTGGATTGTGGTAGTTAAATTTGTGTCAACTTGGCTGGGCAGCTGGATGTAGTATTCCCCATGATGAGATTGGTAATCAACTGCATGGTGGAATCTACTGAGAGCAGCTGAGTAGCTGATTTAGGGATGTGGTCTGCTTCCTGCATATAGGAAGAAGCCTTGGGGAACAGTCTCTAGCTTATAGTATGCTTGAATACTGCATGTAGCTGTGTCGTTGTTCAGCAGCCTGCCATGCTCTGCCGACCTTGGGACTTTCAATGGACTTGAATTAATGGTCTGCCATGTGGTTTGGTAACATCGGGACTGTGCCTTTTTACTTGTCAACCTTGGGCTTCTCAGTCTCAGCAGCCAGCAGCTGTCTGAGTGAAGAAAAGCCTCTAGCTTCATTGGGCCAGGAGCAGGAGGCAGAGCTGAAGCCCAAGGTTGAGGTGTTTTCACCTAGCCCCTAGAGCCCAGCACTTTGAACTTGGACTTAAAGCCTCTAAATTTTAAGAATAAACTCCTGTTTGTTAAAGCCATCTCATCCGCGTATATTCTTGTCAGAGTGACACTAGTTAACCAAAACATGGACCCACAACCAACATCATGATAAATGGAGAAAAGATTGAAGTTGTCAAGAATTTAATTATAGGAAGAGAAAAATAAAAACCATTGAGAAAACTGTCCAAGATTTGTTGGAAGAGAACTTCCCTGATATGATGAAAGATGAGAATATATCCATTCAGAAGTCTGATGAGCCCCAAATTGGATAGACCCCAAAAGAAAATTACCAAGACATATCATCATCAAACTCACCAAAACCAAAGACAAAGAATCATGAGAGCACAACAGGAAAAATGAAAAGTTACCTACAAGGGACAACCAATAAGACTAAGCTCAGATTTCTCAAAAGAAACCATGCAGGCAAGAAGACAATGGGATGGTATATATAAAACCCAGAAAGAGAAAAATTTACAACCAAGCATTATGTACCCACCAAAATTGTACCTCAATTATGATGGTAAAATTAGGACATTTCCAGATAAGCAGAAATTAAAGGAATTTGTTAAAACAGACCAATCTTACAAGAGATACTAAAGGGACTCCTTTGGACAGAGAAGCAACAACAGTCAACAACAACTGACCATCAACATACATGAAGATATAACCCAGAAACCAACCCAACTATATAAGTATCCAAAGTAAATAAGCCTACAAGATTGTAAACAGGGAACCAGAGACATTAATTGACATATGAGGACAACTACAAACCAAAAAGAGGGAAAAAACTGTGTATCATTACAGAACTTCTAGATGGTAGGGATGTCAAGACAACTACAAGATAGAATGGACTATTCTAAACTTGGGGAAAAAAACTATAAATCACAGCGTAACCTGAAAGGAAAATGATAAACTTTCACATCAAAATAAAAAAGAGGACCAGCACAAATATTTAGCAAATACTAAAACAACAGCGCAGGAGCTCTGGTAGCATAGTGGCTAAAACACTTGTCTGCTAACCAGAAGGCTGGTGGTTCAAACCCACCAGCCGCTCCTCGGAAGGAAGGTTGGGCAATCCTACTTCCGTAGTGATACTGCCTCGGAAACCCAAGGAGGGGTCGCTATGAGTCGGGGCCGACTCGACAGCACATAACAACAACAACAACAGAACAACAGCAACAAAGGAATTGATAACATGATTCATAAACAAAATGAGCTCAGCATTGAAAATTATATGGAACAAAGAAATCGACACCATGAAAAAGCACATAAAAATGACAACAACAAATTCATATTTGCTGATAATTACATCTCTGGCAAGGGACTTATCGCTAAGATTTATAGAAAACTCCAATGCCTCAACACCAAAGGAATGAACAATCCAATTGAAAAATGGGCAGAAGACATGAATAGACACTTCACCACAGAGGATATTCAGGTGGCCAGCTAACACATGAAGAGATGCTCACGATCACTGGCCATCAGAGAGATGCAAATCAAAATAACAATGAGATACTGTCTTACCCCAGCACTGATGGCAAGGTTCAATGAGACAGAAAATAACAAATACTGGTGGGGATGTGGAGAGATTGGGACTCTCACACACTGTTGGCAGGACTGTGAAGTGACACAATCACTGTCGAAAGCAATATAGCGGTTCCTTAGAAAGCTGGAATTGGAGATACCATTTGACCCAGCAATCCCATTACCAGGTTTATATTGTAGAGAGGTGAGAGCCAGGACAGGAACAGATATACGCATACTCATGTTCATCACAGCATTATTTAAAATAGCAAAAAGATGGAAACAACCTACGGGCCCATCAGCAGAAGAATGGATGACCAAATTATGGTACATACACATAATGGAATGCTATGCAGCACTAAAACACTGCATACTATGGATGAACTTGGAGGACATTATGCTGAGTGAAATAAGTCAATCACAGAAGGACAAATATAGTATTAGTTCATTGTTGTGGAGGGTCAAGGAAAGGTTTATATATATGGAAGGTAACTTTCTTTGTTGGTTGCTCCAGGGGTGGGAGAGGAGGGGAGGGGACACTGCAAAAAAGAAAAAAAAAAAAAATGCATAGACCCATGTCACTTTAGTTTTGTGTACTTCACTGTACATAAATTATATTTCAATAAAATGCATTTTAAAAAGAAGAATTTAATTTTACTTGGATCCACAATCAACACTCATGGAAACAGCAGTCAAGAAATCAAAGCATGTATTTTATTAGGCAAATGCGCTGTAAAAGACCTCTTTAAAGTGTTTAAAAGCAAAGATGTCCCTTTGAAGACACTGGTGCACTTGACACAAGGATGGTATTTTCAGTAGCCTCATGTGCCATGTGAGAGCTAGACAATGAATAAAGAAGACTTCAGAAGAGCTGATGCATTTGAATTGTGCTGGCAAAGAATACCAAATGTACCATGGACTTCTAGAAGAACAAACAAATTTGCCTTGGAGGAAGAATAGCTGGATTGCTACTTAGAGATGAAAATGGCCAGACTTCGTCTCTCATACGTTGGTCATGTTGTCAGAAGGGATTAATCCCTGGAGAAGGATATCGTGCTCAGTAGAGAGTCAGTGAAAAGCAGGAAGACTCTCAATGAGATGGACTGACACAGTGGCTGTGATGATAGGCTCAAACATGGCAACATCTGTGAGGATGGTGCAGGACCTGGCAGTGCTTCACTCTGTTGTACACAGGGCTGCTATCAGTCGAAATTGACTTGACAACACCTAACAACAACAAAAACATGGTCTAAAAATGGTATGATTTACAGCAGTCACCTATTATGTACAAGGCATTGGATTAAGTGCATTATATGTATTGTTTCTTCTAAGTATCCCTAGGATCTAGTGGAGGATTA
>NW_006922057.1:905247-913875 GCF_000298275.1 Orycteropus afer afer | reverse complement strand
GTGATACTGCCTCGGAAACCCAGGGAGGGGTCGCTATGAGTCAGGTCCAACTCGACAGCATATAACAACAACAACAACGTCATTTTACATTAAAAGATGGAGGATCAGAAATGTTAAGTGCCTTGCCCAAAGACACACAGTTAGGAAGCTTAAAGCCAGGATTTGAATGAAGGTCTTAGGACTCTAAGCCCAGGACTCTTACTGCCATTATCAGCTGCTCTTCTTGGACAGGTTTAAATGTCACTCTGAAACCTCTTAAATAACAAGGAATTATGCTGGAGAAGAATCTGTTGGTGTTTGATAACTTAACACATATGGCAATGGAAGAACATCTGCAAAAGACGCTTGAGTCTCCACTGCTTCCTTCCTACTTGGATGGGGCAAAATAAAGCAATTTTTAAAATGGTTTTCTTATACAACAAAGTGTTACCAGTGACAGTGCCATGGGTAAATGTTTTGTGGTCTCTTGATGCTTTTCTGTATTTTTCATAACAGGAATCTCTACTGCTTTGATAAGGAAGCAATTTTAAATTATTTTAGAAGGAATAAGTCTGTCCTTTTAAACATCTAGCCTCCATAGCTCTATACTTTTAAAATTTTCCATGTCCTTGACTAATGATAGTTGAATCTGAAAATTGGCAAGACACTTTAGATGCTCAGAACCTAAATTTAGATCTTGAGCGTGAAAACCTTGTGGCAGGAGTGTTGGACTGGCTCTCAGAGAGAAGACAGGGCAATTATCTGGGCCGGATCACTACCCTTTAAGCCAGGCTCACAGACATGAAGGAACACGTGCTTTGTGCCCTTAGCAATGTAATCAGAGGCTGGGTCTTGATGGACTTGGAATGAAACCAAACACCACCAGATTCCTTCCCAGCATTTTAACTCCATAAATATCGTCTGTGTATTGCAGCCCAGTGAGGTGCTTAAGAGGGTGAACTCCGGAGTCAAACTGTCCAGCTCTTCCACTTTCTTGCTGTGTGACCGTAAGCACACTGTTCAAGGCCTCTGTGGCTCAGTTTCCTCATCTAGAAAATAGTGACCATAGTAGGACCAACTTCAAAGGATTACTGGGAAGATTAATTAACTGAAGTGCTTGGAAACAGCTTGTCTCCTAGTGAGCATGCAATAAATATGAACAATCCTTGTTATTATTTAGAAAATATGGGTAGTCAAAAAAGAAAAATAATTTTCATTTCTATTTTAGGAAAAGGCAGGCAAAAAACAATCAATTCATCAGTCCTCTGCATAACTATCACTTAAGAGATGACCATTAGCATTTTGGGGTTCTATTGTAGCAGATATTTTTTGTCCATTTATATATTAAATATATATGCATAAATGTTCCCTTTGTCTACTTTTCAACAGTTCTGTTTAATTTGCAGGAGCCCTGGTGACACAGAGTCAAGTGCTCACCTGCTAACTGAAAGGTCAGTGGTTCAAACCCACTAAGTGCTCCACCAGAGAATGGTGTGGCAGCCTACTTACGTAAAGATCACAGCCTTGGAAACCCTAGGGGCCATTTCACTCTGTCCTATGGGGTTGCTATAGAGTCAGAATAGACTTGACTGCCACAGGTTTTGTTTGCTTTTTTGGGGAGTGGGGTGGGATTTTTGTTCATTTAATTTGGATTGACCTTGTATAGAAAGCATTTACCAAGATGGATGATTTGGGAAGGAAATTGTGTAGCACAGATTCATTCATTCATTCACTCAACCAAGGAGCAATCACTCTTGAACAGCTACCATGTGCTAGGCTCTGCTCTAGGTTGTGACAGAGCAGTGAACAAAACAAACACATTAACCGTTGCTGTTACAGAACTTACATTCTAGTGAGATAAAACAATAAGCAAAATAATACATTAAAATCCTGGGGGATTCCAAAGAATTAAACATTTAAAATTATTAATTATTAATTGATAATTGTATTGATAATCATATTAAAATTATTAAGTAACTAGGTTAAATATATTGATTAGTCAAAGCCAATTTATAAAGGAATGTAGTTAATTCTACCATGAAAGGGATTCTCATCATGCAGCCCACAATGACATGGTACCCAAGCATCCTGGGGTTGCTTCATCCCAGGCTCATAGCAATCACGGCTGAATGGCAGCTGTCTCAGTTACAGCTGCCCTAACAGAAATACCTCAAGTGGGTGGTTTTAACAACAAAAATTTATTTTCTCACAGTTTAGGAGATTAGAAGTCTGAGTTCAGGGCGACAGCTCTAGAGGAAGGTTTTCTCTCTCGCTCTCAGCTCTGAGAAAAGGTCCTCCCCACCTTTCTACATCTGTGGGCCTAGTGTTCCTTAGAGATCTCCAAGTGTGTTTTTCCTTAGAGATCTCCAAGTGTGTTGGCATCAATGTTCCCCTGGGTCTAGGAGGTTCTCAGCTCAGGGACCTTGAGTCCAAAGGACATATTCTGCTACCAGCCCATCTTTCTTGCTTTTGTTCAGGGCCCTCTGATCTGCTCAGTTCTCTCAGCTTTTATCTTTGTTAAAATAAATGATGCAGGCTACATTTCAGGGAAATGCCTTTTACAAAGAATCATGGCTATGACCTGAGTAAGGGTGTTGTATACCACTCTTATCCCTTTATAACTGATTATCAGGTCATATCATGGGGGATGACTACACCATTACATAACTACCAAACCACTTGTACAGCCAAGCTCATACTTACTTTTTGGGGGACACAATTCAATCTGTGATAGCAGCCACGATGTGTTTATCTCTACAGGCTGCAAAGAAGAGGTGGCATATATATCAAATTTGTGCTAGCTAAGGCTGTGTGTCAACCTGGCTGGGCCTAGTTTTGAGTGACTGCCCTGGTTTTGAGTGTCTGGGCAGCTGGATGGAGTTAGTCCCCATGATGAGACTGGTCATGGACTCCATGGTGGAATCTACTGGAGCAGCTGAGGGGCTGCCTTAGCATGATGTCCTGAAAGCTTTGAGATGCATTTTGAGGGTCACCCTGTAGACAGCATGTGGTCAGGGAGAGCCTCAGTGGGAAGGGAACATTGAGCAGAACCTGTTGGAAGTATGAGAGCAAACATGGAGATATCTAGGGTCTGTGGCCTTCATTTCAATTTTTTTTTAATAACAGCTTCAATTGAGATATAATTCACATATTATACAATTCACTCATTTAAAGTGCACAGTTTTTTAGTATATTCACAGAACTGGGCAAACATCACCCAATCAATTTTGTAACATTTTCATCACCCAAAAAAGAAACCTCATATCCTTTAGCAATCACTTCCCAATCCCCTATTCCTCTCCCCTCACCACTTCCAACCGTAAGCCACTGCCAGCAATTCTAACTCATAGTGACTCTTCAGGGCAAAGTAGAATTGCCGTATACGGTTCCAAGCCTGTAATCTTTACAGAGACAGACTGCCACATCTTTCTCCCATGGAGTAGCCGGTGGGTTTGAACTGCTGACCTTTCAGTTAACAGCCAGGTACTTAAGCACCAAGCCATCAGGGCTCTTTCTTTCCATCCTAGGCAACAACTAATCTACCTTCTGTCTCTATAGATCTGCCCATTCTTGGCATTTCATATACATGGAATCATATAGCATGTGCTTTTTGTGTCTGGCTTTTTTTTTTTTTTTTTCCACTTTGCGCAATGATTTCAAGGTTCATTCATGTTATTGTTGTTGTTATGTGCCATTGAATTGGTTCCAACTTTTAATGACCCCACGTGCAACAGAATGAAACCCTGCCCAGTACTGCCCCACCCATCGATGTCAATCCATCTCGTTGAAGGTCTTCCCCTTTTCTGCAGACCCTCTACTTTACCAAGTATGATGTTCTTCTTTAGGGACTGGTCCCTTCTGATAATATAACCAAAGGCTATGAGATGAAGTTTTGCCATCCTCGCTTTGATGGATCAGTGTTGGAACTTGTATCAATCATTCATGCTATTGAACTCTACTTATCTTTTAAATCCCTTCACCCATATCAAAACTGCCCTGTAATTATCCATCTATTTTTCCTCTCCTCCTCTCGCCTCCCATCCCTGGTAATCAACAAAGAAAATTTCCTTCTTTGTGTAAGCCTTTCCTTGACTTTTTACAATAGTGGACTCATACAATATTTGTCTTTCTGTGACTGACTTACTTCACTCAGTGTAATGTCCTCCAAGTTCATTCCCATTATGAAGTGATTTACTACTACTTCATTATTCTTTAATATTGCATAGTATTCCATTAGGAGCTCTGGTGCCTTAGTGCCTAAGGAATTTGACTGCTAACCAGAAGACTGGTGGTTTGAACTCATCAGCCACTCCTTGGAAGAAAGATTGGACAATATACTTCTGTAGAGATAACAGCCTCAGAAAACCAAGGAGGGGTCTCCATGAGTTGGATCCGACTCAACGGCATTGAGTTTAGGGGTTTTTTTTTGGTAGTATTCCATTGTGTATATGTACCTGCTTAAACAATTTTTCTTAGAAAGATCAGCACAAGGCCAGTCCCCAGGAGGCAGAGGTTAAAGATGTCCCAAATGTCCAAACTACTGTGCCACTCCATCATTTCAGACATTAACTCCTCCTCCTCCTCCTCTCAGTAATGTCCCCTGTCTTAGGGTTTTGTGTTTCTCTGTAATGCCTCACAAAACTCAGAGACACCCAAGGGATCGTCTCACATAGTAGTGGTGGAGGCTGGCAGGCTGGCAAGTCCAAGGTCTGTGAATAGGTCTGGAGGATCCTCCCAATTCTCGGGGTTTGACAAACCTCAATCAGCAGATCAGATGACGGCTGCTTTCCCAAATCCAGGGATGAGATGATGATGAGCCAAGACACAGAACTGGAGCAAGAGGAGGGTGAACCTTCCCCGGAGATTCATAGGTATACCCTCAAGGAAGCTAAGGGTGATGATTTGAGTTATACCCTCCAGCAAGGCAGGACTCAAGATACATCCCACCTGTGTTGCTCCAACAGCAATAACCCAAGTGGATGGCTTTAACAACCAGCAGCTACTCAGCTGCTCAAGACAAATCCCACCACAGAGCCAACTGCCAGTCATTATAGGGAACAACTACTACCAGCTGCCCAGCCACATTGACACCCGACCTTAACTACCACACCATCCCAAACAGGCATGGATAATAGGATTTACAATACATCACAGAATGGAGGACAATGGCTAGAAGGGCCACATCAAGCAATTGACCACAGTACCATAATTTGGTCATCTATTCATCTGATGGTATTGAACTCTTGTTGCACTTTGGAGAACAAAAATTCCAGACCTCTTTCACAGCCTACCCACCCATGGACTGACTGAAGGGAAGGTTGTGAGAAAAGCAAGGCAGCATGATGTTGTGGAAAGTTCTATATTTCCTCAACTCAGCCACTTAGCAGATGTGTGACCATAAGGCAAATTACTTCACCTCTGAGATACAGATTCTTCTGAAAGATAGAGATAATGAGTTTCTACTCCTTCAGTTTGTTATGTAAATTAGAAATAATATATGTGAAATGCACAGTACACAGTGTTGTTGGTGTTAGGTGCTGTCGAGTCAGCTCCTAACTCCTAGTTACCCTAGAAACAACAGAACGAAACACTGCCCCGTCCTGCTCCAGTCTCACAATCCCTGCTATACCTGAACCCGCTGTTGCAGCCACTGTGTCAATCCATTTTGTTGAGGGCCTTCCCCTTTTTCAGTGACCCTCCACTTTACCAAGCATGGTATCCTTCTCTGACAACACGGCTGAAGTAGGATAGACGAAGTCTGGGCTTTCTTGCTTCCATGGAGCATTCCAGCTGCACTTCCTCTGGGACAGATTTGTTCATTCTTCTGGCAATCCATGTGCTGTTACTAGGTGCTGTCAAGTCCATTTCAACTCACAGCAACGCATGTGACAAAGCAGAACTGCCCCTTAGGGTTCTCTTGGTTTGATCATAATCTCTATGGAAGCAGATTGCCATGTCTTACTTCCACAGAGTTGCTGGGTGGGGTCAAGCTGCCAGTCTTTTGGTTAGTAGTCAAGCGCTTAACTGGTGTATCATCATGGCTCCCAGTACACAATAAACCAGAAACCAAACTCACTGCCATAGAGTTGATTCTAACTCATTGTGACCCCAAGCAGACTGCCTCATCATTCTTCCATGGAGCAGCTGGTAGGTTTGAACCACCAACCTTCTGGTGAGCAGCCAAATGCCTTAACCACTACACCACCAAAGCGCCCTCTGGTACACAACAGACACTCAAAGAATTAGAGGTATTATGATGATCATCTATCTTGGCAGATACTCAGAGTTTGGCAGCTAAGGGTATAGGTGATGCTATCACCTTCCCCCTAATAGCGCCAAATTTAATTCAAGCGTTAATTCCTGGGTGTTACAGGCCCAAATGTGGTGAAAGGAAAGGCCCTCATTCCACCCTCCCAGAGCATGGCATGTCAGAAGAGGTAATACCATCCATAGATAAGGACAGAATGCATGGTGACCTCTGGTGGAAATTTAATTTATCTGCTTTGCAAATTTTCAGGCTCAGAAGCCTGAGGTCTAGCCTGTTTATTTTTTTATTTTATTTATTTATTTTTAATTACCTGGGCAGTGCTGCAGTATGACCTACACATGAGCCACAGCCATATAGCATTTGTTTGGGAAGACATCAGATGTCTGTGCACACAAAAAGAACTTACTCCTCACTGCCACCAGCCACTCCTCGGAAGGAAGGTTGGGCAATCTACTTCCGTAGTGATACCGCCTTGAAAATCCAAGGAAGGGTCGCTATGAGTCAGACTTGACTTGATGGCACTGAGTTTGGTTTTGGCTTTATTCACTCTCAACCATGTTTTGGTTTTAAATATATAGTCATTCTATTAAGAAGGGACCAAAAATAATCCAGCAGTGAGTGGCTTTCCAGGGGCAGTCTGTTTTTCACCCTGATACAGAATTTATAATTTGGACATATCCCCAAATGGACAAAATTTCACAACACATTAATGAAAAGTGGACATTTTCTTGCAGATTTCATGGGGAGGAATGAAGAACGATTGTTACATCATATACATGTAGTCAAACGTCCCAAAAATCTCCTTCAAATATCCGTTTCCAAAAGTCTCCTAAATTTTTGTCTTTTGCCTCCAATCTTGTGACCAAACCCCCAAACTCAAATCCCACAACCTCCACCATCACAACAGCAATAGTTTGTGTGTGTGTGTGATTTGGGCGAAAGTTTACAGAACAAATTCACTTGCCATACAGTAGTTAATACACATTTTGTTTCATGACATTGATTCCAGTCTCTATAGGTAACAGTTGTCTTCCTCCCTGTGTTCTTCTTTCCTGTGCACTCCTGCCCTCTGAGCTATCTCCTTGTGCAAATACTGCCTTTCTGATCTCCCATGATTGATTGTTCTGTACCTACCTGGTGTAAATGCAGTGACAGTTTTTTAAGGTTCGGATTTACACAATCAGTACATCCCTTTCCTAAAAGAGAATTCTGTAGAGAAGGGATTCTACAAAAAACACAAATCTGATTTGGTTTTGTTGTATTAGAGAGTTCCTGAACCCACCCACCCACTAGGCATTTTTCAGAGGAGAAAACAGGGGCCCCAGGAGCTTGCCTAACTGGCCCACATAGCTGGTTGGTTGTACAGTTAGGACAAGAACGCGGATCCCCTGACCTCTAATCCAAATGAAATTGCATCAGTGAAAACAGCCTGAGAAAGAAAGATTTGGAATCCAAAACTATTTCTGGGATCTTGCAACTAATCCATAGCATCAGGGCTTTGGAGTTGCAATTACAATACCTTCTCTGCTAAGAATAAACTCATGCATTCACTTTGGCCCCTAGCCTGACACATCATTGTAAACTTCCCCCAGGGGATCCCAATCTGCAGCCAAGGTCAGAACTACTGCTGTAGGTAATTACCTGGAATGAAAATTTTATTTTTGTAGACAGTTTTTAAAACCCATCAGCAGTTATAGGCCACACACTTTATGCCAGGGATCTGCTTAACACCATGCATTTGTTGTTAGGTGCCGTCGAGTATTCTCCGACTATAGGGACCCTGCCCAGTCCTGTGTCAGCCCCATATTCCTTGCTATACCCGAGCCCATCATTGCAGCCACTGTGTCGATCCATCTTGTTGAGGGCTTTCCCCTTTTTCATTGACCTTCCACTTTACCAAGCATGATATCATTCTCCAGGGAATGGCCCATTCTGACAACATGACCAAAGGAGATCAGACAAAGTCTAGCCATTCTCACTTCCAAGGAGCATCCTGGCTGCACTTCTTCCAAGACAGATGTTAGTTCTTTTGGCAGTCCATGGTACTTTCAGTGTTCTTCACCAACACTACAACTCAAAAGCATCAATTTTTCTTCTGGCTACCTTATTCATTGTCCAGCTCTCACATGCGTATGAGGTGAGTGAAAATACCATGGCTTGGGTTAGGTGCATCTTCAAGGAGACATCTTTGCTCTTTAGCACTTGAAAGAGATCTTTCGCAACAGATTTGCCCAGTGCGATACATCATCTGATGTCTTGACTGCTGCTTCCATTGGTGTTGATTGTGGAACCAAGTAATATGAAATCTTTGACAACTTCAATCTTTTCTCCATTTACCATGATGCTGCTTATTAGTCCAGTTGTGAGGACTTTTGTTTTAT
>NW_006922057.1:892363-896752 GCF_000298275.1 Orycteropus afer afer | reverse complement strand
GAGACGACTCGATGGCACATAACAACAACAACAGATACAGTCCTTGAAGAGATCAGTCATGGAGAACAGAAGGGCTGTGTGTGCACAGGGACACAGCTTGGGGGGCAGGAGTACAGGGGAGGGAAGAGCACAGGGAAGAAGTAACTATGGGGAGTAAGTGGAAGGGGAGCTGTTGCATTGTGCAAAATTGCAGTCAATGTCATGAGACAAAGTGCATGTGAGTTGCTATATGGAAAGCAAATTTGCTTTGTAAACTTTCACCCAAATCACAATAAAACTTTATAAAAAATATATAGTTCCATGTTTCTAAATTTATTTACTTATAAGGAGCTCTAGTAGTGCAGTGCCTAAGGCATTTGACTGGTAACTGGAAGGTTTGTGGTTCAAATCCACCAGCCACTCTGTAGAAGGAAGATGCAGTAATCTATTTCTGTAAAGATTTACTGCCTTGGAAACACCAAGTGGGTCACTATAAGTCTAAATCAACTTAACTTGATGACAGTGGGTTTCAGTTTTGGCGTATATATATATATATATACATATATATATTTGTATATAAGGCGTTCTGGTGGTGTAGTGCCTAAAAGCATTTGACTGCTAAGGCTGGTAGTTCAAACCCACCAATCACTCTTTGGAAGGAAGACTGGGCAATCTACTTTCGTAGAGATACTTCCTTGGAAACCCAAGGGGGGTGGTCGCTATGAATTGGCATCGATTCAATGGCATTGAGGTGGTTTTTTTTTTGTATATGTGTATATATATTTGTATACATATATTTTTATATGGTACAAATGATTTATACTTGACTGTTAACTTAAAGATTGGCAGTTTGAACTCACCAAGTGGCACCACAGAAAAGAGACCCAGTGATCTCTTCCATAAAGATTACAGCAAAGAAAACCCTATGGAGTTCTACTCTGTAACACGTGAGCTCACCAAGTGTTGGAATTAATTCAATAGCAGCAGAGTTTTTTATTTTTTGGTTTATATGGATAGATGGATGAAGAAACACAGACTGACACATTCAATAGCCATCTCTGCAAAATGAGTTATGGAAGATCGTGACCTTTGGTTATGTGTTTGTTGTTTTCATTTAAAAAATAATTGATAATAAGTACAAAATGACAGATTATGTTTGTTAGTCACAAAGGGGCACAGCTAATGCCAGAACCCACCTCCTGACCTACAAGATGCATTCCCTGCACCTGGGTTTCCACTTTGGTGGCAAAGATTTTCTCTGCTCCTCACTGGAAGATGGGCAGGGGTTTTGGAGGGAGGGAGGAAGAGAAAACTAGTCTCCTCCTTATCCACTTAACCTTGGCTTTGTAGATCTTGCAGCCTTTGAACTGAGGACTCAGCTTCCCTTTCCCGGCGCCTCCCCTATACCAGCAGCCTGTGGTCATTACCATGTTAGTGTGCAGGGTGGTAGACACAGCCAGAGGCTGTCCACTGCCCAGCAGGGGCCCTGGGATCCTGCCAGGAAGCTGCACACTGCGCCAACATGCCCTACTGGGGCACATGGGTTAAGGTTACTAGACGTAGGATGAGATGGCCCCAGCCTCACTGGAGCCAAGCAGATCTAGGTTCAAATCCCTGCTCTCTGGTCCTAGCGGTTGTGTGACCTTGTGCATGTTAGATATCCTCTCAGCCCTGGTTTCCTCATCTGTGCAATGGAGATAATATCATCCATCTGAGAGAGCAGGTGTGAGCACTACATGGAAGCCGGAGGAGCTTGGTACCATGCCCAACACATGGTACATGCTCAATAAACTGCAGCTACTCCTAAATTCCTGACATCCTTCTCTGTTCTTGGTGACACATCCCACAACACAAGGTGGGACAGAAATACTATGTTCCAGAGACATCCTAAAGTCACAAGCATGTGGTGTAGCCAAGATGAGGTGCTGTTTTTAAAAGGACATCCTTTAAACCATAGGGAAATCCTACTACTGGTAGGATTTGAGTTACAATAAATATATCATTACAATCCAAATTTAAGATACCTAATCAAACCTGTTCCCATCAAGTAATTCCTTTCATTTCCTTACCCCAATACTACCCCAGGCTTTTATCTTTCCCTCTAGAAGTAAATGTTACTTTAAGACATTCATATATCTATATGGAGAGGATGGTGTTCACCACATTACACAGTGTTCTCTTTATGAGAGAAAAGATATCAGCTCTGGGAATAAATGTGCTTCCAAGAAACTTGTTTCAATCTTGAGAACACAATAAATGATGCAATGATGCTACTCCCTTTATTGTTGTGGCTTCTAGGAAGGTCAGAGCCTTATTCCTCTTTATTTGAGGAGGAACACTTTTGAGGCTATTTTTCATGTTATATAATGTATTAAGGAGGGGCTCAGTATTTCCCGAACAACTGACACAGCGAATGCTGCAACAGACCCTATTTCCCTCTCTGCCTCAAGGAAATCTCTAGCAAGTACAAGCATTGATTTAAGCAAGGCTTGAAGTCAGTAGATTTCTTTTCATCAAATTTTTCTTTCTTTTGCAGGTTAAAATGGAGAAGGAACTATAGTTCTGATTTTTCCTTAACTCAATGGCCATATTTCTTTAAAAATATTATGTTGTATGTGTTTCTGTAAACTAATTTGAATCACTTTTGGAATGAGGTAGGGAATAAACAGGTAAGCAAACAAAAAGTTAACAATCATAGTCTTTGACAGGTCAACACTCTCCCCCTCTTATTCAAAACATCACAAAGTGATAAAGTCATTTAATTAAAGAATATGTGTATGTATATTCATTTAAAAAGAATACACGCACACACACACCATACATATGAGAAATGTAAGCTGATGCTATGAGAATAATTTCTATGAATTTTTTCTCCTTGCCCACAGTGCATTTTCAAATAAAATACAGTATTCAATTACAAAGCACATTTGAAAGCAATTACTGACTATATGAAGTCAAAAAATACACTAGTAATCAAGAAGGTATTTTTTTGCTGCCTCTCAAAACTGACTTTGGCAGCTTCTTTTGGATTACGTTGACTGCAATTCTCACTATACACACTTTAAAATAATTTGTGCAACTGTCCTGATGAATAGACAGTTGAGTATAACTTCACACCATTTCTGTCCTGGAAGATAATACTGTTTGGACAGCCTCTGACTCAGTGTCACATGAGACAGGCTATATATGACCATGATTCCACCCCAACAGCTGATGTTACCCTCCTCAGGCCTCCTGTCTGCACCAAGGGTGCTCCAAGAAATGAACTTGGCAAGTTTATTCATACTTTAAATACCAGAAAACAGTATGGATAAAATAGCATCTCCTTAAAAAATGTTTGTTTACACAGAAGTGTTTGTTTCAATGAAGTTAAAAATACTCTCATTTGCAATTGCTCCAATATTTCTTACTGCAAGTCTCAAGGACAATGAACATATGTCTAACATTCATTTTTCAAATCACTCCTTTGGGGTCTTTGAGGTCTGAGGACACTGTCACCTTGGCTAGGGGATTCATTCTAAACTTCCACACTACCCAGATTCACAAAGTTTAAAATAGGATGTAACTCTATAGGGCATGAGCTTAACAAAAAGGTTATGCTCAGTGACACTTGAAGGGAACAAACAATCTAGTCCACTGCGTGAGCGGTAAGCTACACCTTCGAGCCACTGGCTAATGTAAATGGTTAACACACTCAGCTGCCAACTGAAAAGTTGGAGGTTCAAGTCCACCCAGTGGCTCCTCAGGAAAAAGTCCTGGCGGTGAACTTCTGAAAAATCAGCCACCGAAAATCCTGGGGAGCACAGTTCTCTGACACCCACGGGGACTCCACCAGTCGGCACTGAGTTGACAGCAAGGTTTTTCTTTCTTTTTTTTAAGCCCACGAGCTTCGGTCAATGCAAACACAGATAGCAAGAACCCTGGGACCCAGATATTAAGGAGAAACACAAGCTGCATGTGACGTTCAGGAAGATTCCTGAGAGGTTTGAGATTAATGGCAGAATTCAAAACAGCATCTGGTCTCGCTGTGTCTCGAGACATGTGGTCAGAGCACTGGACAGAGAAGAAGACTGCCTGGGTTCCAGCTCCACACTGTGTGACCTTGGGCAAATCCCTCAAACTTCCTGGGCCTCTATTTCTTCTTTAAAATGAAGCTCAGAGTTTCATCCAGCAAATATGTATAGTCAGTCTGCTCTAGGCCAGGCATGGGGGTAACATGATGAGTAAAGCAACCATGAAACCCCAGGGAGCTCAGAGTTTGGTGGAGAAAACCAACAAAATTATTCAAAAGTCCGAGGCTGTCCCAAACAGTATCATGATCATACTGAGCTGACTACAGGCCAGGACTTGTTCTAAATATCATCTCTTTTTTTTTTTTTTTTTTTTTTTTTTAGTTAAGCTAGACTATTG
>NW_006922057.1:880893-885924 GCF_000298275.1 Orycteropus afer afer | reverse complement strand
TTCTGCCTAGTCCACCATCTTGCCGTAACTCCTAAATATCATCTCTTGAAATCCTTTAACAACCATACAAGACAGATACTATTATTAATCCCATTTTATAAATGGGAAAACTGAGGCTTAAAGAAGTTACCTAGGTCAGGGTCATACTTAAAGAAGTAGTAGAGTTTGGACTCCAGGGGCAGGTCTGGCCAACTCCAAAACCCAGTCTTTTAGACATGACGCGGTAGTGACGTCCTTCTGAACTGAGCTTCCATCTGAGCCAGTCTTCAAAAATGACTCTTCGCCTTTCTTGCCTGAAGACCCTTTCACAGTATCTGCATACACGGGGATGGACCCATCGGTTCACACTCGGGCATTATTGAGGAGCCCAGTCATCTGGAAAGCACTGCTCCTTCTGGAGCTGAGGTTGGTGGGTGGGGACGTGGGAAGCAAGCAGCAGTGGCCACAATGAGAGTGCTTCCACTCTGCCCTTCGCTGTAGGCTGGCTCATTGGTCATGCGCGTGAAGTCCTTTCTACTCTCCCCGCTACACAATAACCCAAACCAACCAACCACTCAACTGAAAAGAGTAAGTAAAAACAGAAATAGGCATGCAGGACTTTCCCTGACCTTTAAAGTAATTACAGCCATGACTGTCTTCCAATTTTGAAGTGAAATTAAATGGCACTTGTACATAGAAGAGAGGCCTGTGCTGAGCCAGCCAGACAGTAACAACTCAAGCTGCTTCTTAATGAGAGATGTCAGTATCCATTTGGCCTGAGACAATCTTTAAACCTTAAACCAAATACATCTGCTGAAGTCTTCTTAAAACCAAAAATAGTTTAGCTTAAGTAGTAAAGAAGGTCTGTCTTGAGCATTGTGATCTTTTAAGATCTAGCTACACCCACCAGCCACTCCTCAGAAGAAAGACTGGGCAATCTACTTCCATAGAGATACCGCCTCAGAAAGCCAAGGAGAGGTTGCTATGAATCGAAATCGACTCAATGGCAGTGAGTCTATATGGGATATAAGTGACAACAGCAACTCAAAAGATCAGATAGGCACCTTAGAGGGCAGTGAATTTGTGTTAATGGGAGGAACAGCTCAGAAAAAGGGGGTGAGAATGGTTGCATAACTCAAAAGAATGCAGTCAATGTCACTGAATTGTAAACGTAGAAACCTGAATCGGTGTGTTTTGGTGTGTATTATTTTCAAGAACAACAACAATGAAATAGATAAACAAAGAAAGAAAGATGTGGAAGAAGAAACACAAACAATGAACAATGATTTATCCAGGAAAAGGATTAAAAGAGAGATGGAGGAGATCTATTAATGTCTTCATCATGTAGTTTTGTATTTTTTGCCTTCTTCTATGGCATCTAAGGAGTTCTGGTGGTGCAGTGGGTAAGGCATTTGGATGCTAATGAGAAGGTCAGAGGTTCAGATCCACAAGCTGCTCCACGAAAGATGACGAAATGTACTTCTGAAAAGATTTACAGCCTTGGAAACTCAATGGGGGTCATTAAGAGTTGAAACTGATTCTATGGCAGTGGGTTGGGTTTGGTTTATATGGCATCTATCTTTAATAATGAAAATAGATCACTAATAAGTTATAAAGATTACCAAATAAAATGTTTTTATAATGAAATGATGATCTAATTTCAGGCTAATAGTGTCTAAGAATTAGTGAAATAGGATTTTAACATCTGTATCTTGTCTAATGATAATATATGCTAGAAAGTGTTTTCAAAGCAACTATAAATATATGTACACAGTCACTTGTCTTCATCTGTAAAAAAAGAAATATTGCTATTTGGTCAACAGAAATATTTTACCTGAATAGTTACACTACTTACATTACTCATTCTACAATGGCAATAACATGGATAGAAGATCAGCAATTTTGATGTCGAGCAGTTCTATTATGTTTCTTATTTTAATAATACATATACCCATACGTCCTGAAAAATTTATTGTATTTGTAGTTTAAATAAAACAGAGAGATGCCAATAGTGCCTGCTTGTTGAGTTCCTACACAACACTATGCACTTTACATGTGATGCCACATTTAAGCTTCCCAACTCCGTTCATTCAACCAATACATCTTTGGTGCCCCACTTAGTGCCAAGCACTGTACTAGGAATGAACCAGGCAGGCAAAGTCTTTGTCCTCATGGAGCTTATACACTTACAGGGAAAACAAAGAAGTGCCACACAAACAAATGACAGATGTACAAACAGGGGTGAATGGGACTTCTCTTGTTCAGAGCTGAGGATCCAGAGATTTAGGGGTCCCTAGACTTTAAAGAGAGCCCCAAACAACTGGGAACCAGGCACCTCAATCACCTGGGAAACTTAACAAACACTGATGTCCAGCTCCCATCCCAAAGTAAAGGAGTCAGAATCTCTGAAGGGGAGGAACTGGTAAACTGCAAGAATAGACAAGAGACTGGAAGAGGCTGCAGCCTCCTGAGAGGCGAGGGAGGTGGATCAGGATGGGGAGGTTAGAAGGCCTAACGCAGGGAGAGCCTTTAGCCACCAAGGTAGGTATGATTACTTTTCCATGTTGTTGTTGTTGTTGTCTGTCATCGACTTGGCCCCAATTCACGGTATCCCGTGCACAACAGAATGGAACACTGCCTAGTGCAATGTCATCCCCATAATCAACTGTGGATCGAACCATTGTGGTCCACTGGGCTTATAACGGCTGATACCAGGCTTTTCTTCCTAGTCTGGAAGCTCCACTAAAACCTGTTCAGCATCATGGCAACACGCAAACCTCCACTGACCCACGGGTGTGGTTGCACATGAGGTACATTGGCTGGGAACTGAACCATTCATGGGTTTTCACGATTTTAAAGAAATACGTGCTCATCTAGAAGATTCCAACATGTATGTCCTCCCTTCCAATCCAAAGTTCTAAATGTAACTGCCTGAATCCATTCTCCCAGACCATTTAGGTATCTCTGGGTTTCCATGCATATATTTTTATTTGGATACAAACTTATAGGTCTGCAAAATTATTTTTTTTCCATTTGATAATTTATCATGAACCTCCTTCCATGCTGTTGATTAAATAATGTTAAATCCATACCATGCAGTCATTCAAAATCATGACACCACTCTCTCTCTAGTGGCTTACTGGAATGGCATTCACACTAGCTTAGGAGAAAAGGTGGATTATATAACAGAATGCAAAGATAATCCTACTTTTAATAAAATATAAATATATATTTGTTTGCATCTTTTAGTACTGGAAAAAGTATAGCAGGATCTTGGTATGGATTAAATTATGTCCCCCAGAAAGATATGTTGAAGTTCTAACTCCTGTACTTATGAATGTGATCTTGTTTGAAAAATAGAATTTTTTTTTAAGATGTTATCATTTAAGTTAATGAGGTCATACGGGAATAGAATAGGTCCTGATCCCTTCTGAGTAGTGTCTTACAAAAGGGAAGAAAAGAGACAGAGACCATCACACATGGAGAAGACAGACACCATGTGAAGATGCAGCTAAAAGCCAAGGAATGTCAAGAAACATCAGGGCTACCAGGAGCTGGAAGAGGGTCTTCGTGTAGAACTGATAAAAACTCACTGCCGTTGAGTCAGGTCCGACTCCTAGCGACCCCTCCTTGGGTTTCCGAGGCAGTATCACTACAGAAGTAGATGACCCAACAGAGAGAATATAGTCCTGCCTATGCCCTGACTTTGGACTTTAGTCTCCAGAACTGAGAGACCATCAATTTCTGTTCTTTAAAGTCACCCACTTCATGCTATTTTATTACAGCAGCCCTTAGGAAACTAAGGCAGATATACACCAAAATATTAACAGTGGTAGGATTTCTAGAGGTTTTTTTTTTTTCCGCCCTTTTTGGCTATTTTTCTAATTTTCCTTTTGTGAGTATGTAGTAATTCAAAGTTTAAAAATAAAAAGTGATGAAAGCAAATAGGACAAAATGGTGACATTTGCTTGTGATAGGTAACAGCTATTGATGTTATTCTTTGTATTTTAATATGTGGCTATCCCTTAATTTCTGAAAAAAAAAGAGGGGGGACAAACAAAAGACATGATTTAAGTTCAGACACACAAACAACTTAGAAGAATCAACTACCCATTGTGTTGAACATGTTGTGTGTGTTGAGCTGATTTTGAATCACAGTGACCCTGTGTGACAGACAGGAGCTACCCCATAGGATTTTTGAAACTGTAATCTTTATGGAAACACGTCACCAGGTCTTTTTCATGTGGAGCTACTGGGTGGGTGTGAACTGCCAATCAACTGATTCGCAGCATGCGCTCAAGCACTGTGTCCTCAAGGCTCCTAACATGTTGATAGACGCCATGTTCCCAAAGTGATGGGCTATTCTTGACGTCTTATAGCTTAAAAAAAAGAGCAAGAAAGAGAGAGACCTGCAGACAGAGGGTGATACTGGATTTGTCCCTAAGTGAGGGAAATGGCCATGTGAATTATACCATAGAATCTGTGTCATTCCAGAGCCAAATTCTGATATACAGCTGCTTCCACTATAGATCGGAAGGAAGATCTGGCAATCTACTTCTGTAGATATACCGCCTCAGACACCCAAGGAGGGGTCGCTATGAGTCGGATTCAACTTGACGGCAGTGAATTTGGTTTGGTTTTTGGTTTTCCACTGTAGAAAAAATGGAGTTGCATGAAGTCATGAGGACTTGTAAAACCTCAGAGGGTTTCTTCTTAGAGCCTGGGATAACAATCAGGCTTTTCCTGAATCAATTAAGGACTGTGAATCAAGCAACTGACCTTTTTTTTCTTGTTTGGTCCAGAAATTTTTGACTCGCTGGCGAATGTGCTTGTCCTCACGTAGTTTCTTCTGCCACTGACGCAATTCTTGAATCTCAGGATCGCGGCGAGCCTGGAAAATGCCCCCACAGCTTAGTTCCTTTTCTACATCCTTCCTGCACATCAGCCCGTGAACCGTGTGTGGAACATCCTTTACAGATCAATTTCACTAACTTTTGATTCTACATGAATCAGTGTTCAACATGAGTCACCCACACCTGTAGAGCTCACATA